>NC_135160.1:11979724-12286705 GCF_050948215.1 Halictus rubicundus
ACTTTCCTAGCGTAAAACACAAACACAAACTGAATTTAGTATTTCTCTTATCTTTTGACGTGTTGCAAGGCGAGGTAACTTACAAAAGTATGGTTCAACGATTGTACTGTTCCGCAGTATTGTCAGAAGTATGTATTATAGTCATGGCAAGGTAATTGTCAAATGTACTAGTACTTAACAGGTATATTTCCGTTAAGGAATTCGTTAAGTTGACGTGTGAGACGACAATTCGATGAGAATACTTTTTTGGTGCAAGCAATATTAACTGTTGATTCCAAGTATTTCACGAAAGAAAGGAACTTACTTTGGTATAATGAAATTAGTCAACACTTAATTTAATTTACCAATTAAAGTTTGATTCATCACTGATCATAACTTAATGAACGTAAACTGTGATGATTATACATGTATATGCTTATTTTACATAGTCACATTTAATCACAAATTTTGCCATTGTTTAGAGAAAAAGTGCCTGTGAAATGTTCAGTCGCGAAAATGAGAAGAATGATATATAAATTATATATTTTCAATGAGAGATGCAATAATCAGTTATTGAAGCACTTATACCACATATAATTGATCCGAACTCATATGTACCCATGATTATCTAATAAAATGTCATGTGCCTATCACACTTTCGTCTATTTTTATACCCAAACTACATTCTGGTCTGATCGACAAAAACTTCAATAATTTCTTGCTGTATTCTTTTTCAGATTAAGGCTTACTTTGCATGCGGTACACGACTAGGAGGAGAATAGAATTCGATAGCATGTTGGTCACTGCAGATTTATTGCCATTTTTCGAAAAAACTTTCCTTCGTAATCTTACAGTTGTATAAAATAAAAAAGAAAACTTACAGCTACATATAAATGTTTTCGAATGCGTGAACGCTCTTTTTTGAATTGTATCAAACCTATTAGCAAATATCTGTTACTTTTTCTTTCTTGTAACTCCAACGAGTCTAAACTCATGCGTTTCACCGTGTTAAGTAAAGCTTCTTTCATTAAAAATACTTAAGTAGTCGGAGTGCATGTAAAGAACGAGATACGATATTTCAAGATGGGAAATACAAGATTAACAATCGTATATGCACATTAGTATGGAATCATAGAAGCCCTGATTTATATTTTATAACATTATGTAGAAAGATATAACGAATAGTGGAAGCGTAATTGTTATTTTTGGTATACCTCGATTATTCTAAATTACTGTTAGTACCTAATATAGATACTGTAATGTATTAACCACCTTTCATCAGAAGAAAATGTTAACAATATTGTACATAATTCATATAATCCTTTTCTTACATATAGCACATAGAGCGACGATTCTTTTGCACTGTACATTAAACATCGTCTAAAATTTCTTAAAGCTCTAATGGAATTTTGTAGAATATTTCAACAGAACAATACTTCTGTATCTGTAAACATTTTTCGAGTTACTGTACAAAAGATCTCTTTGCTGCGACTGCCTTCCCGAGGAAGAGGCACGATCGATCGAATTGTACAATAAAAAAGCAAACAATTAGAAGACATATTTCATTATTTGTGGGCAAGTTAGGGATGTCAAATATGAATAGAAATATATTTTATGCAGGTCCCTGGAAGTATCAACTATACAAGTAAAGTGTACTTTTATATACATAACAAACAATTTCCTATAAATATCAAGTATTTAAATAATTTTTGTTTTTTCATTGATCTCGAAGTAGCTGCGGATCGCAACCCTATTTCCTATGTAATTTTTATTGGAAGTGTCTACTTCGTTTAGTTTCTTGTAATACATAAAAAGATAAAAATCCTTTTATACTGCGATCATTTGTTCGTACAGTTTTCGATGCGTTTCGTTATCGATTCTCCCAACACGGAATCGAAACCATGAAAACTATGAAATATTCTCTTTCAATGTAGTAAGCTAGCGTAATTCGAATACTTAGTATTTATAATTTATCTACTAACAGCTTTAGCTTGTTGCGCTTTGTACATTTTCAAGACTTTCTTACTAGGTACCAAGGACTGACTTAAACCTGGCCTTTTCTTACGCTTATTCATTTGATTGTTCTCTTGATCTATCTCATCATCGTCGTTCAGAAGAACTTGTCCGTTGTATTGAGTCTGACAAATAATCGTTTCTTGCGGAGCACGAATCGCTTCTAATTCCGCTGCTGTTCGATGTAAATCGGAATCGTGCGCGAACGTGCAATTATGACCAAAA
This sequence comes from Halictus rubicundus, assembly GCF_050948215.1. Taxonomy (NCBI): domain Eukaryota; kingdom Metazoa; phylum Arthropoda; class Insecta; order Hymenoptera; family Halictidae; genus Halictus; species Halictus rubicundus. Next base: position 11,981,942 of record NC_135160.1, read on the forward strand.
CGGCATCTACCTTTCCTATAATTCCAACAAATCTTTCTACCATTTATCATTTTTGTGTCATCCAAAGTTGGTGTCATTTTCACATGTTTCTCGAGAATCGCACTCTTTGCTTTCTCTGCTTCCACGAATGGATTTGAGAAGACTGAAGTTTTCATGGTGGGTGTGCCATTAAAATCGGGTGTTGGCAATGGAAGTTTTTCATTGGAAGCTGTGTCGTTTTCTTGTTCCTCGTTATTCTCACAATTCTCTTCGTCTTCGTCTTCCTCTTGTTCTTCCTCCTTAAAACTAATGGTTAGGCAATATCAGATTACAAAGAACCAGTTCAATCTTACGTGTAAGCGTCAACTGCTTCTTATATGTTCTCATGTATTTCCTATATGTGATACCATAAAAAGCAATGGGGATATAATACTATCTCTGTTCCATACGATACAATATACATTACTGAAAATCTTTTATTAGCTCGCATTAATCGATACAAATTAATCTAGTCGAATAAATAGACGGCTATTCTTGTAATTATTTTTTAAAAATTTTTGTTACACGAAAACACCGCACGGCGCACCGTTGATGTAAATATAGCTAACGTGAAAATATCGTTATAATACATAAAGCAAAGCAATTAATTGCTAATTAACAAAATTGTATTCGGCAGTAGTAATTGCAGAACAAAATTGATTACCAGTTAGAAATAAACAAACACTTGACGCGAACACTGCTCGTAGAATGTTGAATTAAGTTAGGTTTAGTATCATCAATTTTTAATAAAGTTAATTAAAGGGATAAGGAGAGTAATGTGTACCATAACTGGGGCAAAAATAAAAGTGTAATATACACCATAATATGGGACAGAGATAGTAATTCATTTCGAAGAGTGAAATAAACGCGATCGAGTAAGGTTAAATGGAAAAGGAAAACAAACAAGGAGGCATAGAAATCTACGTTGATGCAAGCTTACGTGTTATCGCCATTTTCCGAAATATCGTCGTCGCTACTCTCTGAACCTGAGGAAGTACCATAATCGGCAACTAAGGAAGCCATCGTTCTTACCAATTAATTAACACTATACTCTAACACTAATCTAATATAACCATTATAAACTGTTATGCTACCGTGCACACTACAGAAACGTGGCAACGTTGTAAATCACACGATCACCGGAAGTTAGAAACGGCAGCCACGTACTTTTAAAATCCCAGCTATATAAATATGTATTAGGTCATTCCAAGAGTCATGTTGCTTTTTAACTTTTTAATTTTATTTCCAAAAAAATTTCGAGAGAAAACAATATTGCCTCAATTTGAGGTTTTCATTCTTGAATACGTTGACGTTCTTGACGTTGTTGATCAGCCAGATCTTGGTTTCTTAAAAATGTAAGAAGCTCCATTTCGAAATTTGAAAACTCCAATCACTTTCTTGCACTTAAAACATGTTCTATATATAGGTTTAATAAACAAACATTTACAGTCGTTGACTTTATTAAAGAATCAAGTAGCAGCACATACATGTTTTTACAGTATTAAGTACATACTACACCACTATTGCCTATACTTAACACACACGAAATATCCGTTTCGAATTGAATGCTTTTCCATATAGAAATTTTCCTGTTCCCAAGATCTACCTTTTCTATCAACAGTCTTTTATTAGGAATACCTGCCCAGTACTTTCCCAACGTCGGTATTACATCACTGTGTATTACATCGTTCATATTTATGCGAGCCGATTCCGTTCCGTCGTCGGAATTCCATTGAGTAATCAAATTGACTGTGATGATCGATAAACGAAATTCATTAGCGATAAAAAAACATATATTTGCTAGGTGATTCAGCGGAATTGCTATTCTATAGTCTTTGGAATACTTAAAAATTATCGCTGGTAAAGAATCTATGATTATAATCCTTGTACGACAATCTTCTTTCTCCTCTTTCAAAGCGCTTGTTAGCCAACGCAGAACCTTAAATAGTTCGTGTAAATTTTGTATACTGCATACTCTAATACGGTCCAGAGCTTCATCTACCACCTGTATCCAGGAATTATAAAATATAATTGTAATTATACATAGATAGATTATAGATTATGGATAGATTATAGATTTATGATAATACCTTTTTACAAATGTTTTTGCTCAACAAGATTTCTTCTACACGTGAACCACAGAAATCTCTTTTCGTATCTATGTATCGTACAAGGTTGTTACCCCTGAGAACAACGTTGCTTGCAATTGTTAAACACAATTGTGTTTTACCGCTTGATGGTATACCGCATAGTTCATATATTTGCCCTGGATACAATCCACCTTTCAATAAGTTATCTAAACTAATTATTTGAATTCTTGTTAGACGTTCATAGAATTTTTACAGAATTACATAAATTCAGTTGCATTACCATGATAAATCTGTAGGAATTATGTTACTCAATTCTATTTTGAGCAAATCACAGGCACTTCTTACCACACCTCCACACTTTTGTGAAATAATTTTTTTAATGTGAAGTATATCCTGTCAACGTAACCTAAATTTAATATTTTCAGTTGAAAAGTTTTGTTCTCGTTGTTATTCGTGATAAATAAACTTGTATACTTTGAGCAAAAGTCCGGTGAACGTCGCCAACTTGTCCGAATCCTCGTCTGCAAATTCTAGAACAGTTCTGATATTCCTACGCTCTAATTGTTGTACCACAGTATCGGATAGTTTCAAGTCTATATCCGAACTTAATTTTGTCATTCTCGAAAATACAATTTTTTCAATTGTTGTCTCTGAAATCTACATAAAAAAATTACATTGTAACATTTTCGTTTGTATTCATACTGCCGATATCAACTAAACAAGCAAGCGATACGGCACGAACTTCCGGAATATTAACATTAACGATGCCATACGAACGTTTATTTGGATTCACGTGATATACACTGCCGTTCAAAAGTATGTACACGTTTCATTAATCTTATTTACCTGGAAACAATTATGGAATTAATTATTATCAGAAATACGCTATTAACTCAATCATGATTGGGCATTCCATTTTCCTTTAGCGAATATACTTTACTAGTAATTAGTTTAAATATATCAGACATAAGATTAACAATTATTATATCTGTTACTATAAGAATCATTATAAAATATATTTTATAATTACATTTTTATATTTGTATATTATTGATGTAATCGTGAAAAAAATTTTAGACTTTGCCAGTCTTTCATAAAATAGTATACATTTTTTTTTAACTTTAATCCATTTACGAGACTTAAACGGAATTAATAATAATAGTTTATATGACTAGAAATTATAGTTATTGTCCACATACTTTTGGCGCGGAAATGGACAGAAATTAATAGATATCCTAATTGCCGTGAAAATACGATCGAACTTTCACAGCGGCCGATAAAAAAATAGATTTATTAAAAAAATGAAAAAAAAGAAAGCCAGAACCCATAGAATACATATCTATTAACATTCGAGTAAAAATTGAAAATTGTTATCGCACATACTACGTAGATCAATGTAAATATAGCAGTGGTACCCAAAAGATGATGCGCCGAGTACCGAAATGACCCCAGCGTCATTCTTACGATTGTACGTATTACACGCGGTCACCTCGGATAGCAGAGCCGAGCCGGAATTCGAAAAAACATGTATAACAAATTCTAACACGTTTATTCGCGTTTGTTCTTCTCGTCATGGTTCATTCTCGATCCATCGTAGATACGATCACAGTTTTGCCTCGGAAAACTCGTGGCGTGCCCGTTATCACGTTCAAAAATGTGTTCGATACACGTCCCATGAAAAGATCTCACGGGTACGTTCAATATCGAAACAGCCATTTGTTCGAATTCGGTTAAAAAACGTACGCGAAGACATCGACGCGGAAAACATCGGCAAACAAAGGTCAACCGAAGAGTGAGTAAAACCTTTTTCTTCTTATTTTACCTTTACCTGCTTTCTACGAACGTTAGCGCGTGTAATTGTACACATATAAGTTAGCACGTGGCGTGCCTGTACACCTATATATGTACGTACGTATACTGCGACACCATGTTGCGCTCGGTATAAAATTTCAATCGTAATTATTCGATATTCTATACCATTTCCAAGTGATGTTCTACAAGAAATTATTTATTTTCCGTGTAGAAGTCTGTTGGGTACACGTTCTTTGCTCGAACCTTATAAGTCTCGCAGTCTTCGCACAGCTAAATTCTGTCGAGATACAATAAATACTGTGGCCATAAGATTCGTTGAAACAAACGAAGTACGCAATACCGATTAGAATTATACGGGATAATTATCACGAGATTTCCGATGCACGTGGCGTTTTATAGCTCGCGCAAAGGCTAAGGGGGATACACACAGCTTCGACGGTATCAGTTTGTTTGCTTTATAAATTGAATCGAAATATTTGGATAACGGCTCCGTATCCGTTGCCAGGAATGTAAAGTGATGTAACACCGCATGTATGTCCATATTTGTCTATTGTGCGAACGGTTCTTCGAGACCGCAGTAAAGTCTCCGCAACAATATCTTACATTAAATCGCATTGTCTCGAGTTCCATACGAATGCATCGTCGTACGACGCACACTTTTTTTACCCATTACATTCGCCTTTCCTTGGACCTGGAAAGAAAAAGATGTTTTTTCAAGGGAGAAAATTTGAATCGCGATATTTTATAGATCCGTTCGTTCTCCGAGGGTATATATCGAAATTCATGTGTGGCAATGGGTCGTGCGAAATGTAGAAGAATCCCGTATTCGGGAGCAATAGTTGCTGATTTGATTTGTTAGTCGGGAAACCAGTCCCTTTAATATTTTTACCAGCGACCAATCAGGAACGTTTCCGAGTGCCACGTTGCCAAGTATCCGGTTCGCGTTGGCCAATCAGAGGTTCGGTGCCCGGTCGGAGCGGCATCTCTCCGTGGCTTGTGTAAACGCGGCGCAGCGAGCAGCAAGCAGCTCACGGTCTGGCCGCGGTCGAAATTTTGTCGGGAGCCGTCGCCATGTTTAGAAGTGTGTGCGTCCTTGAGCGAGTCGAGCGAAAATGTTCTGTAAAATATTAGATATAGCTCATGCACTGTACATTACGTGAGGTACCTAATTGCGATTTAACGCTCGTCGATCACGGGTGTGACAATTATTTTCGTGGATGGCTCGCCTACGTCGCAGAATTTTGTGATTACATTATGGTAAGTCCGCCCTCCTATCGGACCAACGCCAACATGGCGGACGAAAAATTTCCTTTGTATCGCCGCGAGGCTCCACTGACGCAATTGCGAAAAATCTATTTTCCACGGAGCCGTAACGCTCCCCGATAATGGGAAACGGTGTTTTTCGTTTCCGTGAAGCCCCTCCGGTGAAGAGACGCGATCGTTGTTGATATTACATCCGGATTAAATGACGTTTTTCGAATAAGAAGCCTCGAACGCCCTGAATGCTCGATATCGGGCGGTCGTGTATTCGTCGGAATCTCGCGATATTTTAAATGACATCGCTCGTCTTGCTGCGTAGTCGATCGCCGAGAAGTTCTTTGTCTAGCCGATGCAATATTTGCCGCTGTATTTTTTCGTCGGCGCGTCACGCACCTCTTCGAAATTCCAATGCGGTGCATCGGTCTGTTCGATGGAGAAATTTTGATTTCGGCGCTTTTTTCCACAAATCAATTAACGTTCTCGTTTCGACTTTGTCGGGTTACCTTGCGCGGAGCAACAATCGGGAATGTATACGATTAATTGTTTACACGCGTTGAACAATTGGAAAATGAAGCATTGTTAATAATTAGCGGAGTTGCATCTCGTGTTCGTTCTCGTTCGTGTTTTCATTTTTATCGTTTTTTTCATCGGCACTTGTATGTTTGTTGTTTAAATTGTGAAACAGTCGTGTGTTTGCCGGACGAAGCTATTTTGTAAATTAGTTTTCACGATTTGCAACTTGAAGTCAGTCAGAAATTCGTTTATTTTTTGAATTAATTCCTCATTAGCTTCGGACTTCGGACGTGATTCCGTTTTTTAACCTAATCTGTATAGAAATACAACATGCTATCTTCAGTTTTTTAATTGACGAATAAAAAGTAAATAATACAAACATCTTCATGACAGTTCTTTGTTGTTCATTTATTTTACTTGTTGTGTATTGTATTTATTTTTAACCTTTAAATATTGACTTGGATGCTCCATTAACATTTGTTTTTTATGAGATAAATGTTTCAATCAAACAATAATTTCTTTCACCTACATATATGGTTCTTATGCGCTGTCGATAGTACAACGTAATGTTTGTGCTTGGAATAATCTTTTCTGATACATTTTTAAATTAATTTTAATGATATTACAGTGTGATATGTAATGAGCGATAAGCAGTCTGCACCTATTTTGCCACCCCTTAATGGGGGTGGAGGAAACAATGGGGGAAGCAATGGTGGTACACCGCAACAAACTGTTAGTTTGCAGCAAGTACTTGCCACAGCTCAGGGTCTCAATGTCCTCACCACAGGTGCTGGACAGCAGTTTGTTATTACTTCCCAGGTTCCTGGTCTCACACAGGTATATAGTTTATTAATTTTACTATCCTTCTATTAGACAGCTAATCTTTTGAACCTGTGTTCTCTAACTTTCTGTGTTACTGTAGGTTATACCAAGCAGTGCGACAACAAATTCTAATATTCAACAAGTCGGAGTTACAAGACTTGTTAATATTAGCGGTACTCCACCACGTGCGAGTACCGTGGGAGTTGCAGGAGCTAGCGGTTCACCTCTTCCTTCTCCCTCTCGTCAGAATTCACCTAAAGTTGTTCTAGCAACGTCCCCAAAACTTGTTAGAACTTCCATCGGCAACATGTTTGTTGCTCCAACGTCTCAACCTTCTATGCAATCGCCGCCAGCAAGGAAAAAGTTGAAATTAGCAGACTCTACAGAGAAGCCTATTATGTGTGTCGACGATGCAGTAGGCTACAGGAGAAGAATTATGGAACATAAGATGAAGAGGATGCGTGCGATAAGAGAGAAATACTCAGAGAACGCATCCGAGTTGTTCTTTCTGCATGCTGGTGGCAATATGATGGACTTTCAAGCATGGAGGAAGAGACAACCAACGCCTCAGTATCTGCATTTTTTACGGCAACATAGATTAGATCCAGACGACGACGACGAAGATTTAACAGTGCCACTGCCAGCAATATCAGAAATTCCATTAACGCCGACTGTTACACCGACCGGCTCTTCGATAGTTTCTGTGAATCAGTGTGCCGAAGTAAAAATTTCTAGTATGAACGTCACGCCAGTTGCAGTGTCTACAACCCTACCTGCTGCAGTAGCTCAACTTAACCAGCAAGGTAAGCATAAACAATTGTTACGTATACATGTTCGTAACTAACCGAATAATATTCATGAAATCATTTGACTCTGTAATGGTACCCTGTTTTTTTTAATCAGAATTTACACAAATACTTTCAGGAACATAGTTTATGGCTACAAAATCCAAATTTTGAAGAAGGGAACAAAATCTTGTATTAACAATTATGGTGAGATCATGCGAGCAGTCAGGGTACCATTGGCGAGTTGATAGTAATTGATACAGCTGTGCGAGAACCCGAAAATGTCGGGCACCCGATGGTCGGGAAGCCAAAAGCCTAAAAGTTTGGGACTTTCGAGAATTTTCGGAATTCCTGAAATTTTCGAGAACTCGTCCGGATCCCGAATAAAATTCTCCACCGTTCCGAACCGACATTTTCGGGTTCTCGTACACCTCTAATAATGAACTGTTAATAAAACAATGCTATTTCACATGTATCACGAATCATGGTTCCCAAAGTAGTAAGAGGCACACCATTATATCGAAGTTCAATAGAAAAATCTTGACAAAATTCTTGTACGCTATATGTAGATGATCAGAATATTTATCTGGAAGTTGGTAGTAGATGTGTACACAACACTATGGAAAATAATAGAGACTTTAGTAGACGTTTTATATCAACCAAATAATTGTATACGTACTAGGACATGTACCAGGTAGGCCTCAAGGGGGCCGCCATGGCATGGTGTTTGCCTTCAGAGCAGCAATTCAATCTTCACCAGTCACCGTTCACTCTCCACCTACTTCTACTCTAGCACCCACGCTCATTATAGGTGATTACTGCAGGCTTATCGTTTGATGTTTAGATTCATTAATTATAGTATCGCAGTTCTTTTCTATTCTTATGATCGTATATGGTTCAAAGTTTATTTTGTTCTTCGCTTTTCTTGCCGATCAAACTTACAAGAACACAAAGCGGCGATTGATCCAACAATTACGTTGCAACAAAAACCGTATTTTTGTTTAAACTAATGCATCGGATACCGTTTATACTAGTAACAAAAGAAAATAACTTTAAAAACAATACGGTGAATATTTTCAAGAGTCAAGTAGTTACATGCACGTTGCTTCCTAAATTACGATAAGTTATACTTACGTTCATATGAAAAGTTGTAGGATATTTTGTTCTCCTAGCTTGCATTCCTTAATCACGAATATCCCATAAGTCATTCCTCATAGTAACGATTCCTTTTGGCGATGTTACTTGTGTTCACGTTACACCCTTGTTTAAGTTAATGATTTATGCATTGTGATAACTACATCCTTGTTAACGTTGTAGAGTATTTGTTGTGCAATCCCACAAAAGACGGCCGCATCGAGTTCACGCATCTCGATGCAGTCAACTCTATGTGGGAAGATGAAAATTCACAGCTATTGTAAGGTCGATTAGCAGCTAGCTTTTCGGCCTAAGGGCGCTGTTGATACAAATTTCTCACCCTCGACTTGCCAGTGACGACGAGCGAGCGAGCATGCATATTAAAAATCATTTTCCCTATCGTTACAGGTAGTGCACCGGTAGTTCCAAGTTCTCCGAAACAAATAACAACTACAGTAGCAGCATCAGCATCGGCGGCAGCGACATCAGCATCAGCAGCCCCAGTCGCAGACAAACTGTCCACAACAGTTACAACGGTCACAACAACCACAACAACCACCACATCGACTATAACAGTTATTTCTACTCCTATTCCTACTCCTATCATTACCGCAACGATTACTACCACAGCACCAAAAATGTCTACTGCGCCTACCAGTACTCCCTCTCAACCAGTTGTGAAGCTCGTTAAATTACCCGCCTCTAATTCAACAACAAGCGACATGGCGAATAATCAGGAACAAATTGTAGAAAAGGCGAAACAGGTGTGTATCGTATTCGTTGTATTGTTCTCGCGGACCTCGCAACAGAGCTGCAACATCAGCGTAACGCATTGAAATCATTTGCAGGAGGCGTACGTTATGCAGAGGATTGCCGAGTTGCAGCGGGAAGGATTATGGTCGGAGAGGAGATTGCCTAAAGTGCAAGAACCGCCTCGCACGAAAGCTCATTGGGATTACTTGTTGGAGGAGATGGTCTGGTTGGCTGCTGATTTTGCTCAAGAACGGAAGTGGAAGAAGGCCGCGGCGAAAAAGTGCGCGCGCATGGTTCAGAAGTACTTCCAGGAGAAAGCGATTCAAGCGCAGAAAGCCGAGAAGTCGCAAGAGCTCAGGCTAAAGAAGATCGCCAGTTTCATAGCCAAAGAGATCAAAACATTCTGGACGAACGTGGAAAAGGTGTGTGTTATGTGCATATATTTCCTTCTCTTTGATCAATTTCCAGTTGACCCCACACTATTAAGCCGACAGTTTCAGTGTATTCCAATTGAACCTGTGTGCTCGTTGTGGGAACAGCAAAGTCTGATTATTGTGTATGGTTGTACTCGTTGCGTAGATGCAATCAAAGAATTAATTCAGGACACTTCATTCTTAGAATTCTTTCAAGTATTGTCTGTTCTGTATGAGAACCGTACTGGATCACGTGTATTATTTTGTTCTTTCGGTTTTCAAGTTGGTGGAGTACAAACAACAAACAAGGCTGGAAGAGAAAAGAAAACAAGCGCTGGATCAACATTTAAACTTTATCGTTGGACAAACGGAGAAATATTCGACGTGGTTGACAGAGGGGCTTAACAAAACTGACGGTCCTCAAAGTATACCGGCATCCATTAATAGTTCACGAATATCTTCTCCAGTTCCGCCCGGAAAATCTCATTCTGATGGTAAATTACACGGATTAGATAGCGTGTACTATATATGCGTGTGTTATCAGTGACACCGACATTTAAAATGAACGTTGTTTAATGCAGAGGACTTTCAACCGAATCAAAGCTCGGATGACGACGAAGAAACCATTGCAAAGGCGGAAGAAGAATTAAAATCTATAACGAATCATAAAGAAGAGGTTGAATTGTTGAAGAGAGAATCGGAAATTCCGTTGGAAGACCTCCTGAAGGATTTGCCACCCGATTACTTAGAAGATAGAAAGAAAAATTTGTCCCCGTCGAAAGAAGTTGCGAACGAAGTATGTTCACAAAATTTCCCTTGATTACATCGGAGGTCATGGTGCTTATAATTTATTTAACTGCTAACAGGCCCACAATGAAAAGACCACCGATGGTGATACAGATTTTGTTGCGGCATCGGATGAATCTTCGGACGAAGAAGAAACTATAATGGAACAAGAGAAATTGGAAGAGAATACGGATTACAAACAGGAACTGGATGATCTCAAAGTATGTACCATTTATTCAGTATTTTAACACTAAACCTACCGGGCATTAACAGTACCTGGTCTCTGTACTTGATAAATGTGACACGATCCAATTTATTATTTATTTTTTCAATTTATTTAGAGTTTGTGCGATTTTTATCATATTGGGTTGTCGTAAAAGTCACGACGCATTTTTACAAGAGATCGATGCGAAAAATACGCCATGACTTTACCGACAGCCCAATAGTATATGCTTCAGTGATGAAACGTGTATAATTATTTTCGGTTGTGGTAGGTGTAGTGTTGAGGAAAGTTACGCGTATGTACTCCGAATAATACAACTTGCATTCTTTCAGGCTGAAAATGATATGTCTATCGATGAACTTATGGCGAAATATGGCAACATGTCGGACACTCCAATGGATGTTGATCAAGAACCAGGTATGCAACAAGTATTCGCTTCGCGCGAGTTTTCCACGACGCTGATTAATCTGTGATGATAATTTACCATTCCTGATGGTTCGAGGAATGGTTTTCATTCCTTGACACCGATTTCTTGATGTGACCCGAGGCATTTGTCTGAGATAGCCAATGGCATTTCATCCAGTTGAATTAATATCATTGATTACAGCGACGTATACTAACGTGCAATGTTTTCCATTTAGATTCGGATAAAGAAAGCACAAAAGAGGAGGAGGGACAGGAGAACGACGAGGAGTCTATCAGCAGTGAAAACGAAAGCGAAGAAAGTGACAATGAAGTTGGCGAACAGGAGTCTCAAACGCAAAGCGACAATGATGCTGATGTCGGGCTCAAATCGCTTTTGGAAGATATCTCTATGGAAAAATCTGTGGACGAAAAGGTGAGACAATATGTTCGAAACTAATCGCGTTTTATTTAACCCTTTGCACTACGATTTTACGATTGCAATGATTAGAACTTCTTCGACGTTTATAATTTACTAGGAAAAAACAAAAATTTATATTCATTGTATATCCACGTGATCTCCAATGGCTAATTATTAATTTATGTTTACATGTTTAGCAAATTTCGTTCGAAATTTTCATCACTAGTCTGATTCGATAGTACACGGGGTTAATCAGTATTTAACGAAGAAGTATTTGACTAATGTGTTCATTATATTTTAAAGACTGCTAAAATAGATCATTCGAACGCTCACGATGAAATGGACAACGTGGCTGCATTGGCAGAAAGTATCCAACCGAAGGGAAACACTTTACTGACTACTAGCGTAAGTTATTTGAAGTAATATCCGCATAAAGAAAAACCGGGGAAGCCTTTCATCCAAGGTTGTGCGACAATTGTTTGCTCACGATCATTTCAGGAAGGCAGAATAAAATGTAATATTCTCCTTTGTAAAATAGATTGAGTTCAATGGTTTATTTCGGAGAGATTATTACGACAATTTTTATGCAATTAACGTGCCACTTGAAAAATGCTCTGGAACTTTTTCTGATGTGCGAATCGCGTGATTTACAGGTTGTTACAAAAATTCCGTTCCTCTTGAAACACTCTCTTCGGGAATATCAACACATTGGATTGGATTGGCTCGTAACTATGTACGACAGGAAATTAAACGGTATTTTGGCAGACGAAATGGGTTTGGGTAAAACGATACAAACGATTGCCTTACTCGCGCACTTGGCATGCGAGAAAGGTAATTGGGGCCCACATCTTGTAATAGTACCAACCTCTGTGATGCTTAATTGGGAAATGGAATGCAAAAAATGGTGTCCCGGTTTCAAGATTTTAACATACTACGGAACGCAGAAAGAAAGAAAACAGAAAAGAACAGGTGATGTTCCATTATCTTCGGATAAAATCGTTTTTTATCCAAGTAATAACGCTTATATAACACCTTTCGTTTCTTTTCACGCCAGGTTGGACAAAACCCAATGCTTTCCACATCTGTATCACGTCATATAAATTAGTTATTCAAGACCATCAAAGCTTTCGAAGGAAAAAGTGGAAGTATCTCATATTGGACGAAGCTCAAAATATCAAAAATTTTAAATCGCAAAGATGGCAGTTGTTGTTGAATTTTCAGACGCAGCGGTAAACATTTGAACAATTTTAAATAATTTTATCCATGAAACACAGAACTATTTTACACACGAAGCTCGTTTTGTTTTGCAGGCGACTGTTGCTTACTGGCACGCCGCTTCAAAATAATCTTATGGAACTGTGGTCTCTGATGCATTTTTTAATGCCGAATGTATTTCAGTCGCACAGAGAGTTCAAAGAATGGTTCAGCAACCCCGTCACAGGCATGATCGAAGGGAACAGTGAATACAATGAAAACATTATCCGTCGTCTGCATAAGGTCTGTACGTAGTTTGCCATCGTACTTATGTGTTTGTACATAATTTAGCCACTCGCTACCGACCCAGAGACTTGATAATCGTTGCATTTCTCTGTTTTTTTCAAACATAGCGAGATATTAAATACTCTATTAAAACTCGCGTGTCAGGACAAATCTGGTATGACATACGAATCCTGTCTGGAGAAACAATTCTACTAATTTATTCTTTTCTCTGTAAGACTAGCTTTAATCCATTTCATTTGCTCAACGATCCTATCTTTTTCAGGTTTTACGGCCGTTTTTGTTGCGAAGATTGAAAACAGAAGTAGAAAAACAATTGCCGAAAAAATACGAACATGTTCTGATGTGCCGGTTGTCGAAACGACAGCGATATCTGTACGATGATTTCATGTCCAGAGCAAAGTAAGCGTTTCAGCATGCTTCGACAAGTTCCCTCAACTAGATTGGATAATTTTTTAACGTGGGCTTATTGAATTTTTTTTTTTTTAATTTTTCTTGCAAGGACAAAGGAGACTTTGGCTAGCGGTAATCTGTTGAGCGTGATCAACGTGTTGATGCAGTTACGCAAAGTGTGTAATCATCCAAACTTGTTCGAAGTGAGACCGACGGTGTCACCGTTTCAAATGGAAGCTATCGAATATGTTACGGCTTCGTTGGTGTGGAGTGTTCTTGATTACGATCCATTTAAGGTGTGCATTAGATGAAGCACTATTTTTTATCTACTCTCTGTGAGTTATCGATTGTTCAACATATATTTTTACTTTTTGTATTACAGCATATCGACTTATCTAGTATGAATCTTCTTCTATGCGATTTGGAGCTGTCGCTTACCGCGTTCGTTGCGCATAGAGTAAGGCGATTGCAAACACCTCGAAAGCTTATAGAGGAAATCGACAGTCAACCGGACCCACCGCCGAGATGTCCGCCTGGGAAAATTAAAATCAACGTTAGACTATCTAATCAAGCCAAACCACCGTCTACACCGCAGCAAACTCAAACGAAATTAAAAAACTTTACTGGAATCTTACCCACTACTCGTGTTGGAACGTCTCCCTTAATTAAAACGATAAATAATCAAAGCACTGCGGGACAAGGTAAGCAGGAATTAGCTGTAAAAAATCGCTCGTTTGTCGTAACAATGACGTGTAATTATAATTATTTTCTAATTATTTTTGCAGGTGTTACTTTAAGGGTATCGGGTGGTCAACAGTTACAGGGATACTCGGTTCAATTGGTTCAGCATCAGGGTAGCGTGAAGGGTAAGTCTTCGCTCATTTATTTTTCTACACACACACACACACACACACACACACACACACACACACACACACACACACACACACACACACACACACACACACGTATATATGTTGTACACATGTTATATTCATTAAAAATTTTAATCTGAGTGCATCATCGATCAGTGGTTGCACTTAAATCATCGCAGTGTAATCACTTTTGCAGTGGTGCTAGAGGAACTGATCTCATGCCAGCTTGTTTATAATTTTCCCGTGTTATAAGCATTCTAGATTTGAGAACACATTAACAAATACTTGAGTCTAATTATACTGTTATTGCTCGTAAATGGACAGCGGATGTTTATGCAAATTCTATAAATTTTTTAACTTTCATCGATAAAAGAGAAGAAGAAGTAATTATTTTCTGAAAATATAGTTCTTAATGGATATTTAAGGTATTTACAGTACATCCTGTGAATGCATAAAAGTCTGTAGTCCATGGGTGAGTCACCATATGTGTAAAATATATGTTGTGTTTGCTTCGGAAATAGCCATCCCTGTTGGAACACTAGCACATAACCCACAAAGTACAACAGTGACACCAAGTACAGCAGCAACGAATGCACAGAGGATTACAGTAGGGAATGCGAATATCAAAGATGGACTGCAACGACTAACCACGCAGACAGTCACAGTTAAACAAGGTGATTCCGTCCAAAGAATAGCAGTGCCTAGTTTTGCACAGCTGGTTCAAACACCTACTGGTAGACATATCATTCTGACTTCGAATCAGCAAAACACTAACACAGGTTTGTCCCATGAACACTCGTATCCCACTGACCCCCATTTGTGATCCATACTCGGGCAATGTGTACACCCCACCACCCTCCATCTTCATATTTCATTGATGCACATCTCATTCAGTGGATGTTGTTTTAAATAATACCTTAATTGAACGATGCATGATCACGAATAATTAATGTCTCCTCATGTTAGCGAGGAAAAAAGTGTCCACAGTAATTTTAGAAATAATTTCAATTTAAATATTACCTATGGAATTATATCGGTGTAGAGGTGATCGAAACACGCAAGTTAATCACTCCCCTTCGTTTCTACAGTCTCGTTTCCAGTAATATCGCCGAGTGGACAACGTTTGACGGTTTTGTCGAAGTCTTTGATGGGCCTAACCACTTCGGCGGGTACGGTGAACAAAGTTGTAGGAGGAGTGGTAACGACGTCGAGTGGAACCAGCGGAAGACCCGTGATGAGAGTACCACCTCTGAATGTGACTGGTTCCCAGGCAGCACAGCCTTCGACTGGCAATGGGCAATCTCCTCAGCAGTCGATTCGCTGCGGCATTGTTACTAGACACGCACAAAAGGAGTCTGAGAAGGCACAAATCAAGGAACGTCCAAAGTCCGAATTTTATTTGGTAATTATCCGTCAAAACACATTTTAATCGGCGAACCTGCAGAACAGCCGATTACTGTAAGTTATGAATATCGGTTTCTACAAACATATCCAAGAAATCTGCAGGTTCTTTTAATTCATAGCTCGAATCTTCATGCTTGAATCTGTTTGTTAATGTTACAGCCGCAGTTGGAGGAGGAACGAAAGCAAAGGAGGCAAGCCAAGCTCCGTCTTCTTACGAATATCAATGAAAGAAGATGCGCAGCGTGTCCTCTCTACGGGGAGGATCTGTTCATGGCGTTGAGGATCGGCAAACCGTCTACAGCATGTCGATGGCACAACGGTTGGGTTCATTGCGCAACCACCAAGGAAAACGTTCGTACCCGCAGGCAATTCTTTTCTCGTACCGAAGCACTCGCGGAAGCGATCAACAGTACAGAGCAGATTGTTGAAGAACTCAAGGAAGTTTTCGAAAGGTGTGCCTTCTCTCAGCTGTATAAACTTGAAAAATACACGGTTACGCTTCTGTCGAACGATGTACATCATATCGTGTAATTGTTGTTACAGGTTTGTTGTTCATGTTCCTGCTGTGTGCGCACCCACACCACGTTTTCATGTTTCTCATCCACCCCCACACAAACTGTTCGCCCAGAAGCGTATGCAAATGGCGCTGCAACGTCATCTGTCGCCGAAATTCGCGTTGTTCCATCCAGTAGCTAGTGCAATGATGACTCAGTTCCCAGATCCCCGACTGATACAGTACGACTGTGGCAAACTGCAATCCTTGGATCGACTTCTTAGGAAGCTTAAGTCAGACAACCATAGAGTTTTAATTTTTACACAAATGACAAGAATGTTGGACGTTTTAGAAGCTTTCCTTAATTTCCACGGCCATATATATTTGCGTTTAGACGGTACTACCAGGGTGGATCAACGACAGGTATCGATCGCTCTTCTGCTACGGTCGTTTTCTTCGAGTTCTCAGACTTGTCTCTCTCTCTACCTGGTACGTGTTCGCAGGTTTTGATGGAAAGATTCAACGGCGACAAACGGATATTCTGTTTCATCCTGTCGACTAGATCTGGTGGTGTGGGCGTCAATCTTACAGGCGCCGATACCGTTATATTTTATGACAGCGATTGGAATCCCACCATGGATGCCCAAGCACAGGATAGGTGTCATAGAATAGGCCAAACACGGGATGTACATATCTACAGGTACGTAGAAACGAATAACCGTGCTTTCCCATTTACAGGATGTCGTCCCTCTAATTCTGTCACGAGGAGGTAACTTTGCTATTTCTTATGTTACGTCAAATGTCAAAAGGACAAATTATTTGATCCAAAACGACACATTATTTTCCCCTAAATATTCAAAAGGGTTTCCGCATAGCGTAAAAACAGGGACGTCACCCTGTATAAGACGACTCTGCTAAATAGGATCTACTTATTTGTGTACTAAATTGTGTATTCCAGGTTAGTAAGCGAAAAGACTGTGGAAGAAAATATTCTAAAGAAGGCCAATCAGAAGCGATTGCTCGGAGATTTGGCCATCGAGGGTGGCAACTTCACGACTGCTTACTTTAAGAGCGTAAGCATTTCAAACATGAAAATACAAAAATCAACCGGCTGAACAATATCACAAATCCTCGAACTCTAATTGATCTTTATTACACAGTCTACCATCCAAGATCTCTTCAACATCGATCAAACGGAGAACGATGCTTCGGCGCGAATGGCAGAGGTGTTGGAACAGAACAAGGATCGTGAGAAGTTTCTGCAGAAGGATGTTCCAAGTCAGGGCACGGACGACAAGGTGGCTATGGGTGCGTTGGAAAGCGCACTCGCCGCTGCTGAGGAGGACCTCGACGTCCAAGCGGCGAAAACTGCCAAGGCGGAAGCTGTTGCTGATTTGGCAGAGTTTGACGAGAACATACCTTTGGACGAGGCGGAGAAGGACGACATGCAAGTCAGCAAAGCCGAGCTTGAAGTGCAGAACCTTGTGTCACAGGTAAAACTCAATTTGTTTGATCAGTTTCCGATTAGATCACTGGATTGCGGGCTTTGATCAGACCAATCTACAGTCTATGCAATCTCTAATCGAATCGAACCTGCAGAACAGCTACCTATCCTCAGATTTCAATGATTTTTGGATGTTGTACATAAATAGACTGCAAATTTTATCGCACACGGTGAAGTAGTGGACAGTCTGGAAAGATTTACTTCTTAAAAGAAGAAATAAATTTAATTCTACTTTGCATAAAGATCCGCGGTCTAGTTATAAATCTCTTCTGGTTATAGACGTAAGGAAAAAGTTGTTCAAAATGTCCACAACAATCGTTCTTAATAATAATAATAATAATAATATTGCTTTATTCAGCCTTACGGCCAAGAATTGGACTCGGTTTACAATAACCTATAATTACCAAAAAATAACTATCTTATCCACGCGTTTTCTCTCTCTCTCTCTCTCTCTCTCTCTCTCTCTCTCTCTCCTTCCCTACCCTGACTACTCTACCTATATTCTGCCTGTTCCTATTCTTATTCCGATTATTGCACCATTTCCTACTATGTTATCTTTGGTGTACGCTTCCTTATATTACATTTATATTTCTGCTCGCTTATCTCTTTTCTTCCTCAACTTTTGAAGCCACGCTTCAACATTTGAATCTATCCTCCCACTCACTATGTCTCCAGATTGCCATACCTGTCCCCACACAGGTCGCATCCTCTTGCTTCGTCTTCCAGCCAGTATTTGTTCCAATTTTCTGCATTTCCGCATCTTACTTGGGTTAAGAGTTTTTGACTTTCCCCTCTTCCCTCCTTATTTAGGTATTCTGGTAACTCTGCCACTCTTATAAACTTGTACCTTTTGTTATATTTTGACCGCTCTATCCTTGTATATTGTTCTTGCCGTTGTATCTCAATGTCTCTCTCCTTTAGCCTCTCCGTTGCCTCTAGCCTTCTCATCTCTTCCACCCTTGCTTGGCTCCATCCGTTTCTCTTCAAGTATTCCTCCCTTTCTTTCCCGCTTTCGCCCCTGTACTTTCCCTGATTCCTTTTCCCTCAGACATTCCTCGACTATCTTCCTCCCTGCTCTGTTTCTTACTCCTTCCGTGTATTTCCATGCCCTGATTCCTGCCTTTACTCTAAGCCTCGCCCTTTTCGCACAACAATCGTTCTTTAATACTAATGGGTGTTGTTTGTCCAGCTCACGCCGATAGAACGGTACGCGATGAAGTTCGTCGAGGAGTCCGAGGGTGCGTTCTCAGCGGCTCAGCTCGCAGCTGCGGAACGTGAGCTGGAAGAACAGAAGAAAGAGTGGGAGCTGGATCGGCTGCGAGCGTTGCGCGAGGAGGAAGAGAGGCGGATGAGGTTGGCCGACGACGACGAGAAACCCTTAACGTTCGGCCGCGAGGATGCGCAGAATCAGGTTAATAATGCTAGTAATTCTAAGAAGTTAGTCAGTAAGAAACTGCCGGCGAATAGTAGGGGTAGGAGGAGGAGGATAGGAGGGTCGCGTAGAAACAACAGTAAAAGTGCTCAGGAGTCGGAAAGTGAAAGCGAGACCACCACGGAGTCCGAGTCGGAATCGCAAGAGGACGTCGTGGAGGACAGCCTCGACGAGGAGTCGAGTCACACGGAGAGTCAGAGCCAGGGAGACGAGGACGAGGAGGAAGAGGAGGACGAAGCGAATGACTCCGAGCGAGGAGGATACCCGAAGCGTAAAAACCGTTCGAACAAATCGTTCAGTCAGAATCATTTCGATCTGAACAGTCCCCGGACCCGGTCCAGAGGGAATGTCAAGATCAACTTGTGGACGTTGGACGTGAGCCCGATCTTGCCGGGCATAAAGCCGAAGTGCCGAGGCAGGGCCAGCAACATGAGGAAGCAGAGGGAGTTGGAGATGAGAATGAAGGCGGAGGAGAGTTTCGTGCCGCCTCTGCCGCCGTCCTCGTCGAGTCCGAAGAAGCTGAACACCACCGGTAGGTCCGACGACGAGTTCAGGCCCGCGAATCCGAAAATGGAGGAGCCGACGAACAGCAAGCTTTCGTCCAGCAGAGGTGCAACCGAGGTCGTTGAGAATCGTAAGGTCATCGCGAATCATTGCGACGTCGCCGCCGCGTCTTCGTCGAAGGAGAACGGTAAAAACGATACGGAAAAGGAGAAAGACGAATCGGACCTGGTTTCAAATTCTGTGGAAACAGAAGCAGCGTGTACTCGGTTGGACGAATCGGCATCAAGCGGGGACCAGGAGGAAATCGACGAGAAGGCCGACGACGAGGAGACGCAGGATCGAATCGATTTGTCTGCGCACGAATCTGCCGAGCGGAATAATTGTACGGACGAAGCGAGTTCCAGCGGGGACGCCGCTGATGTTAGTCTTCTTTCGCAGACTGGTAGCTCGTGCTCGTCCGCGGCAGAGTCGGGTACCTTGAAAATGATTTCGGACTCGGATCTGATCGAAGAGATAAACGTCTCGGAGAACTCGTTGAGCACCTCTTCGTTGAAGAGCAAGTCGGTCTTCCCAGAGGAAAAGAACGGTTTGAACGAAACCGTCGCGAAATCGGCGGCGGATAAGACGACTGACTCGACTTTCGAAACAGGAAGCGACATGGTTAGCGAGGACACGAGCGACAAAAAGCCAGACAGTCCTGTCGAAACGAACGAACGATCCAACGAAAGCGCGGACTCGGACGCGAAGAACGAGTCCGCGGATGATAACGTGTCCACATCTGTGATAGAAACATGCTCTAGTCAGAAGATCGGTAGCGAAGAAGAAGAGGAAGGAAGAGAAGAAACAGTAACAGAAGAAGAGGAAGTAGAAAAAGTAACCGAAAAAGAGGAAAGCTGTTCTAAATCGAACGACGAAGAGACGAAAAGCGACGACAATAAACCGACTGGTTGTTCCACAGACATCTCCGAACCGGACGACAAAGTCGAGTCTTCTGATTCTACTTTAGAAAACAAGCTGAAGTCTCGCAAAACGGAAACCGTGTCCTACAGAGTAACTACGCGAAGCGGTAAGATCAATTTCACGGTGGAGGTCACCGAAAGCAAGGACACGGACAGCGAATCTACCTTCGCCGAGTCGAGCGTGCCGAAGCACAATGAACAGAACGAGAATTTAATGATCGTCAAGAAGGAAGCTGGTAAGATGGCACTGATAAGGAGACCGGACACGCCAAGACCTTCGGAGCAAGGTAGAATCACCAGATCGAGCGCCGGCCGGTCGCTAACGCCTCCGCCGAGCATCAGTCCTTCGAGATCGCTCCAGAGAAGACACCAAGCGGACATTCCACTGTCGGAGGGCTTGAAGTTATCTCCCAGGCCAGTGACCAGGTCCTCGTCGAGCGTAAACTCCCCGGTAAGGAACGAGGAGCAGCAGCAGAATGTCTCGTCTTACGAGAAACCGACCACGAGGAGTTCGAAATCGTTGGACAACGGTTTCTTGAGCCCCATGCCGTTTCGTCGGAGCAGTTCGATACCGCCAATGAAGCCGTCGGAGGTCAAGGACAACAACGCCGGCAGTCCTACCGCGAAGCCTAAGAAGAGCTTGGTCAACGAGGCCATCGTCGTCGTCGAGCCACTGGACGCGAATATCGTGAAGAGACGACCGGACACGCCGGTCCCGACATTCGAGCAGATGTCGAGGGTCACGCGATCCGGCCTGAACTTCACCATCAACTCTGGCAAGTCCTCCTCCAGCCCGAACCACGTGGCCGCCCCTTTCAGAAGCACGAAACACGTGCGGAAGACGGACGCGGAGGCGAAGTCGCAGGAGGAGTCGTCTCCCAGCACGGATTCGAACGGGAACGCGGTCGCCTCCGAGGACTTTGGGAAACAGGACGACTCGGGATTCACGGAGATGAACGAGAAGCCGCAGCGCACGGCGAAGGTGGTCGCGATCCTCACGCTGGACACCAGGAGCAACCACAGCGGTGGCAAGGCCTCGTGTTCCGCGAAGACGACCAACTCCTCCGGCGACGGTAAAACCAGCAACCTCGTCAAGAAGAACGACTCCACCGCGCCGACGGCGGACAAGAACTGTCTTCTCAGAATCTCCGACGTGACGTCGAACTGCAAACTGGACGGCTGGTGCGGCTCCGAGCTTGACAATGCACCCGCGGTGATCACGAACGTGGCCAGTACTTACGCTTCCGGCAAGACGACAAAAGCGACAGTGAGCAAGGCCGGATCGCCGTTGAACGCCAAGCGCAAGATGGAGACCTTGCTGCCTGTGATCGCGCTGGTGGATCTGGATAACGATCCGAACTATGACTCGTCGGACGGGTCGAAGAGATTGCGTCGGAAGATCAAAAGGAGCCGGGTGACCTCGTTCGCGAAGCCCCTCGCCGGCAAAATGGTGGAGATCGAGGACAAGCTGGACGAACAGGAAGAACAGATACCACCGACCAAGAAGTCGATCCGATCTCAGCTCTCGCCATCGTCGTCCTCTTCTACTCCTCCTCCTCCTACTCCGTCGCAGACGGCGCAGTTGGGAAAGATTAGCAGCGGCACCGTGTCTTGAGTCTTGCCGAGACTACTGTATCGCTGTAAGATTTAGCAGCAGGATTGTATAGAATTGATTCCTGGAACGGGGTGTAGTGTACGCATCATCCAACTGTTTCTTGTACGCATCGATTTCTCTTTCAACTTTCTTTCTTTCTTTCTTTCTTTTTGTTTCTCTCCATTTCTTTTTCTTTCTTTCTTTCTTTCTTTCTTTTTTTTTTTCAATTTCACCGTAATCATCGAAAAAGAAACCCACGTTGTACATATTATGGAAACGATCGAGAAGAGAAGTAGGAGAAAGTGAGAAGCGAGAAAGATACGTTTCTTTCTTTTTTTTTTTTTTTGGTTCCGTTGTACTTGGTACACGCGTGTAATATTTTTAGCCTTGTAAATTTGTGCTCTCCTGTAAAGCCGCCGCGTCCCCCCCCCCTAATCGCGTAAATGTCTCCTTTTTGCGACATTGTAATTTATACACTCGGTGATATATAGATGCGAAGAAGAGAGAGTATGTGGGAGGAAAAAACGGGAAGAGGAGTTTTCAGACACATTCGACTGTATCATATTAGGTAATAGTTAACGAGAATTCACACACGCAAACAATTCTACCGTCTAGTTTAGCTCGTTAGAGACGCTGCAAATCTCATTGGTCGCGGTTCCAGGCGTGCGCGCGCGCGCGCGCGTGCTCGCGATCATGCGTTTACAAGCGAGGAGAACCGCTAATTGGAAACAACAGACAGTCGATTTGTCGGGGAGGTAGAAACAAAACGACAGAGAACAGAACAGAGATAAAAAAAAAAGTAACGAAAAAGGGAACGAGAAAAAAAAAACAAACAAACAAACAAGTGACAAAAATCTGTGAACGCGCTGTACTTTGCTCTCGTGTAACGCCTTGTATATTACATAACTCACAAGGTGACGACCTGATTACATTGCTAGACTTAAGGAGTTACTCGTTTAATGGTATGCCCCACTGTAATATTTAAGTTGCGTGCCTGTATTTTGTATGATCGAGTGAGTCCAAGGAAGGAAATAAAACTGATTCCTTGCTACGAAGATACGATGTGTTCTCTTATTTCTTGGTGCGTTTCCAAGTCTGTTCGATCAAAGGTTCAGTTCCGTTTTGGTGTCAAATTTTTGCTCAGTGTGCTTGGTTATATATTAAACACGAAAAACTAAATGCAAACTCTAGCCGGGATCGTCCGCGTCGGACGATCGACGGGATCCTCGCGATGTTTGGTGTGGCAAGGCTTACATGACCGCACATTCAAAATCAAAAATGTATACGAAACGAGAGAAAGAGATCGAGAGAGAAAGAAAGAAAGAAAGAAAGAAAGAAAGAAAGAAAGGAAATTCATTCGCGCGACGAATTCGTCTAAAGCTCCAAAAAGAAAAAAAAAGAAAGAAAAGAAAAAGAAACGACGAATAGCGATTTCGAAAATGGCACCAAAACACTGCCTTTGCCATTCCAAACTTGGAGTCAGCCAAGGTATAAGCAGGCACATTCATGAGCGTCTTGCACAACGTTTGAAATTCATTTGTAACAGAGTACTTGACGCGGCACGAAGAAGGTATCTTTTCATAAAGACCTTCGAAGAGACGAACGAGCCTTTGAACGAGCAAGGTGTCCGTACACTTTTTTCCTACACATTTCCCAGGTGTTCCAAGATCGATAATGTATAGATCGTTCAGCGATTACGTTCTTCCTCGCGATGGCTCTCCCGTGGGAAGACCCGAGTTACGGAGACGTTGTAGCAACCAAGAGGATACCGTTTTTTTTTTAATTTTCGTTGAAAAGTCCTTTGATAAATCGTTATCGATAATTTCACACGGTGTACATGACGCTCTGGTCTCTTCTTGCAAACGTATTTGTTTCTTTCCGAGTGGACGATACTATTAACAAACCTCGAATCCGATCTGATAGCGGTGCTTTTAATATCTTACAGATATGGTTGTCGGACGATAATATGGAGCAAATGCCGGTTAGTATTATCCAGGTTTTATGACATTCACGTTTGAAATTTTCATTTTTCGATACGGTGTGGTCTCTATGATTCGTTTGATCGCCAGATGTGGTGTCCACCTACGCCTCCGACGACGGATAACGATGTTTACATCGACTACTCCCTGGGATTCCTTTACGAGAACACCCCCATGTCCGAGGCCCAGTTGCCTCCGATTTACATTAAAAAAGAGCAAAAGAGGAGTAGAGCCGACGCTGGAATTAGCGATCGTGATGGTAATATGCATACTCGATTACAACGCCCCTGGCAAAGATTATTCGAACGGACAAAAGAAACTGCTTGTCATATTATCTGCGTATTCCGCATAAAGTTTCAATTCTTTTGCTTGCCGAGGAAATATGTATTAGTTACGACACGATTAGAATGCTGATCGAACACTTTTTGTCAGGTCTGTGGTAGCGCACATGTACGTCAAAGTATTGTTTTCTTAACACTAGATTTCTAATATTTTTGATTTACGAAAATTGAGATATACAGTAAGGAGCAAAACTGAGTCCACACTATTTGAAACAACATAACTTTTTTTCAAATTAGATCAAACGACCTGAATGTTATTGAGAAGTTAGAAGGATTAGTTTATTAGACGAGGTGTCAAAAATTTTTGGAAAAAATTGGAATTGGTCGGAATCGCAAGTGAAATAGTAAAAGTTGTATTTTTCAGCTTTTTTATCTGAGCCTGTATTGAAAATTTAAAGAATGCGTTTGATTCGCTCGAATAAATTATATCCATGCTGAAAATTTCACCGATATTGGTTAATTTGTTTACGAGTTATAAACGCTTAAAAATGGGGAAATACAGGCTCAGATAAAAAAGCTGAAACAACCAACTTTTACTATTTCTTTTGCGATTCCAACCAATTCAAATTTTTTTCAAAAATTTCAGTCAATAACATTCAAGTCATTTGATCTAATTTCAAAAAGATTTATGTTGTTTCAAATAGTGTAGACTCAGTTTTGCTCCTTACTGTATATTATTAAAGAAATTACTACAAATTTTGTATTCATCTTATTTTTACAAAGTAATGTAAAATAGTAATTTTTAGTGCTCCGTAAACCCAGTGTTAATGCTCATTATTATTAGACTGTAGAATTTTATGCAAAATAGAAATTGAGTATAACGAACAGGAGCCAAATAAAACTGTCTTGCATCGTTCAAACATTTTTTAGAATTGTATATCGACATCCTTAAATGTGTGCGATCTCTTCACTGTTTTAAAAAATGTCATCTATTCAATTTTTCCACAAAGATTCGCTGCCTAGTAATTACATATTAATATCGAAGTTGTTTTATCAGGTCGACGGGCGGTTAAGATGCGGCACAAAGAGGAGTCTGTGTACGCGCCGAGATCGTTGTTCGATCGGCCGTCTCCGGCGATCATGAAGATGCGTCGAGACATGAAGTTGCACAAGCACCGTGCAACGGTTCGTCCGTCGATCCCGCTGCCAGGCTTGAAGCCTCACATGTCGAAATCTTCCATCGATCAAGAGCACGTTCTCGACTGGATGATACACGAGGACTGGGCTCTTCTCCAAGCGATACAGATCTATCAGGGGCTGCCGTTGAACCTGATGATCCTGTCGCCCGGTCACACTCCGAATTGGGATCTGGTTGCCGATATAGTGAACAACACGTCGCGAATATACAGGTCTCCGAAGCAGTGTAGGAGCAGATACGAGTCGGTGATCGTTCCGAGGGAAGAAGGCAAACTGCTGTACGACACCACGCCGAAAAAGCAGAAGAAACAGAAGGGCGTCTACAAGATACCTCAAGTGTCCGAGGTATTATCATCCGACTATTATTTGACCGCGAATCTTTTCGTGCGAACTCTTATTCCACGAGTCATATCGTGAGGAGAAAATATCTTTGGTTGACCGCTGATGTTCACCGATCTTCCGGTCCTCTTTCCTTTCAGCAACAGAGCAAAACGAATAGGCCGATGAAAACGTCCCAGTTGTACATCCAGGACAAGAATCACTCGTTCACGTTGATGTGCTGTCAGAGGTTCGACACCATAAAGTCGGTTTCCAACAAGAGGACGCCCACCGTGAAACCGTTGCTGGTGAACCCATTAATGAAGAATCCTACGAACGCGGCTGTTCTAGCCGAATGCGGCATTCAGTATGATAGTCCATTGGCTCCCATCGAAGTCGCAACTAGACGGGCGGACAGGATCGCTAAGGAGAAACTGAAGCACGCTGTTAGTATACTGGAACGTTGTAACGCGATGTATCTAAAAAGAAATGGCAAATCGCTGATCAATCATTGTATATTTCAGACACAGGTGTTAACGGCCGAGCAACAACAACAGGTAGCCGCTCGGTTGCTGCAGCAACAGCAGCAACAACAGCAGCAGCAGCAAGCTCAGCAGCAACAACAACAACAAGCCCAACAGCAGCAGCAACAACAGCAGCAAATTAAACTACAACAACAACAAACTCAACAGAGTTTATCCAGTACCGCGAGTCCTCAAGTGCATCAATTGACTCAGGTTGTCACCACAGTGGCGACAACTGGACTGACTACCATGAAGACAGTCACAACGATGACGACGAACGTTACCACCTGTGGCACGGCGGTCGCCGCCTCGACGGTGAAAACTCGACCGGTTGGTGGAACGTTGACCATGCAAGACGCGAGGACCACGCCGACCGTTGTCAGCGTAGCGAATCTTCAAACTGCTCAGAGAATCGCGACAGCGAATTTGGTGTCTTCCGCTCAAAGTTCTCCTGCTGGCGCGCAGAAGGGTATCGTCGGGGTCACCGTGGCGACTGCGTCCGGTAGCAAAACGCTGACCGCTGCGCAGCTGCAGTACTACAGGCAACAGCAGCAGGTCCTGTTGCGCCAGCAGCAGCTGAAGGTGCTGCAAGCTCAGGCCGCGAGTGGTCAGAAGGTGTCTGTAGCGGTCTCAGCTGCCGCCGCGGCTCAGCAAAGGGCTACCTTGATGAAACAAGGAATAGCTACCGGTACCGTGGGACAGGCGACCGTAGGAAAACAGACTGTAGCCCGCGCGGTGTCGGAGACCGAGATGGCTGCTCTGATCAAGCGACAAACGTTGCAACAGCAGGCGAAAGCGGTGGCCCAGGTGCAAGTACCAGGTCAAGCCGGTCTCACGCCGGCACAATTATTCGCGCAAGCCGGTTTACAAGTCCAGCAACCTGGAACATCCGCCAGCGGAACTCCCGTCGCCACTCTGGTGAAAACCGCGAACGTTGGTGTACGCACGGCAACGCCGCAACAAATCCGCCAGCTGGCCCTGCATCCTCAGATCATCACACAAAGGAAATTACCGGCGCAAAAGGTTGCCCAGCTGGCGCAAGTTACCAGCAAGTCCGGCGTACAGACGCAGCTTATCGTGCAGCAGAAATCTTTGCCAGCCACGATGACGGTGCAACAAATACAAGTGATGAAGCACGTGCAACCATCGGCGATGCAGCAGTTCACCCATGTACGTTGCGGCTGATAAGGCAAATAGTTGATAGTAGACAGAAGTGTGCAAGAACTCGAATACGATTCTCGAATATATCGGGATTCTAGAATATTTTCGGAAATAACTCGAACATTTTCGAGAATTCTGATATATTCGAGAACCTGAAAAGACATTTTCGGACTCACTTCTAATAGCTTCCAATAGACAAACCACTCCATATTGATTCTAGTCAAGGCTGCTTAAATTATGAGACCTAGTTTCCATTGGGTCCGATCAAATGAGCAATGTAGATTGCAAATGTGTAAAAGAAAAATTGATGGATTGTGAATAGATCTAGGGATTAGAAAATATTAGGGACTAGGACTTTTCTCTCACTTTGACAACTGTTCGAAGGTGCTTACATATTGATATTTCAGGTTTCTACGGGACAAGCGGGTTCCCAGCCGGGCCAGGTGGTGTTGGGCAAGTCACCGCTTCAGACAAGAGTAATTCCGGTCGCTTCTGCAGCCCTAAAGCAAACGATTCAGGTGGTGACTGCGAGTAGCGCCCAATTGCGACAGGCTGCTCCTGCTCAAGGGAAACCAATCGTCACGACAGCGAGAGGTAGCCCCGGTCCTAGTCAAGTCAGATTGCAGACTATCACGCATTCTGTCCACCCCCAACAGGTACAACAGCAACAACAACAACAACAGCAGCAGCCTCAAACGCAACAAGATTCTCAACCGAAGTGAATATGCTTGACGATTGTTGCTCGATTCGATCAAAGATCTTACGATGTTTCCGTAAATCTGTGTCGGCTCGACGAGCGAACGTCGTATCCGAAGCTTCGGTTAACAATACTCGAAGCAATGATGACATTCCAAAAAAATATCACATTGGCTACGACATGTCTGCGGAGGTCAAATGTCTCTTGAATGTTCGTATTGAGACAACAGCACGGTATTTTTATCATTTAATCTTTTATCCAGTGGTGTAGTGTGACGTATCGCGGTCATAATTAATCAATTCATAGTCGTATCAGTATTGGAAAAAAATGATCCGGTCTTATCATTTTATAGTGTTTCGAAATTTGCTGGCCGAATTTGCGTTTGTAATGTTAACGATTCGCAGAAATGCTGTTATTCACCATCGAGTTTTGTAAATTTACGAGATAGCATTACTATAAGGTCGTTATAGTTTTAACTGCTTGCGTCGAGTTGCTCTGCCAATCCCTTTTTGTACTGTCAATATGTTGCAGCATATGCAGCGACGAAAGAAATCATGCTACTGAGAATAGGTTGGACGGTTTGATTGTTTAATGATGGTTTTGTAATGTCGACGAGACACGTAATATTTTTTAGAGGGGCAAGTCCACCGTTTGAAAACCCCAAGCAGCGAGAACTGCACGTAATCGAGAATCTGCACGTAATCGAGAATCTGCCCGTAATCGAGAATCTGCCCGTAATCGTTCGCATAACCGATTGCATAAGATTTTTACAACGTTAGGTTTCAAATGCTGAAAGACTCTACTAGGAGAGAACACGTGTTTTTAGTTTCTTGTCTGGCCCTGAAACGATCAAGTATTTTACAGAGGGCATCTCCGTAATTGTTAGGGCAGTTCTAATTCTTCTTCTGACTTCGTAAGAATCGGTACGGAACGATTTAGCCTCGAGAAATACGCTTAACTTGTTAATAAAAACGAAAAAAAAACTTGAACGGCGAAAGAAACGAAACGGTAATGCTATGACTGTATATGTATCTATAGTTACCTGTAGGATTTAAACAATTTCGTTCGATAATGCGATGTTTATACTAGGACCTTTATCGAACCGTGTAAGATTGTACTAATAACAACATTAATAATAATAATAATATATATAAATATGTATAATTCGTGTAACATAGACGCTAAAATAAATCTCTCGTAAGTAATCTTGGATGTTTTATGCAAGGACTTCACAAGAATGCAAGCGACAGCGCATGCAACCCCTTCCCGCTGCAACATTGTGTGTGAACGGTAGCCTATACATCAGGGTGTTCCGTCTAACACCTAAGGGCCAAAGGTAGTCGCATGACTTTTACAGAGTCAACAGGTCTTCAGACACAGACTTAGAATCCGTCTTGGTCTTGATCCAACGGGTCTGCGACCAAACTTGATCCAGAAAACTCATCCAATGGCAGAAAAATACTTGGATTTCACGGCATGCACATCGTCAATTTTTTACCTACTTCTAACCTTTATATTACAAAATATCTGCAAAATCTCGTCAGCTCGTGACCAGCGCGCACTGCATTGAACCTTCCTCTTTCGAATGAGCCCTTTCCTAGCGAAAAATATTCTCATATAAAGACGAAAACTTTCCTCCCGTGAAACTATTTTTCGCCTACTTTTGTCGGTAACGTGGTCACTCTACCTTATCGCTAATCGACGGAGCTTTGGCCCCTAAGTACCACTTAATATGGACAGTAGAAAGCAAGATATCAACATCGTCCGCATTCTTTGAATGAGACCGCACATTTTATTATCACTTGCCAGTCATCCTGATAGCATAAATATAATTTTTTTCTATTTTCATTTATTTTTGGTACTCAATGTCGCACAAGAGCCATAGTTAGACTGCGGAAGATTCGGCACGAAAAATATTCGAAATTATATATAATACGTAGCACAATGAATAGACTGTGAATTTTATGCATTTAAAACAAAAATAGATGAGTGAAAAACAAAACTGTAACAACATTAGACGAATGTAAGAAAGTTGTTACATTATTTTTGACATGCGAAAGTTATTGAAAGAAGAAATACATTGTTATATAGCTTCCATTTCTTCAATATATGCAAAGCCTATGCATTATGCAAAAGTCGTATTTCTAAAATTCTCTAATCACAAAACAAATTTCTGTCCAGATCCCATTCTTTTAATGATTTCTTATATAATATATGACTTTGCATAAGCTTACGCGCTTTTCTCATATGTTACAATGAGTCGATAGAATCTTCTTGATTCTGGTTATCGCGCGGAGGTGAAGAAATGCTGAACTGGAAAAAGTTGCACATTCATCGCAGTATTTTATTTACTATTATTAACACCAATTGATATTGGTATTCGCTAATCGCCGTATGCAGTGATTTAATAACATCCAAACTGTGTTTGCACGCGATACTATTCATCATTAGAGATAAGACGAAGTAAAACAATTTCCCACTCGATTGCGCTGTATTTTAGATAAATCGATCTATAAAATATCCGACACAGCGGGAGGAGTCGTTTTAGCGTAAGAAGGGATATACGTGAGTGCGTAACACTCAAGTGTCGATACTTACATAATTGTTTACATGGTGATTTATAACCAGTCTGTCGGCGAAGCTCTGCTAGTGTCGATTCTCCGTGAGTTACGATGGTGCTCGCAACACTGATAATAAATGCGCTTCTGGTCGTACCGGTGATAGGGGTGCTGTTGTACCTGTACATGAATTATTCGCACACCTATTGGCAAAGGAGGGGTGTTCCTTCAAACTCGGGACATTGGTTTTTCGGGAACGTGAAAGATGCTTTTCTACTTCGAAGGAATCCCTCGTACTTGGTAGGCGACTTGTACTTCAACGCTAAACCGGAAGACGATGTCTACGGGTTCTATATTCTACACAAACCCTTCCTAATCGTCAAGAAACCAGAACTGATCAAGCAGATCATGATCAAGGACTTCTACGCTTTCATGGATCGATACTTCACCGCCGAATCCCGCCACGACAAAATCGGTAGCTCCAATCTTTTCAACATCAAAAATCCAGAATGGAAACACTTGAGGCGAGTAAAACTACGAGTGGACCCTGGGTCGTTTATGTCCGGAAATTTCGCTCTTGAATTTCTTCCCAATATTTATTTTGTCCCATTAATACTTCAAAGATTTGACGTTCCAACGACTATACATTAAAATAGGTGCCTGAATACGTATTCCAAATTTTTTTAGATTTTCTTAAGGGCCCGGGATAGTCACGTGACTTTTTCAGTGTCACCAGGTCGATTGCTAGATTGAACCTTCCTCTTTCAAATGAGCGCTTTCCCAGCGAAAAATATTCTCATATAAGGACGAAAAGTTGAGGCACGTAAAACCATTTTTCGCCTCTTTTGTCGGTAATGTGGTCGCCCTACCTTATCGCGAATCTACGAAGACCGTGCCCTAGAAGAGTAAAAAAGAATAAGTCATTAACATAAACGACCCAATATGCAGACTGCATCTATAAAAAATAATGTTGCGGACGGAAGGTTAAATATCAACAATTACTCACCAAGAATTTCCCTGAGGATTACAAACTTCTTTTGAGATCATTAATCGAACGAAAATTACCTGTTCCACATAGCGCAATTAAGAAAAGGTCAACTATTAGGCTTCCGGCAGCTAAAGTATCAATTACGGTCTAGAGATACCTAAACAAAGCCTTCTTACCTCCAAAGCGTTCTTTTTTTTTCATTTGACGCAATGTAGATGCAGTTCGCAGCGGCAAAAATAATTTGTATTTGTTTTGAAAAAACGATTTATTATCATGTTCGCCGATTTAGGACGAAGATAACGCCTGTGTTTACGAGTGGAAAAATGAGGAAGCTGTTCCACTTGTTAGTCGAGACCACCGAGTCGATGAAGAACTATTTGCAGAACGAAGTGTCTGGATCTGAAACAAAGACCGTTATGATGAGGGACGTTTCCTTGAAATACACTACAGACATTATATCCTCGGTTGCTTTCGGAGTTCATGTGAACTCTTTCGACAAGAACAACAACGAGTTCTTTGAAAAAGGTGCGATAGCTCGCAGTGCGATGCGCTTCGTAACCCGGGCACGATTAGAATCCTAATAAGACTTTAACGACTCCTGTTACAGCGCAAGAAGGAACTCACCCCACGTTTGTAGCAACCTTGCAATTAATGTTAATGTTTTTCTTCCCGTCGCTTTCGAAGTATGTAGGCAGGCAATTGTTGGGCAGTGCCACGGACTATTTCCGCAGTGTGTTTTGGGATTCCATGGAGAACCGGGAAATGTCGAAGACGAAACGGGGAGACTTGATAGATTCACTGATCGAGGTGAAGAGTGATGTAAAAGATAACGATTTTAGTAAGTGGCTGTTCACCATCTGGCTAAATTACCGGGTTCTAGATCTTCGTTTGCCATACTTGATCTGCATGATAAATAGACTGCGGATCCTTATGCAAAATAAAAGCTTTTCACCTGGATCACACCCAGTAAACAATTTGCTATGAATTTGCTACTGAAATTTGTCTACAAATTCCGACCCTTCTGTTTCCGCATTAGGCTCGGTATTTGAGTGCAAAGTTTGCAGCCAAAATTCCATACCAAATCAAGACCAAATCGAAGTCAAACCTTGAAGTCGTTATAGAGGGCAGATCGGTCGCACTAAGAGCGAACCTAACCTTGTTCTAAGAGTAAACCTTGCTTGTACAAGGGAAAACGGAATTCAATGAATGAAAATATATGAAACTTAAAATTATATAATTTAGAGGTTTAAATAAAATTCTATTTTTCCTCCTACAGCAAGGTTTACTCCGATTTTTCCGGATATGTACTCGTAGAGCAAGGACTTAGTACGACCGATCTGCCCTCTATAACGAAGTCAAGGTTTGGCCACAATTTGGCATGGAATTTTGCCTGCAAACTTTGCACTCAAATTTCGATCCATCTGTTTGCACATTTGGCTAGTAATTTGTCCGCAAGTTTTGATGCCAAATTCATACAAAATAAGCATGAAATTCTGCTCTAAACAGGGTTTGGTACCAAATGCCTTTTGCTCGCAAAGTGTGATATGAACATTGCGCAAAATTTTCAATTGCAGAATTGGAGGGGGATGTTTTGGTGGGCCAGGCGGCTATCTTTTTCGTTGCTGGTCGTGAGTCCAGCGTGACCACGATATCTTTCACGCTGTACGAGCTCGCTAAACAGCCGGAAATACAGAAACGGGTGCGCAAAGAGATTATAGAAACGATAAAATCCCAGGGATTGACGTACGAGAGCGTTCAGAATATGAAATACCTACATCAAACGTTGTGTGAGACTCTGAGGCTGTACCCGGCGGCTGCTCTTATCGATAGAGTGGCTACCACCGATTACAAGGTAGACAAAGCTACCCTGAAGCTACCCTGAAGCTACTCTATTAAATTAACTTGTTGTTGAACAAATTAGAATAGATGTTAAACCTGGCCTAGTGAAACGCACACTCATCTTATAGTGTCGCTTTCAAATAACTATGATTAGTTTGTTTTTGTTCTCTTAATTTGCCACACATGAGAACGATAAACCTGTTGCGTGTAACTACCTGACACAAAAACTGCAAATTACTTGGTAAATGAATACAATCATCTTTTATGTTCTATAGATACCGGGAACCGATATAGTGATAGAAAAAGGGACGCCGGTATATGTACCGCTGTACGGACTCCACCGCGATCCGAGATACTTCCCTGATCCGGATCATTACGATCCTGATAGATTCAGCGACGAAAATAAGGGCAACATTAAACAGTTTACGTATATGCCCTTTGGAGAAGGTCCACGAAATTGTATCGGTAAGAGCATGATTTCTAAGCCTGCGATGACACATTCGTAATCTAGCAAAATTTGCTGCACGTTACTTTGCAAATTAACGTAGTTGAGAGGGCAGAGTATTTTGCATAGAAAACAATGTGCTTTCGCAGGGTTGAAATGTACCTATTGAGATCGACGTTTCAGTTCTAAGAACAATTTTTTACTGGTCAAAATATAGGGATGAGGCTTGGAGAACTGCAGTCTGCTATGGGAGTGATCACAGTGCTCAAGGATTTCGAAGTTTCGCTGGACCCTACGTACAAATACGGTGTCAACCCCTATAACGCTTTCCTTACAACTCCGAATGACTTCAAATTGAATTTAACGAAACTGTAAACTACCCCTTGGACCTTCGAAATACGTATTTTATTAGGCCTTCCCGTAAGTTGGGATTAAGAAACCGTTCGATTAAAATTCTCAATTAATAAAGACATGAGTTGTAAGACATGACAAATATAATTTCACTTATGTACACAAATGGGTTTTCCAATTACTATCATACACAGTCTTGTAAAAGCAATTTTCACTGCCGTTTCATTTCGGTAGTAATGTTAAATACTTCTTGAACTCTGGTATTACGCATTCTCGCGGGCTCAGCGGTGTTTGTGCGGTTAGATAATCGCTCAAATATTGTGGCATGAAGCAGAGAATGCCTTTGCTCGCCAACATTGCCCAGTCAATTGGTTGACTGACTTGTCGCAGATTGACGAAGCAATGAGTAATCTTTTTCCCGTTCGGACTCGTGTCGTACGGCGGCCTAAAACAAATACGCATAAGCGCATCAGCTCGTGTAACTTGATATGCGATCCGAACTTGAGAAAACAAGCTCACCTTGCTTGAACGACTTTACCGCCTCCAGCCTCGATTAGTCTCTTAAATTGATCATGCTTGTCGCCGGAAGCTAATAACAGAGCCACCATATTATGAAACGGACCGAATGGTTTTTTCAACAATTGAAGCCTCCATTTGTAAGCCGCGGCAGCAATCATCACTTCCACTTCTCCTGTCGGGTCTGGTATAACACCTTTACTCTTTGGATTGCCCCACTCGTATTTTTCTTCCTATTAATGACGAGGTTTTATGTATATAGACAAATGCAATTAGCCGAACGTTAAGTAATCGCGTTAAACACACAGATATACCGACATCAAGGAATTTTCCTTCTTGCTCAGAATCTCGCAAGTACATACAGTGCAGTACCCATTTTCCTGACGCTATACTGCCCAACATCTTTTCGTTTCTGGATGGTCTGATGCAAAGCAAATGCGTTGCACTCGTGTCGAATGTAGCGTCTAACGATACCTCGCCACCGAGCTCTTTAATCACTTGTTCGTACGCTGTTCTGTCCTATTTAAAAAGAAAGAGGTGTATTAACATAACATAACATATGCAGTTCAATTGTAACACACCTTTATGCCAGACAGCATGAACTTCAATTTCTTCGGGGGCTCTGGCTCTTCCTCCTTCTCCTCAGTTTCCTCATATTCTTCGTGCTCTACCGTACGGTCATTGCGAATAATGCTTTCATTCTGTTCCTCGTTCAACGTTGACTATATATATAAATGGACATAACGTAAGCATTGAAAGGCTTAAGGAATTTTGTTTACAAAATGTAGAAGAACTTACGCGTTTCGAGTGACTCGGATCTTCCCATACAATAGCATCGATAGGTTGAGAATCTTTCACAATGACTGTAAGGAACGTATGATTAGTTACAATTAGTTACGATGTAGCTGCAGCCACCATGTGACAAAAAGAAGAAGAAGAAGAAGAAGAAAGAGAAGATGATAATATGTACTTGCATTTTTGTATGGGATCAGAAGGCTCTGCATCATACGAGTTTGCATTTTCTCCGGAAAGGGAGTACCTATTTTCAGGCGTGCTCGAGGTTCTCTGAAGTACTTGATGCAGTTGCGCAATTTGCCTACGAGGTGAACGCAGCGATAAATAACATGTAATTATTTTAACTCAACAACTGATATAACTCACAGATTAATTTCATTATTCTGTAATGGCGTATTCTCGTCGGGAAAATCTAATTTTCTGTTAATAGGCGTGGTTGAAGAAACTGTACTGCTATTTCGCGGTACCTCAGGCGTTTCTGTAGCTGGTGGTGCTTCGTTATTGTCTGTTAACAGTGATTTATTTGCATCCTCCTATTAAATATGATACATATTTAAATCTTTTTATTGACAGAATATGTTTCTTCAACATTACTGTTAAGAATTGTACACTTCATATACAACTTAATATTTACAGACAAAAATAGAAAAATACTTACGTTTGGATCTTGACCTTGATTTTTCAATTTTTGCCACAATTGTCTTTTCAATTCGGAAAGAGGCTGCAATTTCAGCGATATTAAGATGAGTTTTCGCGCGATGTTATTATGTAGAATCAGAAATGCAATATACATACCGTGCTAAGCGCTCTCTTTTTCAAGGGAGGCTCCTCCACCCTTAAATCTGGAAAATTGTTGATCCATTTGACCCATCCTTTCCTTGTGTCCGGTGATGGGTCTGATTTAAACACCTGTCCGTATGGTGTTTCAGGCGTCGACACGTGGAACGGAGACTGTGGAGTCTTGTTCATAAGCAAGCTGAGTCGTTTATTTATTAGCGTGTCGCCCGAATTGCTGTCTTGACTCTGGAATAAGAATAATGTAGAAGAATTCCGTCTACAACGTAAATTAACTGTGCCTACCTGTAAATTTGATAAATGACGTTTCGGAGTAATAAAGTTGTCGTTTGCCACATTGCCTGGAGGACCCATTTGACTTATACCGGAACTAGATGCACTCGCGTTTGCAGTCTCGTCCAATTTCTCGGGAGCTATTATTAAACCGTCAAACTACCTTTACGCATTCATATTATATTGGAACATGGTTTTATTGAGACAGCACGTACCCATAGTCTCCCCGACAAGGTACGGAGCCTCATGGACACGTTTCATTTGAGCTGCACAAGCTCTCAGCCACTCGGCTGTGACAGCTGGTAATTTCCATTTCACCGCAGCATTGTATTTATTCCCTTCCGGCGTCGGGCAGACCAAATGCGTACTTCCATACGTGTTCTTTTCAAGATTCGTTTTACGTACAAAAATATCCTGGCACCTAAAACCAATAGTATTTCAATTTTCATTGTTCGTTGGAATTATTTTATTAATAACAAAGGTCTCGTACATGGCACCCAATTCTGTAGCCAGCGTTGCAAGGAACGTTCTTTCTATACCAGTATACATGCTCATCGTGATAACGCAACCTGACAATGGGTTCGAATGTTTCTTTATAGACAGAGGTCTGTGATAGTACATAATCTCGATTATTGCTTCCTGGTATATACAGTCTTCCTACAGGAAATTATCATCGTGAAGTACTCTGCGATTGCATTGATATTTATATGAAAAATTGCTATTTACTATAAACAAGTCGGTGACAATCTCGTTGACGGTATGTTTCAACACTGCACCACATTTCGGTACAACTCCGTAGTCTGGAATACCAGCGAACATGCTCGAAACAACTTTCCCACCCATTGCTGCTATTGATTCTGCCACAAAGCTTTCTGCGTCGGTGAAGCCGACCACGACGAACGTGTGTCCTGCGTAGTAATTCGTTAATTAATAGCATATCATCTGTGATAATCACGTATGCGGCGTTACCTTCGAATACCCTATCATTTAACGTCGATGTCTGGCTGATAGGAATAGTACTGCCATCGGCAGTACTTTCTGCCGCTCCAGATACACCTGTGCTTTTCGATAGCTTCACCTGACTCTTTCGATCGTTGACGAAAGTTTTCTCATTGTCATCCTTCGCGGGCGTGTGAGGTTTAAGGAACTCTTGTATAGTATTATCGTTTGTTGAAACTACGTTCAGAATGAGGAATATAAGTTTTCGTCGAAAGTTACACGAATAATTATTCCGCAAATACATTACCAATTGTATCTTGGAGGTATTGTTCTACAAGATCGGACTCTTTTTCCTTCTCCAACAATGCCAACTTTTTATCTATGTCGAAAGATGGTATAGACACTTTTTTCGGTTTCTGCAACATCTGCAAATTCTGAAACACATATAACTTATATAAAATATTTGTATAGGAGACAAAGATTGAATTTTTTGATGCACTTACTCTCTTGCTTAATGGGGATGGAGGTTCCGGAACTTTTTCTACTACACTGTGCTTTTGTACAAATATATAATTTTCTTCTGGTGCTGGCCGTTTTAGTTTCATACTTTCCTCCAGCCATTCCAAGGTTAAAATATGAGGACTGTGCAAAATGTTTATAATATGAAAGTATAAAATTGCTAAACGAAATGTCGGTGATAACTAGAGATAACGTACCATAATCCTTTCGATTTCAACATTTTAAGGTCACTAGCGGCTTTATTTTCATCTCCGATGATAACGTGTGTTAGAGCATCCGATATATCATCCAAACGCGTTGCACTGCCTACGTTTAATATCTTGTTGAGCTTGTCTCTTTGACTGGAAGCGAATCCCGTGAGATAAATCTAAAAAATCGAAGTATCAAAGCAATTTCAAAATACTAGTGTACGATATACATTGAAGTTTGACTTACATTGCATCCATCCAAAAATGGACCGGACAATTTTGCTTCACTGAAAGTTAGCCTTTCCAAAATTGCAGCTCTGTTAACTACAAATTTAGGTAAACTTAAGATTAAACTTCCTAATGTAACAGATCAACTTCCTTAGAATCGATCACTGACCATTTGTATCTCTGGATAAAAATTCCATTGAAGAAAAATTGCTCATTGCTGTTGTTGTTAAACTTTCATCTACGCAACTCCCTTGTATGTCGCAAGGTATGGCACTTATGGCGGAACAATTAAGTGTTTCGTGTGCTACGATTTCAAAAATAAGACATAATTAATTCTTGCTTTCGGATTACGGATAAAATAAAAATGTTTGTACCATTTAATTTTTCAGGAGTCGAACATGCGTTCAGTGATTTAATTAAGAAATCTTTAAAGGGCAAGGCATAGCCGACTTGTATACTCGCGTAAACCCAATTTGGTACCAAACACGCAATGTTTGCTTGCTTTGCATATTTCAGTTTCTCACTCAAAGGACTATTTTCTGCAGCAAGTAGAACTTTAACTTTTGAACCATCCAACGCACCCATAAACGTCTAGAACCGGTAATACAAATAAATCTTGAGAACATTCAAAACACAATAAGATTATATGAAATGAATAGAATTACCCCTCCATGGTTATTAATTAACTGTTTGATTTCATCTTTCTGACGTCTTGGGAGGTTTGTCGACGTCACTACTAAATTAAGGAAAACGGAAGCCTTATATTTATCGAACATGCTATCGTCTGGCCGAACAAATTCTTTTAAATTTGTCTCCCAAATTGCTTCCACCCATTCCTTAGTGACTATTGGTATCTTCATATCTGCGGCAGTCTGTTAAACAAGATCAGTCATTAATGAAACTAAAAATCACTACACATTAATAAACTCACTTCGTATTTCGCAGACATTACGGATGCTGTTACAAGATGCGTTACGCGAGAGCGCAACTGTCTCGTGAAAATACCGCCCATGTATTCTACCAATTTTCCAATGTGCTCCTACAAAATTTTTTAATTATCACGTGCTGCTAATTCTATAAATATTAAATTATAGGGAGCATACTTTTTCTTGCACTGCAAAACCTGTAGCACACACGCAAAGTCCTCTCATGGCTGTTGTATACACTGGACTTGTACCTTCTGGAATTGGTTCGCCGTTGACAAAGCAAAGTAGCAGGCATTTTGGTCCGACTATTCTGCAAAAATAAGAGAATTGTTTATATGCTGCAACAATAGTCTCAGGAGGGACAGTAGAAATACAAGGTGTTCAGCTCATAAATTTTTTCAATATAAATAAAGTCGATATTTAGTTGATTCTGCTTCATTAGGCAATTCAAAGATTCTACTTACGGACATTTAAATGTCTTCAATTTTTCAAATGTATCACCTATAAATTCCTCTAATATGAAGACATCACTTTTAACAGGTGTCATTTTACTGCATTTCTTTTCGCTAACCCATGTTGGTTGTAGGTCATGATCACAGCATTTCTAAGAACATAGTTAACTAAATTATATCTCTGTGGTTCTTTAAATACCTTTGTTTATTAACAGATCCATTCACTAACATTAAATGCCTGCCACATGTCTTCGATACAATCATGTTCAGACTTGTATTTGCTTGGTACAACAAAATAGAGATTCACATCCGTGTCAATTTGACTCTGTTCATTAACCATGTTTACGATGAACGCACAATCGACACTTATGTAAGTACTTTAAATAATACTGGATAAATAGTACGTTGCCAGCTGCTAGACCAATGTTCTGTCAAACACAAATTTAAATCTGACATTTTTATGTGCCGCAAAAATTGACGAGTACTAAAAATGTTAATGTAAAAATGACTGCATGGAACGCTATGTAACATTGCTCGACTTCTAATTATTGAAGTCTTAAATTATTAAATAAATTCGTTTATTCATACCGGTGATACAAACACGCGAGATGTTAGAGAGTTCCTTACAAATAAATAGTTGTAATTATTCATTAGGTAAACGTGAAAGGTAGAATAATATGACGATACAACTATGTCACTTCAGTATACATAAATTAATTACATTCAAGAAATTCCTGTACGTTTATACAAACGTATTATCGTGACATTCTGATCCTTTTCATAACCAAAAGATAGGTTAGATTCCCACTATAAACAAATGTTTGGATCCTCATTAATTTTGAGAAGAATATCTACATACATATGTTACTCTAAACAGTGCTTAATTTACACGGTTTGTATTTCACATACGTTAAAAACATCACTGAATTGTAAATTATGTCATAAAATCAACCGTTCCGTTCAACAAAACTTCTCGCGCCCAAATCGACGATTTAAATACTACATATGTACATATGTACATAAATACAGTTATATAGTTCCATTCGAAATTAACGAACAGATTATACAAGACAATTTAAAGGTATTCGAAGCTGTTCAAATATAAAATATACTGTATATTGTTCAAATGAAGTGTTTATAGATTAACATAGTATGAGAATAAAAAATTACTATTAAAAAAAAAAATATGTCAAATAGATAAGTGACAGGTGCGGAATGCTGCTAATGTTTACAAAAGAGTCTCTCCTGGAGCCCTTTTATTCTTCTGTAGACAAAATATTATAATACTATTCTATTACTCCTCATCCTGCTGCCTTCATTGTAATTCATTTTATTTCATATTTTTAATTTTGAAGTATTCTCTAATTTACTATCAGAGAGGAACCACCTCAGGCCTGTGCCAGCAGTTTGAACATTTGCCACTATGTGAGGCACCGCACCTACAGTGGCGGTTTATTTAAAATTCGATTTTACACTGGCGGAAAAGCAAGTCTTTCGCCCCGCGTTCTTGCTATCGCGAAAAGCGTTGAAGTAAATAAAACAGCTATACCGTTTTACTTAATTTTATTCTGCAGTTAATATTATATGTTCGAACGATTACTGGCTGTGCAGTAATTCTTTTTCAAAGAAAAACGTAGGCGCGTTCGCGCACGCGTATATGGTCAAACACGCTAGAATCAGGCTCATCGTCGGGATCATATTCAATGTCCATCGGATCGATTTCGGGCGGAGGTCTCGGCACTCTCAGCTTCTGATCTGGGGCCGGATGCATTAGACATGCCTCCACTTTCTCCCGGACAATCTTCTCGGTTTCATTCCCATCGATTTTCACCGCGGATTCGCCCGCGTACTGCATCATGTCAGTTACGTTCTCATCGTACTCTTGCAACTACGGTTTATCAACGATTAACCATTTTATATAGAGATGCCTAGGTCTATTTTGACCCAGTTGATAAATGGAAAATTTCAATAAAATCCTTAGTCTAATTATGACACAAGCGCCAGGGATCTTTACATCTCGTTCGACGACCAGCCTATAGTCTCTGGGGTGAACAGCTAAGTTATGATCCCCGGTGTCGTTGTTGCTCTTCGTAAACGAATCATGCTTGCTACCTGTCACGATATTGTAGCGGCGATTCAGCAATCTTTCTCTGCAGATATCGCCGCTGATTTCCACGAATATCACTCTGAAATATTCAGCATATTGAACGATAGTTCCGTATGTACGAGGAAACGATCAATTAGTTCACCTGTTTGGAGGAGTGGGACTAAGGTCCAGTAGCTTGAAGTCTTCCACTGTCTTTGGGTACCCGGTTAACACCCAACCCTTTTTCATGCACTCATAACTGGATATGTACTTCTGAAAATGATAAAGTCGGCATGCTACAGTCTCGTCGAACCGTTGTTATTTCTTTTTTCTTATCATTTTTCTACCTCGACAATTTGCATCCTAATTTTAGGTTTCGGTCTCTCTCCCCACCTGTGCTCGAACATTCGTAGCAACTCTCCGAGAGGATTCTTTTGCAGGCGGCATTGCTCCGCGACGTAATCGTAGTCGACTGTGAATATGATTAATTTAACGTTTATTAAAGCGGCACGAAGATCATACAGATTAATCAATATCAAGAGAAGAGAAATCAATGACTACCATGGATAAGGTTGAACCGCTCGGCCAAATATTTCGCCAATGTTGTGCACCCGGATCCCCTAGAGCCAATTAGTACGATACGGAAGAGGGACGGAGCCCCGCAATGCTTCTTCGTTTTCGCCAATTTCACGCAATCCTTTCCTAGCTCGTCCATATTCCTAATTCCGACCTCGACTTCCTTTCAGCCAACCGTTTTATCAATGGTCTCATTACATTTAATTGGAGATTCGTATATTAGAAGCAAACTGACTATCAAACAATTCGCATACGCCTCCCTCAGTCCTCGCAATCGCTTCTCGTAGCGACGTTCGTCAGATTTTCCCATGTAATTCTGCGGGTTACAAGGACGATAGTAGGTGTCGTTTATACAAATATCCTCCCAATTGCCTACAAAGAATAATTAAGAAGAATTACGAACCGAAAAGATTCATCTTCATTGTTGAATTTTTACCATATTCGTTCGAGACTATCAGCTGTATCACGTGCGTCGGTATTATGGCAGCGCGCTGGAAGATCTGTGCCTCCTTTTTCGTTCTTGGTAAATCTTTGGCAAACGCAGGTTTATCAATTTTATAAGCGAGTTATTTGCTTTTAATATTATAAACTTCAATACTAGCGAAACTATTGAAAAAGAAAATGATACTCCGCGGAGAATTCGAATTTCAAAAATGCAAAATGGCGGCAGCAATCCGCCCCAAACTTTATTACCAACAAGAATCCATCCGCACGCAAAAGCTCCGGTTTCCAACATCTTTCGCATAGCGAACGCAAGATCTTCCGATTCCGCGCAATGGCAGGTATCCTAAAGGAATCATTTCTTGTTATAACGAAATAAAGAAAATTCGATGAGCTCCTTACTTTGTCCTTCTCGCAAATTGTCCGAAGCTCCTTCAGGGTAAACGCATGAACGCCCAATTCTTCGCAAATAATGTCAGCAAGGGCCATCCTATCTGAAATAATCGTATCCTGTTTTCATGGAAACATTCGATAAACTTTTTTGGACAGGCTTTACCAAACATCGGCGGAGCGATTAAAATAATCCTGGAAGCATCGAGTCTCTTCACGGCGGTCTCCAGATATTGTTTCATGAATACAAGATGGTCGTCCGGCTCGTGAATTACCAGCTGAGTCGCGATGTTCTGCAGAAATTCATTCGATTTCGCTAAATGAAAAACCGTTAGTCTCTCCAAGAGCACGTTTACACGTGATAAAAATTGATTTACGTGGAACAGTTCGTATATGCGATATTTCTCTAAATACGCTACAGATCGCGCGTTTATCTGTTGCATCCTCTTCTCTATCTCTTGCAAGTCAGACATATTTAACGTTTAGTATATATATTTTCCTCTGCTTATTTGTCAAACTTGCATTACAACCGCTGAATGGACATAGGTAAAATTTCTTTCTTGTCAACTGTCAGCGAAAGACAGTGAGGTAGAAAAACGATCTACGAGAAAATCAAAAACAAATTGCACAGAAATTTGAATAGTTGTATGATAACGAACTGATCGATTAACAGTAACTGTACAGGGTGTCAAAAAATTATATGTCACGGCCACCATAGCGTGATTCTACACCTACGATTTGGTGGAAATTGACATAAAAAACTCCCCGCAAAATTGACCTTGACCTTGAAAATCACCCAGGGTCAAAATGACCCTGAATGTGCTAGGATCCCTAAATTGATAAACATTGATTCTCTTTCGATTATCTTCATGGATCCTCGTACGTTCATACATGGAACATTTTACCAATTTTTCATATTTTAAACCATGATTTTTGAGTTATGTCAATCCT
Organism: Halictus rubicundus; assembly: GCF_050948215.1. NCBI lineage: Eukaryota > Metazoa > Arthropoda > Insecta > Hymenoptera > Halictidae > Halictus > Halictus rubicundus. Next base: position 12,026,442 of record NC_135160.1, read on the forward strand.
GCAGCAAATGAGGGATATGCGTATAGAAGTCCGCAAACCGCAATATGATAATCTGATGATAAAATATGCTGAGAGTTGGATGGCGCCACGTGTTTCACGGTTTCCTCGATTGCCAGGCGTCGAGAAAGTATGGAAGAGTGAGGTTAAGTGAACCAGGTGGACACGTTTCACCATGTCAACGAACAAGAAAGATTCGGACGTTACGGATGTCACGAAAAAGATATCCGAAATGGACGTGGAGGAGACAGTGAAGAAGCTGACGCACAAAGAGAAGAAGAAACTGAAGAAGCAGCAGGAATATGAGAAAACGATGGAGATGATGATGAAGACCGGTGGCCAGGGTCACAGCGAGCTCGAGTCAAATTTCACCGTTTCCCAGTCGCAGACTCATCAACGCACCAATCAACAGTTGGAGCATGCCGTCGACATTAAGGTTGAAAATTTCAGTATAGCTGCTAAAGGAAAAGAGCTCTTCACCAATGCCAGTCTGTTGATAGCTCAGGGTAGGCGTTACGGTCTGGTAGGACCAAACGGGTATGCACCTCTACATGACTGATAAGTTTACTAAAACCCCCATCAAATACATTTTTTTATATCGGAAATATCGTTTATTTTATAGCCATGGGAAAACCACCTTGTTACGTCATATAGCGAAAAGATTATTCAGCATTCCTCCCAACATAGACGTTTTATATTGCGAACAAGAAGTTATTGCGGATGACACGCCAGCCGTTGAAGTAGTGCTGAATGCGGATGAAAAATGCAAGGAATTATTGACAGAGTGCAAAAAATTAGAAGGACTTGTAGAACAGGGTGACACGACAGTTCAGAGTAGATTACAGGAGGTAATGTTTTTTTATCTATTTTAATATTGTAATATTTTGTTATGATTAATATAAAATATCTGTTGTAGGTGTATGAAGAATTGAAAATTATTGGTGCAGATTCCGCGGAACCGCGTGCCAGAAGAATTCTTGCCGGTTTAGGATTCAGTCGTTCTATGCAAGATCGTGCGACAAAAAATTTTTCTGGTGGCTGGCGTATGCGCGTTTCCCTGGCGAGAGCATTGTTTTTAGAGCCTACTCTATTGTTGCTCGACGAACCGACGAATCATTTAGATCTAAATGCTGTTATTTGGCTGGACAATTACTTGCAAGCTTGGAAAAAGACTCTGCTCATTGTTTCCCACGACCAGAGTTTCTTGGACAATGTGTGCACAGATATAATCCATTTAGATCAACAAAAATTGTTTTATTATAAAGGAAATTATAGTATGTTTAAGAAAATGTATGAACAAAAAAGAAAGGAGATGATCAAAGCATACGAGAAACAAGAAAAAAGACTGAAGGATATGAAATCCTCGGGTCAGAGTAAAAAACAAGCAGAAAAGAAACAAAAAGAAGTGTTAACTAGGAAGCAGGAGAAGAATAGAACGAAAATGCAGAAACAAGAGGATGATAATGCTCCTACGGAGTTGTTACAGAAACCTAGAGAATATATAGTTAAATTCAGTTTCCCCGATCCACCTCCTTTGCAGCCACCTATTCTTGGTCTTCACAGTATGTTGATAATGTAATGGAATTTTACTTTGCACAGACATCAGCTAAGAAAAGAAATGTTGTTTCAGATGTTTCGTTCTCGTACCAGGGGCAAAAGTCACTATTTATCGAAGTTGATTTTGGAATAGACTTGAGCTCCAGAGTAGCTATAGTAGGACCTAATGGTGTTGGCAAATCTACGTTCCTGAAATTGTTAACAGGCGACTTACAACCTCTCAAAGGTGACTTAATAAGAAATCATCGATTGGTAAGTGATGCTCCTCGGTGAAACCTCGCGCAAGTTCAACAAAGATTTCGCGGACTAATTGTATTTTGAATTTACAGAGAATAGGAAAATTCGACCAGCACTCAGGCGAACATCTAACCGCTGAGGAAACACCGTCGGAATATTTGATGCGTTTGTTTAATCTTCCATACGAGAAAGCGAGGAAACAATTAGGAACGTTCGGACTTAGCTCTCACGCGCATACGATTAAAATGAAAGATTTGTCTGGCGGTCAAAAGGCGCGTGTCGCGTTAGCAGAATTATGTTTGAATGCGCCCGATGTTGTAATTCTAGATGAACCGACGAACAATTTAGACATAGAATCCATCGATGCCTTGGCTGATGCGATCAACGAATACAAAGGCGGAGTTATTATAGTTTCCCACGACGAACGTCTGATCAGAGACACGGAATGTTGTTTATACGTAATCGAGAATCAACAAATCAATGAAATCGATGGAGACTTCGATGACTATAGGAAAGAATTGTTGGAAAGTCTGGGTGAAGTTATAAATAATCCGAGTATAGCTGCAAACGCGGCAGTCCTACAATGATCACTTTTGCCTTTACAGAGCTATTTTTCGATGGCTTGTGTAATTGATTCTTTTGGAAATGAATGCTCAGTATTTTATACGCCGCGCGTTTGTTGCTTTCCCGACAAATTAATTTTTATTACCGATTCGAAAATATTCTTGGTGCAATAGCATGCTTGATTTATGTCTCAATATTTATCATATTTGAAATAAACGTTTTATCCAATAGAACAACTTTCGATGAACTCAATGAAAACAATTATTCGAGTCTACGAAAGATCCTTGTAAACATGTATATTGAGTTCTGCATAGAACTGTATTTTGTATCATAAATATTTAACTCCTATTCGATCGACAAAAATAAATATCAACTAACAAACCGAACTATCAAGTCATTTTTTCGTACATTTATTATCATCATCTTCCGTTTGAATAATAGATTCGATGCAATTAACGATCGCAATCAAGATATTTGATTATCGATCCTGATCGACGATTAAACTTTTCATTCGTCCGTGTATTCCTCGGACGGGATTCGACAAATGTTCTTATCAGACATTTTTCTAGTGATTTCTGAGAAATCGAAAGAAAGAGAGAGAGAGAGGGGGAGAAAGAAAGAGAGAGTGTTGGTTCTACTGAACTGCGTATAACCGGCGGCGCAATGTTCGCTGCCAAAACGGGCAGACGAGTGATGTGAAAATTGTCAAATATTTTGTGCGAGGTGGTGTCCCGCGGTGAACTTGATAGTGATCCAGACGATCGTTGCGATGTCCAGCACCCTGGAGAATAAGATTTTAAAGATGCAAGCACGCCTCAAAGCGGAAAATGAATCGAGGGATAGAGACAGACAGAGTAACGAGGTTGGACCAGGAACGGGCCTTCAGTCGTCGTCCACGGGGACTGGTTCGAGCCCTGCCTCTCGACGTGAGTTTCACTCAAATATTCCTGATATTCATCCTTCGATTTTCCCTCTGTCTCGATTTCTACTCGGTTCCTAACGTATTCATCTTCTTTCACCACTTGTCGTATAGGTTATGTTGACCATCACAATTTATTCTGTTGATTCTATATACGATACACTTTTTGGTCCACTTGTTTAACGCGCAGTTTATTTCGTTCAAACGATGATTAGTTCACGCACGATGCTATCGTTCTATTCGAAACGGCGTGGCGGGTCGAACTTTGAAATATTCACGGATTCGTTTAAACGAGCCTTACAAACAACAACAATGCTCTTACTTTTTTATTTAAAGAAATTCTCCTGCTTCTTAAGGTACGTTTTCGGTGGAGCTGCAATAGAAGCTATAAACGCAGCGACGAAAGCTGCTCCAAAATATCTTTCTTTGATGTGTTCATACTGAAGCTGTAACATATTTTATTTTACAATTATCAATTTATTTTTATTTATATTGCGACTATACTGTTTGTGTCGATAATGAAATGTTTTTTATTTTTATACAGCTTCGAACAAGCATGTAAACAATGTTCAATGTTTTTGATACAGCTCCAATTCCAACTCTGAAAGTCTCGCAGATACCTCCGAAGAAACAGGACAGCGAGTTTGAATCAAAGCTACAGGAAATCATGAAGATGAATGGTATTTTGAACATCAACGGACAGAGGTATCAAACGGAGATGAAAGATTTGGAGCACTTAGGTGAATTAGGGAACGGTACCTGCGGACATGTTGTTAAAATGAGGCATAAACCCAGCGGCGTGCTCATCGCTGTGAAACAAATGCGACGTTCTGGAAACGCGGAAGAAAATAAGAGGATAATTATGGATCTTGACGTTGTGTTGAAATCGCACGACTGTCCATATATTGTGCAATGTTTGGGATGTTTCATTACGGAATCCGATGTGTGGATTTGTATGGAATTAATGGCAACTTGCTTGGACAAACTATTGAAAAGAACTAGACAGGCGATGCCTGAAGAATTTTTAGGAAAAGTTACAGTAGCGGTAAGCGATATTGTACAACTCTCAAGCTTGCTTCCCACTGAACTGGAAAGAATAATTAAATCAATATTTTACTTTCACAGACAGTAAAAGCATTATCATACTTAAAAGAAAAGCACGGTGTAATTCATAGAGACGTGAAGCCTAGTAATATTCTTCTGGACGACAAGGGAGGAGTGAAATTATGCGATTTTGGTATATCCGGTAGACTAGTTGATAGTAAAGCAAAAACTAGAAGCGCGGGATGCGCCGCGTACATGGCTGTGAGTAGAACAATCGTATCCGTTGAACCGATAATTTTGAAAATTTATAACGTGTTTTCTATTTTATTTTTGTCAGCCCGAAAGAATAGATCCTCCAGATCCAACGAAACCGGACTACGATATAAGGGCAGACGTATGGAGTTTGGGTATTACTTTAGTAGAATTAGCTACAGGAGTGTTCCCTTATCGAGATTGTAAGACTGACTTCGAGGTAAATTGAGCACCGTACACTCATGCCAAGTATGTCCGAGCTGGATACTGTATCATTTATTTAACAATGCAGGTACTGAGCAGAGTAGTACAAGACGATCCTCCATCCCTTCCACAAGAGGCATCTTTCTCGAAAGAATTTCGAGGCTTCGTGAGTTGCTGTCTTACAAAAAATTACAAGCATCGTCCGAAGTATCATAAACTCATGGAGCACCCTTTCATTCGGAAATACGATGTACCTCAAGACGAGGAAACGAACTCCTCGGTATTAAATTCTGGCTGCCAATGGTTTGGCAGAGTTATGCGACAATTAGAGCCAAGGTAAACCGTTAATAACCGTTCTCGCCGTAACCAGTGAAACTAGTAGACTGTCGTGCATTAGAATAGTGTCGAGCGAGAACGAAAACTCTAGGTACAGACACACGTCATTAGAAAATACCATTCCATAGAAGCGAATAGAGTTTCAAAACATAGCATGAGATTCCCAACTAATATCATAATGATTTGGTTTGGTTTGAGTATATAACCGGGTATTGTCTTTTACGTTAGTTTTAAAGAAACGTTTTTAACACACTTCAGTATTCCTGGTTAATGGGTAGGTATATTGATGCGGCACGAAAATTTATGCTGAGTTTTGAAAAGTTGGGTTTTCGTAGGACTATTAGTATAATATTGTCTTTTTTATTTTGTTTTTTTTTTAATCCCTTATACATTTATCTTTTTATTCATTTGCCAAAATGATATTTACAAACCTGTCCATACAGTTTCGATTAAAAGTTTGCGTGCGTGTTGAATTGTGTTGCAGCGTTGAGCTTGAGGGAGGCAGCGCAGCATAGCATCCCCTCTCCCTCGCCCCTGCCCCCCGCTCCATTATTCCTAAAAACTTACCTAAAAATTCCAAAAAACTTAAAAAAAACAAAAACCTCACAAATACCCCAAAAATCTGCCCGATTTTCATTTCGAGTTGTTTGGTTTGTGCACGCGCCTGTTACACACCCCACCTTTCAACCCCCACTCATGGTAAGCATTGTTTTTATTTATTTGAATATTCATTTGTTTAATTTGTGTTTATATTATATACAGCGACTTGCCGGTTATGTGGCACAAACGATTCTTTTCCCTGTGCACACTCCATTCATCAAGAAGAATAGCTCATTTATACGATTTTATTGCTATATTTTAGTTCTCTGTTTAGCACGTAACATTCTCGGCTCTCTATAGTTTTCAACACAGATAGATATTATAGACTTTATGTTTTAATTACCTTTATAAAAACGACTCCTCTGTCCTTGTCTGTGTTTGCATGATTAAACTAAGATTAACGCTCTAACTTCTATTAACTCTCTACAGTTTCTAGATTTTTTTCTTTACAGAAACATCCTGTAGAATTTTACGATCTTGGATATAGCCAGGGTGGCATTCGAGCAAACGTGTCGAGTCACTTGTGCCGGGAGTCGATTTCATTCGTAATTAGGACGACACACATGAGAGAAATTCGGTTTAACGTTGTCGCCGTGTTCAGTTTCAGATTGCCAGGACGGCAGCAGCGAGTCACGACGGGTCACGTATCTCTGAAGCAAACGGCTCACCTCAGGGCTCAATCCGAAGTACCGGCTTTCTTGCGAAGCAACGTCACCAAAGACTCACAGAACTCCAATTTTCTGCCATTTCATCAACGATCAAATAGTGAGAACGGTGCGAACTATGTATCTTATAGTCCATACGCGCTTAGACGAAAGGAAATTTCCAGGCCGTTTTCTCCACCTTCGTCGAACGACGTCGACACACCGGAAACGAATTTTCAACGACCGTATTCACCGTATAGACATGTCGAACAGAACAAAGACTATACCTCGAATCACTGTTCTACCAACGGACAAGGTAGACAGGAAGGAAGACCGTTCTCTCCTTATAGGCAGGATGTTAATTCAATAGACACGAGTAGTAGGCTCTATTCACCGTACCACGGACGATATACCGAAGATCGGGACACCACCAAAGAACGATGGCAAGGTGCCCCTAGATCCTTGAGTCCGTTCGCACGGGACTACTCGCCGTGGAGGCGAGAAAACGTTGATCCCCCGAACGTGATACAACCGACAGAGAGTGGTCGATACTCGCCATTCTTACAGCAACGACTAGGACAAAATTCAGCCGCGCCGCAAACTCATTCACAGGCGCAGGACATTTATGGTAGTCCCATGATAAGTCGTAAAAGGTAATACACTCGTGAAAATATGCGGATAGCTATCCGTTTATACACTGCCCGAAATTTCCATAAAGCGGTCTGATTTTTTGGTGAAATCTTATAATCATGTCATAGTAATGAGAAGCTGATGCATCATAGCATTTTTGGATTAATAAAAGAAACCGTATACATGTTTGCAGTCATAGATATATTCAATATACAAATATAATATATATATATACAATTTTTATGAATTTAATAATCAATTTTAGTATAAATACGCACATCTGAATTACAATTAAAGTTTCTTTGCTGAGACTCACGTGTTATCCACACAAGATCTAAGCTCAAACTAAGTGGCTTTATAGAAATTTCGCACTCCTGTTCCGCGGCCTTCGACGAAAATGTAAATAAATTAAAGACGTAAACATTTCTGAGAGAGTGGCGTATATATTATAGATATTTGAAAAGTAACAAATTTCTCTATATTTTTTAAAAATACACCAAAATGTAGGTGACTTTATAGAAATTTCGTGCAGTGTATCATTAGACTGTTCTAAATTCTTTCGTCCTTTTCGAGTGCAGGTTTCCTTCCGAACCACCCCCGCAAGGATCTCACGGGTCAACCAGTCCAGAGTTACTAATCTCCCGTTTCGCGCACCAGATGAAGCAGGATCCTCCTTCCTCTATGCCACCGGCTCAGGGTGGATCGAAGGAATCCGCTAAGAAACGTTTCGCTTCTTACGTTCGTCTCAGGCTCGGAAGTGAACGTGCACCTTCTCCGGAACCACCGCCGAGATTGAGTCGTGGTGAATCGCCTCTGGCTCTCAGAAGGAACCTGGTCGATCAGGCGTCTCCTTCGTTCGCGCGAAGGTAGCGGGTGTCAACGTTTTCGTTTACAAATATCAACCCTTTCGATAATTTTAAGAATATTATACATGTCACGGTCGTATCAAAAGGGTTGAATCTGCGAATTAAAAGTTACCATTGATCTCTACCTTGTTCGTTTTTGTTTGCAAAGGTACATTTCATCTCCACCGCCTCAACCTCCTCCGAGGAGGTTGTCGGAGAGCAACTCTGTGCCTGGTAGTCCTCAGCATGTGCGAGCCCGTCTACGTTATACCCCCGAGCCTCAGAGGAGACCTCCGCCACCATAACCCACCGTTACGACGAAATCATATTCCTTGTTGGTGCCATATGCGTTAAAATTAACTGAATCGATCATATGTACCACGTAGAATGGTGTTGTAATCAACGACGGTCGGTGCACACATACACACACACATACAACACATACACACGCGCTCGCGCGCGAGCACACGCATACACACATACACGAGCGCATACGCGGACACAGAGGTGGTATCTGTGCACGATGTACTTGAAAACGATTCTAAACCAAAAAATAGTTGTTTGTAATACTCGGCGACACCGTAAACTATACGATGTACGTATTTTAAGACAGATAGACCTCGGATACGTACCGTGTACGATATTATTATATACCGAAATTGTTCGCGGGAAGGAGATAGGGGGACGAGACACGATTCGGCTCCTAGATTCGAGAGAGTGAGAGAGAGAGAGTGGAAGAGAGAGAGAGAGGAAGAGAGAGGACGGTCTTTGAAAATTTCAATATTCGCACGACTTTCTTTCGTGGCTGTAAACGTAACGCGTTGAACTACTTCTGTCAATAATTCTCTTGTCGACGTGTATTTATATAGGATGCAATCACCGATGCAATACGATGCTCAACTTTTTATATTGCTTGTAAAGATATAAATAAATGTAGTATGTTCGACGTTTTTCTAAAAAAAAAAAAAAAAAAGCGAATGAAGAAAAATGGGGAGAAAGATGAAAAAAACGCAAAGACAAAGGGAAAAAACGCAAAAAAAGGTAAAGAAAATCGTTAATAGGAGATGCGGCATCGTACTGAACGCGTAAACCGTTCCTATCACTCTTCGTTTACGCTTCTTTTTTTAATCGAGGGACACATGCGAGAAAAAGTATTTCGAACAAACACTCGCGCGGAAAGAGCTCCCATCCTCGGGCGGCCTTGCAGTGTATCTCTGCAACTCGACTTAGCAACGGCGACGTTCTTTTCACAATTTAACTATCGTTTGTAACAATACCAAACGTATACAGCGATCGCAGTCAGGGAGTCGATCGAAAGGAAACCAAATCGTAAGAACTATTAAACGACGCCTCCATAAGGAAAGCACAATATTCACGTCTCCTAGATTCTATGAATTTCAACAAATGTATATTATTTAATTAAGAGGCGTGTTTGGGCTAGAATGTTGTAATTATTATTTTTAACATTTATTCATTAACTTTGTTCAATCTACACTAGTAATCACCTTTGTCGCTTATTTGACAAAAGGATCTGTTGCAATGTAAATAAACTTATATTTATACGATCCCTGTTTCCTGTGACATTTCTTAACATTCGTTCGCGTTCGCTTTTCTTTTTTTTTTTCTCGTCTTTCTTTTTTTGCTTGCTTTGAATTGCAAACGAATGATACCTGGGGCTATCAATCTCGCGTGAGCGCGGCTACTTATTAGAATGTATTTTTACCATGTGCTGCCACGTAATCCTAAGCAATTTCTTTTTGTCGAACGCTCATGCGCGCTGCTATTGTCACATTGTAACGGTTTCATTTGCAGCGGAATGAATTTCGTTGATTAAGCTCATAACCAGCAGAACCACTGAATGATAATGCTTGTGACGAACCTGCCTGACCGATTAACCGTATCATTAGTATTCGTGAGCCCGACAACCGATTCCTTTCAATAGAACAATAATATTGCACAAGCTACATACTTACTTGCGCGTAATGCCATAAATGAAAACGAGCAGGATGATTTATGCTATATTAATTATATAACGACGATTTCAGCAATATCCACACGAACGGGTGAAAGATACCCAATTTTTATCGAGCAATACTATAATTACTTTCAATAAAAAAAAAAACAAAAGAAAGAAGAAAATTAGCGTATCGGAAAAAAATGATAATACACGTTGAAGCGACCGAGTCGGAAAGAACACTCCTTCGTTCTAAGGCGAGAGTAATAAGTTGCAGAAGAATTCATTATCTCTTTCGTTTTCCATGTGTGTATAGGTAGGCAAACTTACAAGCGTGTGTAATACAGAGATATCTATATTATACTCGATTTTCGCGTAATCTAACTAGAAAGACGTTTTTCTTTTATAATACAGTAGAAGAATCGTATCCGGTGACTTTTTAATACTGAGGGACGATGTACAATTTTTCACCAAAAGGTCTCTGTTGACGATCATTTTAAAAATAAATTCATCGCTCGAATCGGCCCGTCCCTGAGTAATCAATATGGCCTCCAGGTCTACTCGGGGCACGCCAGCGTAGCATAGTTGTTTCACGGAAAATCTTTGTGAGCGAACGGTCCCCGTGGCGATATAATTAGTCAAGCTGGTGGATAGTGCACGGAAGATTATTTTCACGGTCCTCGACCGGAGATCGGCGACAGTATTCAGTCAGAAAGAAATTCTGAACGCGCGTTGCATCGCCGTTGTGACCACTGTGGCGGAAGACATCGAGTCGAGTCGAGTTCGAGAGTACGGTTCGGCAGTTCGGTTGCATTTTAGCAGTGAACTTGACACGGCCGCCTCTCGACACCACGATGGGGTCACCTTTTAATCGCGAAGGTTCCTAGTTTCCAGCTAACAGTTCTGGTAATTACCGACATGTCCGAGATAAAGTGCAAGGAGGCTGCCACGATGGAGGGTTGCCAAGAAGGGGGCGAAGAGGAAGGTATGATGGCTGTCGAGAGGGTCGAAGATAAGGTCAGTATCCAAAAGATCCTCGAGGGTATGACGAATGAATTTAACAAAACCGTGAGTCCCGTCAAAAACGCAGAGATTAATCGAACGGAGAGATCGGATCGCGAAGAGATCGAAAAACCGGCGACGAAACCCGATCAAGTGTCGCCGATCGAGCAGGAACCCGACAACGACGGGGACCAGGAGGCGGCGACTCCAACGAAACAAAATATTACCGCCGGTTCGACGACCACGATAGACGAGAATCACAAGGAGGACGAGAATATTTCTAAACAGGACACGTCGAAGAAGGACAGCAATGGCATTCCTCGTATCATCCTCACGTTCCGAACGATCGACGAGAACACCGATCACGGCAAGAAAACCAAGATATCCAGCTGTTCCTCTAACCTTACTTTAGTTCCTGATGAATTGGTGAACTGCGATCAGATCGGAGGTGTCTCCGTGAAGATTGAGAATTCCGATGAGAAATCTGACTCGGAGGAAGGTAGAACCGAAGAGCCCGTTAAGGAATCGGAAAATAAAGAGCCGGAGGAGAGTGTGGAGGAGACAAACAGCAGCAAGGAGGAGCCAGAAGCGAAGGTGGAAGAGAAAGACACTATTTCCAATGAGAAAGTAAAGACTGACGAAGCGGATACTTTGGTAGAAACTACGGAACAGGGAGATAAAGTGGACAATGCTGCTCCAGTTACCAGGAAAAGAAGAATGGGGCGACCTAGATTAAGAGCACTCAGGTTTTTTATTTTTATTTGTCTGAAATAATGTATTGCGTATTAGAATTTTGTAACCATTCTCTAACATTTTTAGTGACCAGACGGAAGAAGTTCCTGGACCGAAACGTTCGGCGAGAAGGTTATGCAAAGAATCGTTGAAGAGTACGGTGCTAGAAAGCGCCATGGCCAGGAAAGAGAAATCCAATTATACAGAAGAGAACTTACAATTTAAGAAACAAAGAAAGTACAATAAACCGGGAAGGCCTAAAAAAGTGGTACAAGGGAAAGATCAAAATAAGCAGGCACAAGCCAAGCCCCCCGATATACGTCAGGATACAGAGGCTTGCATTGTCGATGGAAATATTAGTATCTCTGAGGTAAACTCGACATTAGAATCTTCTAGAAACTCGGCTATATCAGAGAATAGTACAAGCGAAACAATCCTGGATGAGTCTCAAAATTTCTCGTCGGATTTTGAGGGTATGCCAAAATTGTCTCCTATGATAAAAAGCTCGGAATCTCAATCAAAATTGAGTAACTCGATCGGTAGTCCCTTAAGCGACGATATACCTTTAGCAGACATTGAAAAGCCATTTTTAAAGCCTGCTACTGGTAGACCTAAGCGTGAAAGGGGACGACCTAAGGGAAGTCAAGGTGCGAGGAAAATAGCGAAGGCGGATTTGTTCGAAGGTACAAAATGTTCAAATGCACGTGTTTACACGATCTATTGGATCTAACGTTAATGCATTCTTTTCCAGATGGTTCTGCGTCCGTAGCGGAAACAGGAAAAAACAATGATTATCCTGAAGGTAAGTTCAACAACTAGACTGCGGATTTTATACATTTGTGACAAAAATGGATTGGTCAAATGCAAAACTGTACAGGCATTAGAAGAATTGAATGATGTTGGTATATTATTCTTATTAAAAAAGGAAATGCATTTTTAATTAACTTCTGGTTCATACAAATGACTTGGACAATTTTCACTTTGCATAAGGATCCGCAGTCTGTTAATAACACAATATTAATTGGAAAAATCGTACTAACGCCAATATATTTTACAGAAGGGACTGTGCCAGCTAAAAGGACGCGCAGAAGTATGGCTCCAAGCCCTAGTCCCGCCGAAGGGCAAGCCTCGAAGCCGGAGTCGACAGCAATTATGAGCGACGTTAGTATATTCGTACGTATACACGTTATTCATCGAATGTTTTTGTTATATTCATGCGTAATTGTATATTCTAGACATACGGTCAATCAATGTTATGTTTATGCCAAGTAAGATCACAGTTATACGTAACGATAACTGGTTCCGGTGCACCGCTATATTGTACCGCAATAGATTCTATTGACAACAGGCTGGTAGGCTGCTGCAACGAGGTAGATAGCAACGATGTCGCAATGAGGAGACCCAGTACTCGCGTTCCCTTCATAATCCTGTGTAGAATGCACAAGGAGAGACTGTTGAGGCACAACTGTTGCCCTTCTTGCGGACTGTTCTGTTCCCAAGGGAGGTTCGTGCAGTGCGTGAACGGTCACCAATATCACCGTGAGTGCGAGGTCTATCCGAACAAGAAAGGGGTGTGTCCACACTGTGGAAGCGAAAGTACAGCGTACGACGTGATGGTCACCATGAGCGGTCTCCGGAAACCTGTGTTCATTCCGACTCGTAAGAAATTCTCGAAATTACCTTCCGCGAAGATCACTCTACCAGGGAAAGGCGACAATACGAAACTGGCAGAGCGTCCTCCCAGTCCTCTGATTCCGCCCGACGTAATTAAAACTCCCGAACCGTCTCTCAATTCCGAGAGACCGGAACGTTACACTATCATGAGTCTGTACACCTCTGTGAAAAACGGGGACTTAGAGAAGTTGGTTAACGTTCTAGGTATATCCAGCATAGACCTATTTCATTCTGCTTCGTTCTTCTGCGACGAACCCACGTGATTCAAGTTGCTCTTTAATTTTTTTCCAGCGTGCGGTTACAACGCGAACCATACATTCCGAGAGTATGCTCATCGAACCGGACTTCACATAGCTGCGGACAAGGGCCACTTATCTTGCGTACACGTGTTAGTACAAGCTGGTGCTCAATTAGACTTGATGGACAGAAATCAGTTAACGCCTCTGATGCTGGCTGCCAGCAAGGGTAAAGCCGACGTAGTCAAATATCTGATTAGGATAGGCGCCGATGTTACATTGAAAGGAGAGGACGGTATGACTGCTTTGCACATGGCCGCGAAATCGGGGCATCTGGAAGTATGTCGGATCATTTTAACAGAATGCAAAGCACCGAGAACGTTAGTGGGTAAATGAGCATTTTATCATGAGCTATCGGCACTCGGTTGTGTAATTGGTAATTACTATTTACGATTAACGGCCGAATAATTAACGATCCCCCATTAGACTCTGTGGATGACGGCGGGTGGACGAGTTTGATTTGGGCATGCGAATTTTGTCACGCTGATGTCGCACGGTTTTTGTTAGATAAGAAATGCGATCCGTTGATCCGAGATGCCGAGCAGAACATAGCGTTGCATTGGAGCGCGTACAGCGGAAGTTCCGAGATCACGGAGATGCTCCTTAACGAAGGTTGCGACGTGAACGCTGTTAACGTTCATGGCGACACTCCTTTGTAAGTTCATGGTAACTCGATACTCTCTCTACCGAACAAATTATACCGGATGTTTCGTTGAAAGTTTTACACTGAATTTTCTATTTTCTGTTCTAGACACATAGCCGCGAGACAGGACCAGTACGCGGTGAGCGTCCTTTTGTTAGCACGTGGTGCCAAAATAGGTGAAGTGAACGCTGCAGGTGAAACAGCGGTAAACTGTTGTACAAATGACGGGGACACTATGTCCGCTTTAAGATTAAACGCTAAAGTAAATGAGCTGTCCGAGCACATGTGGGAGAAAACGATAAAAATTTTAACCAAGTGAATATCAAATCTAATTGTTACTCGGCTCCGGTTCAACGTTTATAAAATATAGTTAAATGTCTACCTTTACAGTGACATCTCGCGCGGAAAAGAAACAAATCCTATCCAATGCGTCAACGGACACGACGCAGAAGACAAGCCAACAGATTTCTTGTATGTGACCGAGAACTGTTTTACTAGTAGCATAAGTGTTGATCGTACGATAACGTCTTTGCAGTCTTGTCGTTGCGAAGATAACTGTAGCTCAGAGAAATGTTTATGTGGAAACATTAGTCTGAGGTGTTGGTATGACGAAGAGGGAAAGTTGATTCCTGAGTTTAATTATGCAGGTATGCTGAACTTGAATGTTTTTTTAATTGAAATCAGGCCAAGGTCGTATCTGTATATTAACACTTTTTATGCAGATCCTCCGATGTTATTTGAATGTAATCCAGCTTGCGACTGTAATCGTATAACTTGCAACAATCGAGTCGTTCAACATGGTTTGACGCAAAGGTTTCAATTGTTCCGAACGAAAGGTAAAGGTTGGGGTCTGAGAACGTTGCGACACATTCCTAAAGGTTCCTACGTGTGCGAATACGTTGGTGAGATTATATCTGATTCTGAAGCTGATCATAGAGAAGACGATTCTTATCTATTTGATTTAGACAATAGGGTAAGTGTCGCATAGAACTGATGGATACCGATGAGATGTTCATTTCTTTCTAATTATTCAGGATGGAGAGACTTATTGTATCGACGCAAGACGGTACGGGAATATAGCTCGTTTCATAAATCATTCTTGCGCACCTAATCTCTTGCCTGTGCGAGTGTTCGTCGAGCATCAGGATTTGCATTTTCCTAGGATAGCATTTTTTGCGAATCGTGACATCGAAGCGGACGAAGAGCTCGGGTATGTTAACTAAATATGAAAAAAGAAACGATTCACGCGTGGAAACCACGAGCACTGTACGCGTTTATAATTAATTGCATATGCTAATTATGTTGATTAATAAAAGAACTAACATTTGGTTTTGGTTGGCTGATCGTTCTCACTGGTAGTTAATTGCTTTGCCTTATTCTTCAGTAAATTCCTATTTCTGGCTTTCTTTTGCATCGGCACGTTTGGGTTTGGTTTTTACGTGGTGAGAGGGGGTATTATTGACGTCTACTTTTATTGAAAATGTCATAGTTCGTTATGCTAATGAAATTTTTGATCAGAGACAAATGTAGAATTGTTTGCTCGTAGCTTCGATTACGGAGAAAAGTTCTGGATAATAAAATGCAAGTCATTCACGTGTACCTGTGGAGCCGAAAACTGCCGATATTCTGAGAAGACTATACAAGTCACTTTGGACAACTATCGCAGGAAAATACAGCAGGAAGAAATGCTGGCAGCTCAATCATCGTAATTCCAAAACCAACACTAGCTAATTTTACACGATCTGTTTTAGTTGTTATTTTTAATGCTCTTCCTTTTGATTACACGGAGTTTTAATCGAGAATCTCCATGTTTCGAATAAATTGATCCGCATACTTACGTGGACGAATTGAAAAAAAAAAATAAGTACAAACGGTGGTGGGAACGAAACGCGCCAAGAGAATCGTGTGGAGGGAAAGATGTTTTGTGTCGCCCAATTAAGTAAAGAATGAAAACAACGCTTGTTTTATCGAATTCGTTGCAGATGAATGTTTATGTTAGTTTGCTCGAATTTTATCATACTTCTCTCTATCATCGATCATCTCGAAACAATTTTACGAAACGTGCCACTTTGCAATATTTTCCTTTCATTTTTATAAAATAAACGATACGCATAATATATAATTGTTATATGGCATTCGTACGATAGTGTACGGATTGTATAGGGATGTGTGTTGTTTGTGATTGTTATAATTTTCGAACAAAGATCAGCGATCAGAAAAAAAAAATTGCAATTGTAGTATATGTTTTGAGTGCAACATGTTTGAGACAAAGGTGACTAATCTCGCGTTACGATAAGTTTCGAGTTCCAAATGTTCGCTTGTTCTGTTTAAAGGGTGATCGTTTACGAGCGTTCGAATTGTTGCGAACAATTTACATTGTAATATTGCATCCTTTTGTACAAATTATTGATTTTTTTGTATAATAAACAAAGATGTAGTCCTTTTTAATGTAATGTTCTTGTTATTTTCAATACGATCCATGACATTTCTCTGATTATCTCACGAAAGATGACTGTGGGCAAGGAAAACGAAAGGATCTAGGAAACGGGAAAGGAAGAATTAGAGAAATGTCTGCAGAGTCTTCCTTAGAAGAATAGAAAATATTAACATTAAGATCATAATTTCTAACAGTAAGCCAGGCCCTTCTATGTAGTCCCGCTGATAGCCCAATAACATTAATATCAAATTTTAAATAAACCGCCACTGTAGGTGATAGTGGCGCCTCCAGTGGCGAAGTTTCGAAGCTCAGTTAAGGCTCCGAACAGCGCCAATCGACGTAGTGGCAAAATGCTCAAACTGCTAGCTAAACATTATTACCATCTAGTTCCAAATTTATCGCTAGATGGCGCAAATAGTAATTTCCAGGATTTTATCATCAGCGACATCTTGGTTATAAATCTCTGATTGGCTGTCGATAACGTTTGGCTAGCAGTTTGAGCGTTTTGCCACTACACCAATTGGCGCTGTACGGACCCTCGAACCGAGCAGATGATTCTTGCCGGAATTTGCATTGTGTCTTATGGAAAAAGTGGCAAGAATTATTTTCGCTTATCTTCAATAATTAGAATAGGTAATTAAAATGAAAATCTATAATTCTTTATTACCAAAATATACTTCCAAATTGTAACTAATCAATTATTTATTAAGTCCAATTACCTCTCTATCCCTTATTCCCTTTCTTTGCGAACGAATGTCATAAACACCACATGCTGGAAAGATTTAAAAATGAGTATTTATTTTCTAAAGTCGAAATGCCACCGAGAAAAATGTCGAACATGTCTCTAGGGCATTTTAATTACTATATTTGGTTGGGAAACAAGAGTTAATAAAATAAGTGATGCTTGACAATAACAAATTATTACAAGAGATAAATTATACAGTTTATTTCGCGTTTACGGAAATGAAGGTTATTAAAGCTGTCGGATGGAAAAAACGTCACTGAAATGGTTCAATCGGTCTGACCCATTGCCGACTATACTACTTCCGTCTGCTTTCTCTGTGTAGGCACGGGGCAGGGAAAGACGGTCTGACAATACTTCTGCCGACAGTATCCCCGCAACAAGTGTTCCCAATCGATACTTCGGCGAAATTATGGGAAACCACTCCAGTTCTTTACACATAGAGAAACATGCCTTCGCTCACATTCAAAACAACACGATCATTCTCACGCAATGCCATGTAGTTCACACTACCAACATTCTACAAGATTAACTACCATTGGACTCTATGCAATTATTTCAATAAACATATCTCTACTGTTACAAAAATGTTAGAAAAATTATTATTAACATGCAGATAACTTACATGATACGAGAAGACATTGTACTACTATTCTCTATCTTGAAACCATTATACGTGCACACAATGAAACAATGAAGAACCGCGTGCTCTTGTACAGCGTGTATCCTAGCAGCTGGCAACTAAACAATTGATATAACAATTCTAAAGTAGCATTAACAACAAAGCGTTCCGATATTAATGAACATATTTCTTTTAGAAATTCATGGGTTAGCAGGTGATGCGAAGGGAGATCAGGGTTTGACGATTTCGAAGGGAAAACGCAGTTCGTGAACAACAGGTGCTTAATAGGAGGCGTACACCGTAGGGGTGGGAACGCGCAGGCGTTTGATGGCCTGCGAACAACTCGACAGAAAGTTTACCTTAAAATAT
The DNA here is from genome assembly GCF_050948215.1 of Halictus rubicundus. NCBI lineage: Eukaryota > Metazoa > Arthropoda > Insecta > Hymenoptera > Halictidae > Halictus > Halictus rubicundus. The sequence continues at coordinate 12,044,742 of NC_135160.1, forward strand.
CATCGGAAATCGGAACTTCACTATGAAAGAGTTACGAAGCCCCTTGGAGAGACGGGTCATGGGAATATTATCGGGCTGTTGATAACGATGGCGAGCGGGCGACGCCGGGTGTTTCTCTATTATTGTGGTTGCTATTATTTCTTTCCCTCTCCGCCTCATTCCCGGTTCCCTTTTAGCGATGGGATCGATCTTCTGCCGGCGAACTTCGATACCGAGTGTATCTCGCTGAAAAATCTACCGACTCGTACACGAACGTCCGAAAATATTCTCGAACTGTACCGCCCCTTCCACCCACAACGCGTAACGCAATTTATTATACGATGCCTATTATTAAACAAGCTTCGCAGCATAATAAAGTCGCATCAAACGGAAATCCACTCGATTTTATTATATAAATTACGAGAATGCATTTATTAAAATTGACTTTCAGCCAAAGGGAAATCAAACATTTCACGAGATTTAATAACAAGAAAGATAGGTCATTTTTTCCTTGGGGAGCGTGGGATGGTTAAATGAATCAATTAAAGAGTTACATTTTTATCCCGATTTTGGTAGATCGTTGCTAAAGTAACAACCGAGTTCTTTCTCCAATTTTTCCAATAAATCTTATTGCTTATGTAGCTTGTTACGGACCACTTTAAAGATCGTGCATCGCTCAATCCGTCTGCTTTAAACCTCGTGTATTTTCGCACGATTGCAAATTTCTCTTCTCGAAATCCACGAATTGCTCGAACTGCGTAAAGATCAACAAAGTTAAGATTGAGCCGAGTTCTACCCGTCCTGGATTGTCCATTATTGTTGCTCAAAAACAGATCCGAGCACAGCCGTTCAAAAGAGCGCAAAACAAATGTTACTACAGAAAACAAGCAATCCTCGATTTTAATAACCAGAGCGTGTAATAATCGGAGTCTTCAGCACGGAGTAAGATGTCTCTATAAACGAAAGGTAAAATCGATTTTACAACAGCGTTCGGGCAGCGAATTTTATTCTGCAATTATTGGAAAACCGTGTGCACGGCAGCGAAACGAGCGAAGGCAGCGCGCCATTACAATGCTCGTTCTCATTTTGGCGAATGGTAATGAACCGCTCTTTGACCCGCAGTCGTCGCGAGTTACGATCCTCGCGGACTCGGTCAATGTTTCAAGCAGTGAATGAACAAGTGCCGCGTCGAAAGATCGAGTTTCCGAATTGAACCGAGTAATAATTAACGTCGGGCCATTCTATGTCCTAGAGGGTTGGTTCCGAGCATCGTTGGTGACGAGGGCCGCGTTCGCGTCGCGACGCAGGGTACAGAGGATCGGATGGAACGTTCGTTTTCAAGGTCCCCGGTATCACGAGGGTATTGGTCCCATCACTATTCGCATCCCTCGTCGCCTGGCAGCCGGCATGTGCGCGGTGCAATCGATTCCGAAGTCAACGCATGCCCTCCGCCTGGTTTCTCCGCTGGAGGAAATAGTCAGTCGGTGGCACCGCTGCGACAGGACAGGACGTGCACCGTGGGAAATGATCTAAGGGATCCGATCCCCGACGAGTCATCGAGCATATCCGCAATTGAACAAATCGACGCTGCTTCGAGAAGGCCGGAATGCATTAAAATTGAGGAATCGACGACGTGTCACGCCCAGGTACGTACCTAGGACCATGGAGTCTTCCGAGTGGCGCTGCTAACAAGCGTCACGCAGGTTCATGAAAGCGAGAGAGAATGAGAAAAGAGTGAGAGAGACACGGGTGGGAAGGGAAAGAGAGAGAGAGAGAGAGAGAGAGAGCGTGACTACAACCTGATGCTTCGGGACTGTGCAATCGTACACCCGTTCCATACGTTTCGACCCCGGAATCATTCGATTACCTTCCCTTCTTTTCGTTTCTGTTGCAGTTTCCAAAAGGTTTCCTCTCTTTAAATTGATTTTTAAAGGGTTCAGAGCGCGATTGATTGCCACGGGCAGGTTTCCGGAAATAATCAGGCTTTCTCAGGGGACAGGTTAGTTGTTCAGGGTTCGGGGATGGTACACGGGATCAGATTCCGCAGTGTTGCGGTTTATTCGGTCCGCTTTGTCGCGTGTTTCTCGGCTATGCCAGCACAGAATCGGGGTTGCGTAAATCCGACGGCTTATATTGTTACGCAAAGCCGTGCCCTTTGCGTACCGCACCCTTTGCACCACCGTTCCCTGTCCGTTACACTCTATCCACGGGATTGATTGAATTATTGTGGTAATTAGTATCGGGGATGTATCGCCGCGGATCATCGATGCGCCGTGTCTTTGAGAACCGATAGAATTTATCGAGCATTCGATGCTATTAACAGATCCGTGCGCGCCCGGCCGATTTCGTCCTTATGTTACCACCTGTGGTGCCTGTTTCTGCAACTATTGCTCGAGGCAGGGGACCTCGTACTGCCCGGTCAAACGAACATTATCCGATCAATTTAGAACCGATCCGTACTGTATTTCTATTCGATTCTTTGACAATACGTTTATTCAAATGGACTCGGGTTCGAACACCCCTTCAACTTCCGCTGATACGTGTTGCATTCGTCAGACGAAAAAGGTAGGATTTAAAGGGCACTCTTATCGCAAATGTATTGACGCATTCTGTATTGCAATTAACTTTAACTGAAACTCTTTGACATTAAATTTATTTAAATGGGCATTTAGAATATGCATTTCTTGTATTTTTAAGACGAATAGAAAATATGCAGAGACGATTTGGAGCGCGTTTTTATCGCAAATATATTGACGCATTGTCTATTCTTGAAATTAACTTTAACTGAAACTCTTTGACATTAATTTTATTTAAATGGGCATTTAAAATATGCATTTCTTGCATTTTTAAGACGAATAGAAAATATACAGAGACGATTTGGAGCGCGTTTTTATCGCAAATATATTGACGCATTGTCTATTGCAATTAACTTTAACTGAAACTCTTTGACATTAATATTTATTCGAATGGGCATTTAAAATATGCATTTCTTGCATTTTTAAGACGAATAGAAAATATGCAGAGACGATTTGGAGCGCGTTTTTATCGCAAATATATTGTCGCATTGTCTATTGCAATTAACTTTAACTGAAACTCTTTGACATTAATTTTATTTAAATGGGCATTTAGAATATGCATTTCTTGCATTTTTAAGACGAATAGAAAATATACAGAGACGATTTGGAGCACGTTTTTATCGCAAATATATTGTCGCATTGTCTATTACAATTAACTTTAACTGAAACTCTTTGACATTAATATTTATTCGAATGGGCATTTAAAATATGCATTTCTTGCATTTTTAAGACGAATAGAAAATATGCAGAGACGATTTGGAGCGCGTTTTTATCGCAAATATATCGATAGATTTCCAACGACTTGCAGTTGACTTTAATTTTGCAAACTGTAATTCGTAATACGAAAATCATGTTTAAAGATTTCCGAGAATCATGTGTAAATAGGACAGCGAACATCTTTATGAAGATGCTAAGATGAAAAGATGCTCGGGTGGCAACCAGCCTGGAAAATTCCCGACTGGCAACGCGAGTGTTAGAAGCTCGGCGTGACGGCGAATAAAACAGATTGCGGACATTCATGTGGACCGATTTGCAATGCAAATTGGCTCGACACTTGAAAGAACGCGAAATAGAATATCTGAAACTGCTTATGAACTTCTAATGAAAAAGAGTTTCCACGATGGAGAAGGTTGTGTTCTCGACTCGTGGCCTCGGCTCCAGTAGGATAGACGAGAATGATCACGGTCTCAGGAAAAAATTAATGACAATCTCGGCGTCGAATCTCCCGTTTTCAATCGGAAAAGACGGAGCGGAATTACGTTCGTGTGAAATGACAGAGTCTTTTGTAATCATTCGGAAAAATCGGTCTGCACTCGACGCAGATTTATTCGCAGGATAATTTATCGAAGCTGTCGAAGTATTAAATGACGACTCCGTCCCCTCAAGTTCCTTCAACGAGCTCTTATATAACTATACGCAACAAGTTGTCTCGATCTGATTATGCGAAGGAGAAAGGGGCTGCATTTGCATATAATTACTGTTGCCAGCGCTGCTAACGATGTTCCGATCATCGGATTAAATATTTCCGCGCGTATTTCTCGATTCCTCGTCGTTTTTCCTCGACGAATGCATCCGAAAAAAAAAGAAAGACAAACGCGACATCCATTCTTCTGAAACTATTATTCCCGAGCGAAATGATTTGAGCGAATTTCACTCGCTTCCGGCATTTTTCATTCTAGAGTACAACAGTGTCCCTATTTCAATTCGGGACGGAGATAAATTTCCCCCTTATTCCGATTTTCATGAAATAATCCGCGGAATGCGGGGGCTCGCGTAAAGACTCAATTTAATCACGATGTAGGGAACCAATTTTCCCTGGTGTTGCCAGAGTACACAAGGGGCGCGAGAATTTACTTAATTTGCTCGGAATTCGGGCAAAAGTGGCGTGGAACGCGAGTTTGGACGCGGTACGAGGATTATCTGCTTGGAAACAATAATGCATGTGTTTTATATCGTGTTCTCAGCCGTCGGGTGGCGCGTTTCACACCGAAGTGGATTGTTAGAAGTAGGAGAGAGTGAGAGAGAGAGTGAGAGAGTGAGAGTGGATCGACATTATCCCGTTGCTTTATCTACGCAGACAGTAAATTAGATGCACACTTCTAGGAACATCTATGGGCCGTAAACGGTGGTGGCGAGGGCGATCGGAGCTGCTGGTGCTCTTTATTTTCCATCACGTTATTCTGGGCGACGGTAATGTCGGTGAGTACGATTCACCATCGTTCCGCCAGCGCGGATAAAGAACCTCTTCGTTCGGATCGAGGAGGACCCTCGGAATCGCTTCACCGATCCTCGAACGTACTCGGAATCAGCAGTAAAATACCAAAGAATTTTTTCTTTCACCCCTCTACGCGTCCACCTGTCGGCATTTGCATTCACGAGAATCAATATTTTCACGTCGTTCCCTCGTTGCGGAAGTAAGATCTAGAATGCATTATTTAGCTTCGCGATTGACGCATTTTTAACAGACTGGTACGTAAACCAACAAAACAAGTTCTTATCAGACTGATACGGAAACCGATGCAACAATATATTTTCATCAGACCGGAACTGCTTCTTTTCCTTTAACGCTAGGTTTACGGAGCATTCAAAATGAGTATTTTACATTACTTTATAAAAATAAGAAGAATGTGTCCATCCAAGTTTTCAGCCATTTTTTAAATAATATATACCTAAGGAAATAAGTTTGTTGAGTAAATCCACGTAGATGGATCTTCGAAATCTCAATAATCGTAAATGAAAAATATTAGAACCTGTCATTTTGACGGGTCCCGTAAACCTAGTGTTAATTATCTTAGCTCGGGGACAACCCCATAGTATCTACGAAATGAATTCCTTGTCTACTAATACGCTTATCTATTAATTAATTGCTTAATTAATTACTCGTCCATTTAACACGTCCGGAGATAGATTCTCCTGCTGAATTGTTTCAATATTTCACAAGGGAGCTGCGTTGCATTTAATAAAACATTTTAACCATAAATCTGTGCAACGAAACAAATGCCGGTACCGAGCATTGGAAAATACAGTTCTTTTTTCAGATCTCCATGTACATAATTCCAATCTTTTCGAAAATTATTTGCAATTTTATGAAATATTCGTTCACTTTAACACTTTGGAGAGTCTGCATGTATGCATTTCCGGTCGCAAAGAGATAAACGTAGTTGCGATGGTCAGATCTGTTTAATTTGAAGCTTCACGCAGCCACGTAGCATGAACGAAGATGCGACTCGATACAAATAGAATACAATGATGAAAATGGAGGACTCGGGAAGCCTCGCGGACGAAGTCGAAGGTCCTGCAGCAAGATTGCAATGCAGGATCGGAACGTAAACCGGATAAATGAAATTCCTGCCCGTTGATTTCGTGCCTGTCGATTCGGCTGCATGGGGATGCGCTTTCATCCCTCTCCCCCCACCCCCGGGGATCAATTTCTTCACGAGCCTTCCATTTTTCCGGTCAGCACGTCCTCGCCCCTTCCGTCAGCGTTGAAAAACGTTTCCGCCGATGGGGATTTCCGGTGGACGTCGGAACGTCCCGAAAATGGCACCGGGAATCGTCCGATGATCGATACTGAACAAAAAACTCGGGAAACTTGCCGTAGAATCGGTAGACTGCGGATTTTTCTGCGAAACAAAAATTGTCTACGTTAACCACAAGATGCAGGAGCCCCGTAAACGTCTGCTAATGATGTTAATGAGTTAAAGTACAACAACGTTTTTAAATTCTTTAAATGTCTTGCATCTTTTCCGCAGAACTTTAATGAACAAAGTAGTAGAAACATTCGCCTTATTTGATTTTCAAGCGAGTTACATTGTTACCAATCCGCTGAAAAGTGCAGGTAAAAAATTTAACAACGAGCGGAATCCACTATGTAGCTATTCGCCGAGTTGCCAATAATTGCAGCAGTTATCGGAAAGCGTTTCGGTCGGAAGAGAAGAGAAAGATTAGAAGAAGCTTCTTCGCAGGTGAACTTTGCCCTATTGTGTTTTGTTTCGACGTTGCTACGCGTGCGATTCTTATTTTTAAGGGGGATATCTTTAGCAGACCGCGAGCGATTTCTTATCAATGAAAATGTCCCCTGGAACAATCGGGTTAAAAATAGCGTCGACGATCCGTAGGTGGTCTCAACTTCGGCATTTTCGCTTTTGCGAATGCGAGCGTGCGTTGTGTGTATCGCGAGGAGACCGATCCGCCGTGCGTGAGCAACGTAATTATCGATTAACACGTCCGAGCGAGCGGCACGAGGAAAAGTAAACTGGCCTGGCCCCGGTGAATTTTGCTCGGGGCGGATCGATTTAACTCAATTAACCGAAACGCGCAATATTTATCCGATCGAAAGGGTTCTCCGTTTTCCCCTGTTGCTCGCCGAGGCTGTATTCCACGCTGAAGCAACATCGACAGCAACTTTCTCTCGCCTCTTGTTGCCTTTTTCGTCTTTCATCCGGTAAAAGCTCTTTCAACGTCAACCGAAAGTTGCTCGATGTTGTTTCAATGTGGACACCGCCTAAGAGAGAGAGAGAGAAACTGTAGAAAACAGTAGAAAAACTCGGTGAAAAATGGATGACACGTACACTGCCTTTTCAAGGACATCGAGCGCAACACAATACTCTTCCCTCTCCCGTCATAGTAATTGGGTTTCAGGTTTGAATGAAAAATAGCGCCGCCCACGAACGTACATCGGCGAACGTAAAAATGCAAAAGGTGAAGTCTCTGTTGAACTTCGTTAATCCTTCGGTTTCTATTCGACCCTGTTGAATCGCATGCACCGTGAATGCAATTAGCGGGTTGCCAGTGCCCTTCGGAGCCGCGCGGGAGATCCGGGAAAAGATTGCTTCGTTGCACCATGCGGCCGAGAAACAATCGTCCTTTCCATATCCTCCTCCATTCTTCTGCCAGGTCGGCGTGGCCATTGAAAATTTCGAGTCGCTATCGATTCGCTCTCACCCTTGTACTTTTGCGGCGCACGTGGAAGCAAAACGCTTTCTCATCCTGTCGGTACTTTTCTACTTCGTCGACGAGTTTAGGCGAAATGCGCCGTTCCGGAGACAAGAATGATCTGCCTGCATTCTTCAGCTTCTCTGTTGCCGTTGGACCAGGCATTTTTTAAATCGTTCAACTGCTGGAAATTGTAATTGTTGGTCTAAATTATAGTTTCTTAAATAGACCGTGGTCTTTTTCTTTTATCCTTACAAGCGGATCTTGATTTGCATAAGCTGATTTGTTATTTTCTCTCCTCTACTGCAGGACTCGTTCAGAATAAAATAAAAATACCATTAATCGTAATAAACAATCTGAAAGCAAGAAATTCACTACGGGTAATGGTACTTACGAAATCAAACATTTTCCTTTCATAAATTTGTGTCAATAAAAAGTTCAGGCCGAATCCCGTTCAAATAATCATTTCCAACGTTATAACATTTTATATTTTCTTTGAGGCGTTACTCGCTTCTCGAAAGTTTTTCCTCATAAAGGGTTGGAAACGGAGCAAGTAAAAATGTTCACGGTAAAGCAGTTAGAACGAGATACGAGCCATTGCGATAATTATCCGCCGTCTTCCGTGACCGTGTGGGTGGCGTAAATGTTTAACGAGTTCGGCACGGGTTGGAAGTTCGACGTTGAATATTTCACGTACAGATTTGCGGATATTGATAATCCGAGGCTCGGAGATCTCGCGGTTGAAACGGGATCGGGATCGCCGTGATCCCCGACGGCCTTGAGAATTTCGAGGTTCCTCACGGGTGTGGGAAACGGGGCGAGACACACGTTTCGTTTGATCACCGCCCACGCGTTTCATCGAGCCGCGCATCCCACGCGACCGCCACCTTTGCAAACCCGCTTCGGATCCTCCCCTCTGTCCGGGATCTCTCAATCCACCTACCCAGTTTGCCTACTCGAGGGTCCCTTGTCGTCGATTCTCCTCCTGATCCCGCTTTTATTCGCTACCCGCTACACAACATATTTCTTCTCTTCCTCCGTTCCCGGCTCTGCTCCGTCTGAAAACGAACTGGATCATTATCAAGAAGACGGGGAAACATCATGGCGCGACAAATTTATACACAGTTAACGAGTAACCTCCTTTACCGGAAAACGTGTGTCTTCCATCCCCAAGTTCTCCTTCGCGGAAATTACATTTTCTTCGTCGTGCTGCCGAAACAAAAATTAATTTGTCTGGACAACTCTTCTCACTGGTCGGCCTGTAAAAATATAATTTGCAGGACAACTTTTGTTTAAACATTTTTTGATAGCACGATCCCTGCGGTTTATGCAACTTTCAACTTTTGTCGGCAAACTTTAGGAAAGCGGAAACGAATAAATTCTGAGTTTCAGTAGTAGCGACCCTTGTAGATCGGACACGAATAAAAATCGTACTAAATTCTGTGGGATTTTATGTTACAGCATTTTTTGAAAATTTTCTGGACCGATAAACGCATACGCAGTCTACTCAACGAATAAATTGGATCGCTCGACTGCGCGATTAAAAACAGTTTATCAACGCGTGACCAGCCACAGGAATAAAATTAGTCATTTTATCGCCACCGATGCTGGTCGTATCAATCATTTGTGCCCTGCATCCGTTTAGATTGATGTGAATTGCAACGATCCACGAACATTAACGAAGGATGAGCAGAGAAAAATGTCGGTTTAAGTTGTCTTTAACTGTCTCATTAACCGTCGCGCTCCGTGTTAACTAAATGAGACGAACGCTGTCGCTGCTACGCTCGTCCTTCGCTGAAAAGATTTTTAGAATGTTCTTGACGTTCGCCGGTCCGGCGTCGACTGAACAAATGTTTTCAGTGGAGAGTTTAGCTTCAGAACAAACAGCGCTGGGAAGTCCCGTACGCCTGCACTCGAACGTTCTCCTGGCGTGTCTGGCCATCACGTGCCATTTCCACTTGCTTGCAATATTTGTAAACGTGGGCAGGGCAACGGCGTAATTCGTTCCTCGTGATAATTCGATGTTAATTGAAAGTTACGGCGACAACGTTGCCTATTTCAATTTTACGGGGATATAACCGGAAAAATGTGATTTTTGCAAATACGCTCGTCGCGATGAATTGAAATCCGGTTTTGCAGGTAAACATCAAGCTCTGGAATGCGAGATACGGGGAGAGCTGGAATTTTCCTGATATTCCGTCGGCGCTTTCTTTCCGTCTTTCAATTCCGCTCTCGGTGGGTCGCTGTCAAAACAAATTGCCCTGAAAATATACAGTCAGTCTCATAAGTATTCGTACGCTCTTAAAAATCGCATAACTTTGTCAATATTGGACTGCACTAGTTGAATTTTTTTGAGAAGTTACAGTAATTGGATCACTACATAACGTGAGAAAAATGTTTGATTAAAATTCCAATTGGTCGAAATTACAGAGAAAGTACTAAAAGTTGTATTTTGCAACTTTTTTATGCGGGCTTATATTAAAAATTTAGAAAGTACGTTTTGTACATCTGTATCAATTATACGTATTCTGAATATTTCATTTAAATCGGTCTCTAAATATTCTCAGGGAATTTCGCCCTTATGTGATCATTTTGGAACATCTGCAGCTCATTGCGGCCGATTTTCATGAAATTCTCAGAACATGTATAATTCATACAGATCTACAAATCGTACTTTCTACATTCTCAATGTAAGTCCACATAAAAAAGTTGCAAACTACAACTTTTAGTATTTTCTCTGCACTTTCGAGCAATTGCAATTTTTGTAAAAAAAATTTTTCGCTTCATGTAGTGATCCAATTGTTTTAACTTCCCAAAAAGTCAAGTGGTATAGTCCAATATTGACAAAGTTATGCGATTTTTAAGAGCGTACGAATACTTATGGGATTGACTGTATATTCCATGTAACGTCGTGCCTCGCGATGAAAGAAAGAAACACAGCTTTCGGGAAATTGGTAATTTAAAACGTAGAAAATGCGTTTCATTCCGAATCGGAGGAAGAGTAACGTGTTACTGAACGATGCCGAAAGGTGTAACCACGGCGACATTTTCCGTAATGTTCCGCTCGGGAGTGAAGGTTAGAGGAAATGGAACACCGGCAGGCAGTTACACCATCTCGACACTAACACGATTTTATCAGGGGAGGAAATTACAGATTCGTTTCGCGAGTAAAATCATTTGCGCGACTCCGAGAGATGTAAATGCCGGACCGCTCCCGGCGCGACGCGTTTTCTAAACAATTCTCGGCGAGCGCTTCCGTTGTTTCGATTCGAGGCTCATAAAAACCGGTTCGACAAACATGGAAACCCACCGGAACAAACGGGATTCCAATAATGTCCAATCGCAACACGACACAAACACAAACATAACGTACAGTAATGTATAACTTTTTAAATAATGGCAAAAAATGAAACGGGAATACAAAGATATATGTCTAATGTCTGCCGGAATAAATAAATAATGTCCAACAGGAACAACTAACGCACCCCGTTAGTTTGTAGGAAGGTTCGTTCAAGTGAAAATAAAATAAAAATATATTGAAGCAAGTAGTAGAGTGGCCAGTGTAGGGATGAGTGAGTCAGAGAGAGAAAGGGAGAGAATGCGTGGATAAGTTTTATTTTGTTGTAAGTATAGGATATTGTAAACCGAGCCCAATTCTTGGCTGTAAGGATGAATAAAGCAATATTATTATTATATTGAAACAAGTACGCAAAGGTCCGCAGACTAATTGTCACAGATTGAATTACGTGGCGTGGACGTTTCACGGCAGCAGGGTTATCTGCGTTTCGTCCTAGAAAAGTGGCATAAACTTCCGGTTCCCGGAGTGTTATCGTTATAATTGTTCGAGTTCTTGGCGAGGATCGAACGTGTTGCTGCGAAATGAGAGCGGACGTCGGACGCTCTAATTAGTCGGATACATCGCAGAACCACGGCAAACATAGCACAGCGCATCCGGCCGGATGATTATGACGCAGGAGAGTTTACGTCAATCCGCCAGGAACAAAAGAAACGACCGGGCATTTTCTCGTCCCGGAACACGATTTCGTTTTCAATCGGATAAAGGCGAAAGCGTGGAAGATTGATTTCTGGCTCGATCAATCACGCTTTCGAATCCTCGAGGCTTCCGATGGTCTCTCCGAAAGTTCAAACGTGACAAACTCGACGCACCGAGCTTGCAAAAATCATTCCAACCCTCGTGCACTATTCCCTCGTTCCCAATTATAGCGTACGCTGTCGTTTCGTAGGTGTTATAATTAGACTGCTGATCTTTAAGCAAAATTAAAGCTCTTTTTACCTGAATTCCAACAAACTGAAGCGAAATAGGATATTCTGTTCCTTTTTAACACGTTCAATAGGTTAAAAAGAATGCAATAGCATTTTCACTGTTTCAAATTACATCTGACCGTTTTTTGTTATAAACGCATAAAAATTAGCAGTCTCCGCAGTCTCGTTATAATCGAGTAGAAAGACTCTTTTCTTTCAATTGAACAAATGACGACGCGCGAGGGCTGAAGCGACGAGTGTGTAATTAATGATTTTAATAGCAAAATGTGTTTCAGGGTGTCTGTTTAGCAAGAGCCTCTGCAACCCTCGAACGGAAACCTGTTACAACGGTGAACAATCATTCATTTTCACTTATCTCTTAACACTTTGTCTATCCTGGGAACAGATTGTTTAATGACTGTACCATTGAGAGAAGGTTCTGAGTCAAGCTTAGCAATTTTCACAAGAAAAATGTATTAACCCGAATGACTAATGTTTCGTAAAAATGGTGAACATTTGAATCTCTCAATTACTGAATTCAGTAACAAGCAAAATTGTTTCATTTCGTGTATCTTGTTTTCTTGAAAGACAAAATGGTTTTGTCGTTATTGTAAATAGAGTCCGATTATATTCACGATTTTATTTGGCCCCATTTCCACACACAATAGTTTAGTCATCTAGGGTTACAAAGCCCACAATTGTGAGTGATTGATTTTCAAGTGATTATTAAGCGGTCCCCGGTAGGCAAAGTGTTAATTTGTACACATTTCTGAAAATTGTAGAATGATCGCTGACTCGCCGTTTCAGATTTGGCATTCGGCAGGTGTCTACCACTGTACGGCGACTTGAGCGAGGACGACTACTACCAGTAAGTGTTCGTTTAGGTTAACTTGCAAATATAGCGAAAACAGTGGACTTTAATCGGACAGGTGTCTTTTTTGTAAGTCCATTCAATTTAAATGGTTTAAATGAGAAAGTGTACAAAGAGGTTCGATAATTGACGTAACTTCTCGCGACCAGTACTCGTTTAGCTTTACTGTCTGACCATAAACCGGTCTTACTACTACTATTCGACCGGAAAGTAGTAAAGTTGTACGGCTGGAAGTGGGTCGTTCCTTGTGTATACGATTCCGAAATAGAACTACTTTATCATCGACACTGTTCATTTCTGTTTCGAAACAGGTACGACTTCGATATCGACGAACTCGAGCTGCTGAGACAGCAATTAGAGAGGCTGCAGATCGACGGCTACAAATGGTCGCACCCGTACACACAATGCGTTATGGGAACATCTTTGTACAATCTGCGTCACCGGTACGGTACAATTGTTGCATTGAAACTATAGCAAAAGTACCACAGACTCAAGTCTCCATCGTTGGAAAATTTTCTAACGAAAATTATCAATTGCCAGGGACAGATTAAAATTCTTTTATCCACTCTACCATCGCTTGTGTCAATAACCAAAAATTTTTACGATATTCAAGCACGTTACGCTTTATAGTTTCGATGCATATTGATCATCCAAAAATCGACAATAATGTTGGCGTTTGCCAACAAGATGATTAAAGTCAAAAAAGGAAATTCAAAGTGGATACTCGGTTATTGACAGAAGGATTAAATTAGCTGGTAAACATTGGTACAAGTGTTCCGCTTTTCAGGGAAAATTACGATTTCGGACAGTGTCAGCATCTGCGGCAGATCACGCATTTCGAGGACGATAACCGGGCCGACCAGACTAGAGTGAGTAATACAATTAGGCCAATGTTTGTCCACTTCTTAACGCTAGGATTACGGGACCTAATTCTAATTTACGATTATCGAGATTATAAAGGCGAGGAATTATTCAACAAATTTATTTCTTTGGGTATATATTACAAGAGAGATAAAATAGCTTCAGTCCTCCGCAAACCTATTGTTAATAAAGGAAAAGGAAACGTGTTTCTTTTTTAAATAAGTTTGATAAGGAGTACCGATATTCTCTGGCCTTGAGAAGTGCAGCCTCTGAACTACCGAATTTTGTAGGTACCTGCGATAGCCATAGTGAAGTTCACGCCGAACAACGGAAATTCCCGAACCCAGTACGCTAATGAGTTATTCTATCCGCCGGGGACCCACGAACAGTATGCTCGAGGCACGCTCTACAACGAAGAATTTCCGCGATCGTCGTACAAGGATCAGACGACCAGAGAGTTTCCGAGACTGTACGAGCCAAGGTACACCCTGGGCCTTTACAAGGAGAACCCCTTCACCAACGAGGAGAACTACGAGGATCGTGAGAACACGATCCGGCAGAAAAACTTCGAAGGGATCAACGAGAAACTGTACCGGACCAGACGGCAACCGTACAACGCCAGAAATCACAATGACAACGCCATCGAATCCATAAAATACGCTCTGAGCGAAGAAGCGAAGGCTTACCCTGATCAGCCAGATCTAAGCAACGCTGATACCGTGCCCGTCGAGGAGTTGGAATTTTTAATCAGCAAGCCTCCAAATTATTACAATAGGAAAGAAACGGACGATGACGTCGACGTCGACGTTGAGTACGAGAAGGCTTTCTCCAAGAAGTACAAGCATCCCAGGAAATTCCCGCATTTTGCGAACAAGGGTGAACTCCTGTTGGAAAACGTGAAACGCAACTCGAAGAGCAACGATTACGACGGCGAGGATTACGAGGACATCAACGAAGAGATCGAGATGCCGAGAAGGGACACGTCCTCGTTGGAGAACGCTATTTACACCGAGGGAGGACTTGTGCAGCCTAGTAATGACAAAACGGATTCGGACGCGGAAGGTAAAATGACTCCTGGGATTGTTGCAGTTTGGAAAATTCACTCCGAATGATTTTGCAGAAAATGCTTACGACACTCTGCTCGATAACGACCTGAACGAGTACATCTGGAGACAAGAATTGGCTGGCTTCAAAAGGAGGGAACGTTTAGACGTGAAGAAGCCCGGACCACCTTTCTCGACGAACAAGTTCTCGACATACAAGAGTATGTGTCTTCGATAGTATTCGAGCCACTGGAAGACTAATCAGTTATAGATTACATATTTGCAACGTGTAGCAATAATTTCTCAAATGTACATTTACTTCCAGGCGAGGAGAAGGAGAACCGCGAAACTGATTCCAGCGAAACGGAGCAAGACGTAAGCAGCACTTAATTATAACTTAAAACTAGAACTACTAAACTAAACTATACTATACTATAACTTAACTATAACTTAAAATCCGCAGTCTAATAATTATTGACTGCCCAAAGAAGAGCTAAAGTTATTAAAGAAGGAAAGAATTTTGTTGCTTGGCTCCATATGTTCATTTCGAATAAAGATCCACAGTCTGATAATTGTACAAATGGTTCAGATGGTCGATTTAACGTTCCAGAATGAAGAGTTATTTGGACCCTTTGTGAAGAAAGAAATGGTGGTCGACAGTCTGAAGAGACAGTCGGAAAGAGACAGTTCTTCAACATCCAATGTCGATTTAGATTACGTGTACGTGGAGTTCGTGCAGCCCTTTAACAAATGGGCAGATGGTGAACATGTTGTCCAGGAGGTCCGCTCAAACTTTTTAACCCTACGACCAACATCCCCACAAAGATGCAAATGAAAGAATCGTCGAATTTACAGGTGACCAGGCTGTTGGAACTGTCGCCGGGGTCCCTGAAGGCTACTCGAGTCGGTCGTGCAGAAGTGACGTTCCGAGTGGTCAAGAATAATAAAAATTACAATGCTACGGATGTCCTTGATCAAATAAGTACATACTTTCGCTAGGGACGAGACTTATAAAACCTAACGAAACCAACACTAGGTTCGCAGGACCGCGTCGAAATTATTCGTCGACATATATTATTTCAAAAGATGGCTAAAAATTTCGACACGTTCCTGTTGTTTCTACAAAGTAACGTGAAACAGTCACTTCTAGCGATCCGTGTTAACGAACCAAATTGTACTTTCAGACGGCATACGAGGCAAGCTAAAGGAGTCCTTGGGTGTTGATGTGACGCGTGCAGGCATAGGTGACAAGGTTCATCTTAAAACAATTTCCATTATCTCGTTAACTAACAAGAGCGAAAAACTTGAGACTCTCTAACAAGAGAGACTCGAGAGAAATCGAAATTATTTGTGACTGGACTGCGGATTTTATGCATTTATAACAAAAACGAAATGCAAAACGGTGAAGACTTGAAAATGTTTTAAGAACATTGTCACACCACTTGAGACTTGACAAAATTATTAAAGGAAAAATTTCATTTCTATCTAATTTCTGTGGCTTACAATCGATTTCGAACATTCTTATTTTGCGTAAAAATCCGCAGTCTGTCTAGGACATATCTATAATTCAATGGATAAGATTCCATCAGAGATAACGAAGATAAATTGTTTGTAGGTGAAGCTCCCAGCCACGCTAGAAGTAGTTAGGGCACCCGAGATGAATTCGAGCGTGTTTGGTGCACTAGTGGCTGCAGGGGTTGCAGCTGCCGGTGCAGCTGCTGTAGTTAC
This sequence comes from Halictus rubicundus, assembly GCF_050948215.1. Taxonomy (NCBI): domain Eukaryota; kingdom Metazoa; phylum Arthropoda; class Insecta; order Hymenoptera; family Halictidae; genus Halictus; species Halictus rubicundus. Next base: position 12,060,998 of record NC_135160.1, read on the forward strand.
GTTACTAATTGCTCGTCGGCATGCTAAATCTCGCGCTAAGCTGGCTGGATTAGCTACTCCTGATCCAGAGGCTTCCAAGGACTATCAGGACTTGTGCAGAGCTCGGATGCAAGCGAAGCAGCCCACCCATAAGATCGAGTCACCTTTTACTGCAAAGATCTCTCTTGAAAGCGAATCCAATAATTTACCGTCGAATCGATCCAGCACATCTTCGTGGGGAGACGAGCCGGCTTCTTCTAATATGGACATAGCAACCGGACAGATAGTTCTCGTAAGTTGGAAATACTGAAAAAAAATACAGAAAAACTGAAATAGTTTGGTCCGTTAATAAGGAAGTTATTCTGGTTGAACGTGCGTAGCCTCGTTTATGTGACTGACTGTAAATTTTGTATGATTTTTCAGCGTTACATGGAAGACCATCTGAAGAACAAAGACCGTCTGAATCAAGAATGGGAAGTATTGCGGGTTCACTATCCTGGCTCGACCGAGGTTGCCAAGAGCGAGCAGAACGCGAAATGCAATCGTCCAGGCACTCCGCTCCCCTACGATCACTCCAGGGTTATACTAAACGATCTCGCTAACGCCAACAATTCCGACTACATAAACGCCTCCACGATTGTAAGTACCGTTCTCTGCCCCGTCGGTCAGAATTTCCTTCCCGGAAAACGCTGACTTAGAATCGATCTGTTCTATCATGGTCTACACATAATAATTCTATACGTCGTTTTTACCGTAACGGAACCAAAAATAGAAATCGGTAAGTCAGGCGACAAGCATGCAGTTTGATGATGCGGCAATGCTTCCCACGAAAACGCTTTTGGTAGACGTATCATTGCATTGCTGCAACATTGTACATTCAGGCATGACGAAGTACACGACGCTTTGATGACGCCTTGCCTGAGTGACTGTAGGTCAATAGGCAAGCGGTGTACTCACTGAAAATGTACAATGCGCGTAAAATGTGGATTTAAATTAGCGTTAGGTCAGTGGATACGTTCGTGCCCGATTTCTTGTTGTATTTTAATAAAAAATCGCGTACGAACTTTTGCACTGACCTGGTAGACGTTTCTAAACAGGACCTCTATACTATTTTGTAACAACGTTTAAGCATCGAGATTGTTTACCGATTTACATCCGCATTTTATCAATTCGAGGTATACACGAAGCGTGGCACTATTGTATGCAACAGCTGAAATCACATCGAGTCGCTTTTGACTCTTGCCTGAACATCGATAGTGATTAATACACTGTGCAATCGTTAGACTACCCGCATAACGGAAAGACTCCCAGGCCGTGCACAAGAATGCTTTCGGATGGACCATACGACTAGCTTTCTCGATGATCGATAACGTTGTGCGACGATGATTCGAGTACACGGGAAATTTTCAGACGGACCTCGACCCAAGGAACCCGGCCTACATTGCCACGCAAGGTCCTTTACCCCATACAGCAGCAGATTTCTGGCAACTGGTCTGGGAACAAGGCAGCGTTGTGATAGTGATGCTGACCAGGCTAACCGAAGATGGAGTTGCTATGTGCCATCGGTACTGGCCGGAGGAAGGATCAGAATTGTATCACATATACGAAGTACACCTCGTGTCCGAGCATTTCTGGTGCGACGATTACCTGGTGCGCTCGTTTTACCTGAAAAACATACGCACCGGCGAGACACGAACAGTTACGCAATTCCACTTCTTATCTTGGCCCGAGAACGGCGTACCCTACTCCACCAAGGCTCTCCTGGAATTCCGTCGGTGAGTACCTGAAACAAACGAAACGTTAGTTACAATTGATTAACGCTATTAATATCGTGTACGTTGCAGCAAAATCAACAAGTCGTACAAAGGCAGGTCCTGTCCCATAGTCGTACACTGCAGGTAAGCGACCTCGTCGAATGTATTCTTACTTTTGAAAAACTATTGAACCTTTTGCATCGGTATTTGAGGTACAAGTGTGATTTTTATCACGTAAAGATATTTAACGCTAGGTTTACGGAGCATTAAAAGTGAGTATTTTACATTACAATATAAAAATAGAGGAATGTGTCTATCCAAGTTTTCAGCCATTTTTTAAATAACATGTACCTAAGGAAATAAGTTTGTTGAGTAGTTCCACGAAGATGGATTTTGATGTAAACCTAGTGTTAAAATTCCGAGAGTCGTATACTCTTTCGTAGAATATGTTTTGAAGAACACGTGCCTTGCAAGTTTTAGGAATTGCAATTTATAGATTTGTGTCATTGATTCGCAGTGATGGCGTTGGTCGTACCGGAACCTACTGTTTGATCGACATGGTTTTGAACCGCATGATGAAAGGAGGCAAGGAAATCGATATTGCATCTACTCTAGAACATATTAGAGACCAAAGACCCGATATGGTTGCTACGAAACAACAATTCGAGTTCGTTCTGATGGCCGTGGCGGAAGAAGTACACGCTATCCTCAAGGCTTTACCCGCACTTCCTGCCGAGAAATCTCCTCCCACAGGAAACAATACTTCCACGAAGGAGGGCCAGTGAGATTCGAACAGGATCCTGAAATTGCAGTCGCGGCGAGCAACGGCAAAGTATTAATTGCAGTCTATATCCAAGAGATGAAAATGGCCAAACATTTGTAGTCAATCATCTAAGAGTCTAGAGTCACTGTTAATCTTTCATTTTCCGTAAGTTATTTCTTTGAGACGCTTCCGACACGTTTTAGAACCATACGATCCGATTTTTGCGAATCTCCGGACAAGTATTCATTCGAAAATCATAGTGCGTCAATAAATTCTGATTTGAAAATTTCGCTGACTACGCAAGGTGATAATAATGATACGTACAAACTGTATATGGCCGAACAGATACTTCAAGAAGCAGTATCAGTCTGTGAAATTTTTGCGAGTCTAATTTTACTACGGCCTACTTGGACATTTCAGTACAAGCATAGGGATTCGAAAGACTGAGCTATGCAGCGGTTGGAATTCTAAATATTGGCTAACGATGGAATCATTTTTACTGCACATATCCTCGTAAATCGAATTTTCAAAGAATTATTTTGCAAAGACGGATGACTATCCCACATTATGTAGCTCAGTCTTTACGTACTTTATGTTGCTCTTGATCTAGACGAGAATATAATTTCAGCGAAAGTTCCGTTGCTTCCTCTCATAGACGACTTCACTAACGTGCTTTACTACAATAGCTTTAAACAGAGTATTGAAATATATTGCAAAGTAATTAACGTTACATAGTTCTATCTGCTCAGTCAATTCTATATCAAGCGTACAGGGCGTGAAAGTTCACATTCGTTGAGTTGTATCCTGTTAACAGTTCGATACGTGTCTCTCTTTCATTGAGAAGTTTTATTCCTAATTGCGAAACTTGATTGAATGAAAACAGATGATTTTTCTGTTAAAAGACGCGAGTACTGAGAACAAAGATTTAGAGATCAAAGTCCGAATTTTTATACTATTGTTAAATATTCGAATATTTACCGTTATATGTAAAGGAAGACAAGCATTAAACGCTATTTGTCAATCTGTTTTCTACGCGTACGGGAAAGAACCGATCGAGCTGCACAATATTCACGGAAGTTTACGATTAAGTGCTGCTATCATGTCGACGAGAAATTATAAAAAAAAATATTTTATCGGTGTGAGATATGAATCAATGTACGACCACGTAAAATAACGTTAATGTATTAAATGTCATGTGGAAGTGTCGAACAGGCTCATCGAATGAAATGTTAATCATTGTATCGTGACGATAATGTTTAAGTGGTATGTAAAAGAAAATTATAAGCGTACGTGTTTGCACGAGTTGTCGTGTCGATATAACAGGTTGTAAATGATAACGCTATACTTGCTTCAACAAAAACGTGGTCCTGTTGATCCTGTAGATCCAGCCTCCCGCAGGATGAACAGGCTACCTTTAAGGTTCCTTCCTTCTCGTTGTGCAGTACGATTACTGTCAATTAATATGTTCTTCTTCGTGCTCTACGTTACGGCGTTACTCTTCATTTTTATCAAATCGAAGATTCACGAAATCATAAAAATTCCTATCGGTAAAACAAATGATGCATTAAATTTAAAGTAATCGGCTACAACAAAGAAAGAATTCGAGACGAGACTTTGTATAAATCTATAATAGAATACCTTAATTTCCAATACTGCTTCCAATTTGAACAATTCGAGAAATTAAACGTACGAATTGTTAATGTTTCTTCACTTTGTAACGTTCTTCATTTTGTATATGTATCCATGAGTTTCCGACATGAGCTTCGAATTAACTCAGTACAGTGTGAACGCGATGTGAAAATTTGCTTGACCAAAAGATAAAATCAGTTTCGTTGGTCTTTTTTAGCACAAATTCATATAACAGATTCTATATTTTTATGCAGAGGGATAAGTCTATATGAAATGAAATAATATAGTTATATAAATCTATACTATGTTACTCAAAATGTAATACTATATGTGTTATAATATAATAAATCACTCTATGTTCAAATCAACAAATTGCACGACGAGTGTACAATTATTCTTTCGAATTTATTCTTCCTTGTGCGCGAATCTTACATGTTCATAATACCTTTCATAAATCTACAATGAGTGAACATATCCTTACCGCAGCACAGATTAACAATAAATATTATAAATACAAAGTGTTATAAAAATACTGTTTACACTTAAAAATTATTTATGATATGGCATTGTTTATATTATACGATGCATGCCGTACGAATGTACAATTTTCAGTCATCTTGGAACGTGGACGAATATGTATCAGGAAACAGAGGATCCCAAAATCCTGGAAATAATTAGTGTTTTTAAACATTTGTTACGTTTTATTTCGTCGCTAAAATTAGAATTAACATTGTTACCTTCGGGAGTACTTGGTTTTTCATGACGAGAACTAATCCTATGACGAGAACACTGCTTTTGTCTTGCTTTCAATTCTCTCTCTGAGAGTCCAAGGTTACCGTAATACTAAAAAGAAAAACAATTAAAATATTATTTCAATATACAAAACAATTTATAAAAAGTTACAACATTTAAAGGAGCACACGTAATGGCGAGAATTTTTTTGTTATTTTTTAAACGAAACCTTGTATTTTTTTTTCAATATAATACCAACAATTGGGGAATAACGACAACTTACTATTCAATGCCTGCGTGTAGCATTAACAAAGAAAAAGTCACATTAACATTAACATTTGCGAAAGTCATATTAACATTAACATTTGCGAAAGTCATATTAACATTAATATTTGCGATAATTATATGTGGGGTCCGCGGGTAGCGAATTCAAAAAGCAACGGCCGTTCGCGAAAGTGAAAAACAAAGCGTAGTGTTGTGGAAGGCGAAGGGCGTGCGTGAGAGAAAGAAAGAGAGAGAGAGAGAGAGAGAGAGAGAGAGAGAGAGAGAGAGAGAGAGAGAGAATGACGAAAGGACAATTCGAAAAAGAGATTGCAAAGACGTGGAAAGAGACGATTAAAAGACGAATCCCATTATCACGAATACAGATCCGGCTTGCGTAGTTTTTTTGTCAAACGTTTCATTAAAGTTTTTTCGCTCCTCCATATATTACATATTTCTATAGTGAAGATTAGAGATATATTTATTACCTTCTCACATTCCCAGCAAGAGGTACCAGCCATCTTCGCTCTTTCAATTTTATTTTTTGTTTTACCAGTAAATACGTCCTCTTTCTCAGGTACCCTACAAAGCATAATTGCGTTAGATGATTTCAGTAATATTAAATATTTGATAAAAGTCTGTACTAGCACAAGAGACACTTACATATCAAAACTATTCATAAGACTCTTCTTTACAGGTGGAGAGTTGTGAGACACATTTTTGGACAGTTCATCTTTATTGTTTTCTATGTTACCAATTTTAAAAGTTGATTTCTCTTTAAGTTTTTCACCCAGAAGGCAAAATGTTTCATCGCTACACGAAGAATTGTAGTTACTTGTCTCGTCAACCAATTTCGACAATTTTCTCTTCTGTGCTTCGCTCGTATTATTAGTATCAACATTCTCAGTTTCTGATTTTGATTGACTATCTGTAAATATCGGTGATGGACAAGAAGGTAAAGTATCGTGATTGCTTCCGATTTTTTCGTTGTTTGAAATACTAAATGTTTTTAATTTCCTTATTGATTGCAGTTCATCCATTTGTGTAGAAGTATGTACAGGTAAACATTGACTGAGACTTGCAATTTTATTGTCACCAAATTTGCCAAACAAATTATCTTTCCTATGACTATTGTCTCTAAGTTTTACAGGACTTTTTTTCTTCAATTTCAAGCTCTTCATTCGTAATTTCAAATTTTTACGTTTAGTGGGACTATCTTCAATTATTTCTTCGTCTACATCTTTACTGTACCCAGAATTGTCAGGTAGCATCAGTGAAGTTAATTCTTTCTGGCTTTTCTGGTCTATGGTTTCTTTGCTTTCTGAAGTTGGAAGGAACACGAGCCTTGACTGCTTCAATTTCTTTCCATTTGGCAACAACGTGGTATTGATATTATATAGTTTACTCACCCCCAATTTTTTTGGTAATTTAGATAGTGGTGTACATTCTATTTGATCATTATTGTTCAAAATACTTGAAATCTGATTGCCGTCATTTTCTACAGATGTTTCAGAAAGATCTTCATCAGAACTATTTGCCAAAATGGTAATATTTTCTCTGACAGGTACAAATGCATTAATCTCGTCGGAATCATCCAAAATGGCAGGGCCAGGTGTAACATAGTTCTTCTTAGACTTACGTTTTCTTATGAGTACTGGACTACGTAATAATTCATTCTTTACTATTTGCTTTTCATCAACAATCTTATCATCAGCTAAAACTTTTTCATTTACAGTTGGTGTGTAATCCGAAGTACACATGGTTCCATACGCAGATGAGGATACCTTTAAATGGTTAACTGATGTTTTACTTGTATATTCATTAGACAAATTTGTACAATTTTCAGCTGCTTGCGACAGTATTACACTAAAATGTGAACAAAAGGAATTACAATGCTTGTTTTACAAATTTGGAATACTCCAATACTGAAGACTGAAACTCACATATCGTTATTGTCACTTGTTGGATCAAACAATTGAAATGGAATTTCTACATCAGCATTCTGACAATGTTTTTGCAACTTTAAATACTCTATCCATAACTCTGAAAGCATAAGAATAATTCATGACTCAAATGTAATGAAACACTTGGGCATAAGTTCACCAATGGATTCAGTTGCGTCTGAAACTGATAATGACTAACAATGATGATATCAGTTGCGACTGAAATGATCAAGAAACACTATAAGAAAATGTTTACACAATAAAGTGTTTATAGCTAGGCTATACACAATGTATCAAACATTGTTTATAAACAGTTAAGCCAAGAACTCGGTTTATCGAAAGAATTATTGGAGCACAGAATAGCAAAAGTTTATGTGAACTTGTTTTATTTTATTGCACTGGATCCACTAAAGAAGTTACGCTCATAGATTCTAATGTACCTTATATATAAAACAGAAATAAATTAAGGAAAAAGAAAAGAGCAAACGCAATGAACTGTTACTTAATTCGCAATAAGAATTCGGAATAATTAAACTGCATATCTTTACGAATTTATGGCACCTAGATTTCTAAAAGAGTACAAATCAAGAACCATTGAAAATATTTATTTTCAATATAGATATTTTAGACTAAATAAATCGTTCCTTTGTTCGGATTTTTAGAAAATTATCTATGAAAATCGAAGTTTGCATAAAGATCTGCAGTCTAATTATAATCGATAACATACATCTGACGTATGTTATTAATAGAACAACAACAACAACAACAATTATGTATACTTACTTTTATATTGTTCGAACGCTTTCCCGAGCATTCCGGCGAAATTCTTTGTAGCATTTCGGGCGATTTCGTTCTCTATACAATAACGAAATTGTAGAACGTCTGAGGTAGCCATCGGTAAAATAGACGAGGTTAGGTATTTGTTTTTTTCGAATTCGACACCTCGCCTGTATTTTTCACTTTGGCGTTAATTAATGTGCTGCATATTTTTATTGTGCATACCAGTTATCACACCGAACATAGAAACGAACAAATTCAATAAAGGAAAAAAATTTATTATTCATTCCCACAATGTCGTACTCTTGATATCACTTTTCACCGGAGGAAGCACGGTCGCGTTGTCTCCTTTCGAATCATAGTACGATCCGCCATAATAACGTCACAGATAGTATACATCTCGCCGGCAAAGAAGCACACGTCCTAACCTCACTTTCACAGTGTACACATTTTCTTGGGGAACCGCGTCAATCTGAAAAACGTTCGTGAAAATCGTGTTAATTTCTTGCCTTCGTCGTCGTTGCCTTTTCTTTGAGATGTTAACAAATGTTTCCTGTTCAAATGTCCCTTCAACACGCAAACATGTTCTTAATTTACGTAAATTTACAAATACCTAACCAAAAAAAAGTCGAACCAATGTAATATTATTTCGAGCTTAGACCGGAATAATTCGAACAATTTCTTTTGCTAATAAAAATGTTAACCCGATCTTAAAGAATTCTCCTAGATTCGTGTACTTTTGTTTCTTTATTATATCTCGATCATGTTATGTACATTACATCCTGTAAATATTTTCATAATAAATAAACGTTTAACATCTTACATAAAAAAAAAAGTCTTATGCAGTAAATGTTCAGAATGCATCCGACCTTTGAATTTCTATGGAGCAAATCCATTTCTCTTTCAGTGTCTTTTGATCTCATGAACTCATTCAGTGTGAATTTATCGCACGACATAAATCTCTATATATAACAACAAATTTGTTAAAAGGAACTATATTTAAACCAATAAAGAAAAGTAAGAGAGATATAGATAAAAATGTCTGCATGGATAAATTTTCGTTTAACATTTTTTTAAAATGCACATACATTTTACATGTCCTCATGTATGTACATTAATATATATATAGTTTTATATATATATATATATATTAAATATTAAATATTTCTTAATGGCAAAAAATAAATCTACGTTCGAAGAAACAATAAAAATGTTAGAACGTTTTAAAGCTCTCTTATCTCGTTTGTCACATGTGTGTACTATAAAGAGCGTCATTCGTATTATTAAAGATACAAGTACCGTATTAAGTAACTGGTCTGATATTAATGATATATCAATTATATACAAGTTATACACTGACTGTGCACTTACAGTTACGAATAGGTAGCAGAGTCTACTAACAACTCGGATGCGGTTGTACTTCCTTGCCTAGTTAATTTAAAAAATAGTAATTTAGACCTTCTGTCGACTCTTTATACAAAACATTGTTTTTGAACGCTGCAATGAGTCCATATTATGTACAAATTATTATGAGCTGAATGCTGACGGAGAGGAAGTCGAGGGCAGGAAAAGGTTCTGCATCAGGTTGGATGCCGGTTTACCTGGGGGTCGGGTGATAGCAGGGGAAGGATTGTATGTTTCCAAACCATAGCGCGACATAAGCGCCAATAATGCACTGCGTACACCAGCTGTAGCCAATTGTGACCACCTTCCAGAGCTCATCGCATCATCGCCAGCATAAACTGCATGCGCATCAAAATTTCCTGACTGGGAAGTATTCATATCTGAAAAATAGTATTTACAATTATGGTGCGTTATGCAGACAGAAGCAAAACTGTAAACAATGAAATTTACCTAAAGACGGTGGATTCAGTACGGGAAGATGAGATTCTAGTTGTCCACTTGGTCTTGAGTTTGCTGCGAGTCGTAGTTCAGTGTGCAATTCTCCTAACAACTGTACTACTTTAGGGTCACTCTGCGAAAACATGATATCACATCATATTAAAACTGTGAAACGAAAAGTTCTCTTTTTCTGAACTAGAACATATGCATTTTCATTTGTATGGTATTATATAAAATAAAAATATAAGGAGCAAAATAATCAAATAAAAATTGACAGGAATCATTTACCTCGTTGTCCGATCGAAGTGACATGAGATCATCGACACGAATTGGTTTTCCCTGATTTAAGGCATTTGTGAGAATACTTAATTTTCGAGCAAGACTATCTTCGGCGCACAGTTCTGTCAAATGAGAGCTTGGGTCCCCTTTAAGTCGTGGTTTAACAGGTGGAGGACTGGCATAATAATACGATGTAGGTGAAACCATGAACGGCCCACTCTGATTAAACAAATTATCTCCCCCATAATGTGATTCCGCACCAAGTCGATTTGGATGGGAATTGTAGCCTGCTTCCATTTTTAAACGTTTGGAAGACCTGAAATCAAGTCGAACAACATTATGCCAATTATTAAGGGCAAATCTGAGTGGAATTCATTAAATGCAGAACACACATTATTTATATTGAAAACACAGGTAATTAGTATTTATACTTTGTAACAAATATTATAAACATGATAATTTGCCACTGCAAAGGTTATAAATTTTAACAAACATTTTCATACGGTGAGTAATATAAGATCACTGACTTATATGACTATTGTTGAAGTATGTATTTCAAAATAACAATGTTAGATTATAGATAATCTGAGATCATGCTATTCTATTTAACTAATATCAATAATTATAATAAGATTGTATAAAATATTACAATTAACCGAATATCACATGAATGCATTAATATTATGAATGGTGATGCACAAATACCCCAATGACAACACTTATTCGATGATTAACAAAGCCCATGCAAACGGTAACGTGTCTTGTAAATGTGCATATTCAAAAAGCAAGACTAGTAAACCAGTATTTTTCATATGGATGTACATGCAATTTAATAGGCACAGCATATAAACTTTTATTTATAATTTGTAATTTTATTTTTCACAATTCATTGCGTATACTTATCATTTAGACCTCAATGAGTGAAACAGTATGACAAAGAATTTCATGAGGGATCAAAAAATATTAAGGGACTCAACATAAGGAGCCCAGAGTTTGGTATATATCTTTCAACCCTTCTGTAGAAAATAGTCAAGCACTTTATTTTTTAGTCAGAAAGCCCAAGCAAATGAATTTGTTATATGATACACAAAACCAACTCTGATGTGAATTATTAAACTGGATACCCTGGGTATAAGGTACATGTATTAAACAGATTTGAAACATTCATTACCTATTTTATATTCTTATAAGTGCTATTAAATTAGCCCTCTATCATTCAGCCACAATAACATTATTTCCTGAAACATAATGTTTTTCTTATTAGATATCTTTCCAATTTGTGTTCGCTTATAATTATTTTTGCCTTGCTTTTTTTTTTACTGCATCATGTTGCTTTCTCCGAATTCCACAATAGAATTTACGAATATTTTTCTGTATATCTAGCATTATACTCAATCAACTCCTGCATATTATTTACATATTATTTATAGATAGCGTGATTGATACACATTAATAAGAGAAATGATTATGTACCATTACGCAATGTTAATTATCACGTTTTCTAACTATATATGAAAGAATAAAAAAGATTTACATGTTTAAAATTGATTAAAAAATTACACAATTTTGTAACAGATTTTTTAATAGTAACACTTAAAATTATTATTCTGTCAGAAAGCCCCACTTTTTCATTATTATGCATTAGTTTTTATTTCCCTCATCGTGACCAGAACATTTGAAATAAGCTTTGCTATTCATTTGAAAAAAAATTGTTATAATTTACTAAAACCTAGGGAATTTTCATTCGATAACTACAATTAGTATATAATTATATCCTTTATTTAATTTCAGTTAATGTGAAAGTTCAAAGAAAGACAATGTAAAGGCAGAATTAACTTAAAATCAAAGACACGCTTAACTGCGTGAATTTGTCCAATTACGTACTGTTGTTATCAGGATAATTCTCGTATAACAGATTCAATTGAAAAAAGCATAATACGCTTCTACTTATCTTATCTATTTCACTGTGTGTGCAATAGAGTGTTGCTGCTGTAACATGAACATGTTGTTTATTATTTGACATATTCTACAGAGAAATAACAAACATATATATATATATATACATAAATATAATATATATGTATATATACAATTATATGTTAAATATTCATCGAACTTATTGTGGAATAAGTAGAAAAGTAACATATACTTCATAGTAATTTTGAAAGAAAGCACATCGTGCATCGGTACTTTGATTAATTCCCCAAGGTCCCAGTGTTCATAGTCAGACATGATTCTCCGAAAGGATTACCGGTACTTAAATTCGTAAATTAAAAAAGTGTAGATACATTGGCAGGGGCTAAACAAATTAAACGATAAAATATTTTAATAACATTGGAAATTCATTGTCCACAAAAAATTGTATCAGGCGTCCCGTCTCTGGACATTTCGGTAAATATTTTATATTACAGTACTTCAATATTATTTTACATTGCGATGATAATACATTATGTTTTTCGTCTAAATTTGTCCGGGTTTCATTATAAGAATGGCGTTGATACAAAAGTACAACATGCAAAAAAACATGAAAAATATTGAACGGGTATAGAAAAAACTGCCATTCGTATATTGAAAACTTACTTTAAAACTATCTACATACAGAAATAACGAACTATAACACAGTTTGCGGAACCAATTAAGAATACACCTAGTCTAGAAATGTGTGAATGTTAAATTAAACTGAATTTAACGTAAATAAAATGAACTGTCGATGGGAGGATGGCCGTGACGTTACTATTTGCGGAACACATTCATATTTTAGTCTTGGCTCCTTGCATTCCATGTCTTCGTGTCTCCGTCAGCTTCTTCTTTGTGTCCCATTCGACCTATTTACACTCCAAGACTTTTAAACATTATACAGCATAGTCGAAATATTCACATTGCTTCCCTCATTTATTTTCTCCATTATCATCTCATGTGCTTCATGACCAGCATTTCAATGTGATAGTTCAATAAAGTCGTTAACAAATAACATTTTAGTAATTTCGACCACTTCTCATTCTCAATCGTACAACAACTCACTTCACATTTCGTCTCTTCTTTTTTAAATGATCATCATTCGAAGGTGAATATGTTTTAGATGTATATACAGTAGCATTCAAAAATCATCGGACACTTTCTTGCTCGATAGAAAATACAAACTGCACTAATTATTCAAGTTCATTCAGTAATCTTATCTAATTATTTTATTTTCGTTTAAAATAATCAACCTAAATCGACGCCAAATAAATTTTAAAACTATTTTAAAAGATTAGATAATTGTGTAATAATTCGATTTTTATATATATATTTATGTGTGTATAAATATATAAAATAATCGAAATAACAACATTTGCAACAGAATTGTATAATTTATGTAACTTTTAACGATTCGATGTAATTCTAAATTTTACTATTGCAAAAATCCGATGACTTGTGAACTGGATATCATTCGTACAGTGTATATCCTTAATTATATGCACATATATATAAGTCATCTTAAATGCATGTACGAATTTCAAAGTAAAATCATATATACGTGCACTCTTTTACATACACAAATATTTTTCCGATATATGCATGTTCACCCTATTCACGAGGCGATAACTATGTCCATACATATTTATGGTCATTGCTTTTGGTCAGGAAAATATCAGACAAAAAATATGTTATAATCTTTAAGCTCGTGTCATCATTTCCTAAGGCAATCAATTAAATATCTGGATCGCAAGGTGCATCTCACATAAATGCCTACACACAGTATCCATCCAATCAAACAATATCCGATATTAATTTAAAAAACTAGTAATATAGTATTCTGATGGTTATCATCATATAACTTCTTCCTGTTACCGATATACAGACGTGTATAATTGTTCTAATAATACGTTTGGATAAATTGCCACATAAAAAAGTAAATTATCGTCTATAACATATGATTGATGTGACAAAACATATCGCCATAAATTTTCTGTGTTCACTGGTACGCTGATATATTATTTTCTAGTGTGTGTTTAAAAAAATGAATCATAGTAAAATTCATTGAGAAGAGAACGACGTTGTACATTCTTTCTTTCTGTTTTGTCTTTTGTAATTATAATATTCCATTGTTCTGCACTATAGCCATCGTCGTGTTTGAACGACTGCGAATCAAATTAAAATTAACTTAATTTTATTCATTATTGGAAAAGAGAGAGAGAGAGAGAGAGAGAGAGAGATAGAGACAAAGTGTCACATGCAAACGGACGATGGGAAGTATGATTACTACAATGATTACGTCTCCATTCGTTTTCAAATAATATTTCCAAAAACAACGCACTCTGCTAAGGAAACAAAAAATAAATAAATGCTAAGCACAACTGCAGTACACAGCCATCTACGTGTGTAAGCAATTAGTAATCTGGTCAGTACTGGATCGCGTCCCAGTTTTGTGCGAATATGTCTCTCTACGACTACTCACCCCCCGACATCTGATAGATCTTCGGTAGCCTTATGGGGACCTCCTTTATTCGGAAGAGGTAGAAGAGGTATCTTTCCGGCAGAGCTCTCTTGTTGTTCTCGCAACTGGCGTCTTCGCTTTTTGCTCCATAGCTCATGGCAATCTTGCCAAGTAGGAAGTTGCGGTGCCGGCATCCTAATTTGTCATATGATAAATGTAGATTTCATGAATAGGACAAGATCGCATGCAATTTAGAAAATTACGATGAAATCATATATATATATATCGATACATCCTCTGTCAAGGATTACGCGAATTTGCAATACTATATCTCTCTGTATTTTTTAATTTACGCGTAGTAGTATTCTCGTTAGAAATATAGTGAAATTAAAAAAAGAAAACATACTGCTCAGGTTGAACATTTTTCAGCCAAGCACTTTTAAGCGCATCAGCAGCCGTTATTCGTTTCTCGGGATCTAATTCTAACATTTTGTCTAACAGATCCAAGGCTGGCGCAGGCATGAACGAGAAATCTTCACGTAAGCGTCTTCTATGGGACTTTTTTGGCTTGAGTGTGTGCCACAACGGCAATTTTATCACAGAAGGCCAAACGGCGGGAGTCGGTGTGCCACAGACTCTGGAAATCATCTCCAATTGCATCATCTCTATGTTCGCCTACAGAGAAGAAAAGATAACGATTCATTTCAAACGTAGTGATTACTCCACCACGTTCGTTCAATACCAAATTTTCGTACCTGGAATAGCGGTTTCTTAGAAAATAATTCCCCTAAAATACAACCACAACTCCAAACGTCTATTGCAGGTCCATAACGTTCCTCGCCTAACAGCAACTCAGGCGGTCTATACCACAAAGTGATTACTTTGTTCGTATAAGGTCGCTGTCTATCCTCGGCATTGTAAAGTCTTGCAAGTCCAAAGTCAGCTAATTTCACTTCCCCCCTAAAAATTACATAATTATTCGTTAGCGATTAACGTTTCGTTGAAATTGCACCGATTACGCGAATTACGTACTTATTGTTCATCAATATGTTTGAACACTTTATGTCTCTGTGTAAAAAGTTTTTACTGTGGCAGTAATTTAAACCGTCTAACAATTGCTTCATTATGCTTGCATTGTTCATCTCATTGAAATCCACCATCCCGGACTCTAGAAGACCCATCAAGTCGTGGTCCATGTACTCGAAAACGAGGTAGAACGACCCTTTATCCTATAAAACCAACAATATACTTAATCCCTTGCACTATGGTGTATTTTACAGTTACAGCGATTACAAATACAATGTCGTTCGAAACCACCTAGAAAAAGTTCCCTTATTCTCTAACAGAATATTGTTAACATTAGGTTCACGAAGCACTAAAAGTGGCTATAACGTTATAACAATAACGAGAACGTGTCTATCAAAAATTTTAGCTATTTGTTTTATGATATCTACCCAAAGAAAGAAATTCGCCGAATCATAAGTAAATTAGAAATATTAAACCTAGTGTGAAACAAAGCTGCAAAGTTGTATAGTCATCGAACAAGCCTGATGTACCTTTCTGAAGTCTAAGGCATCTTGTTTGTCCGTGACTATCTCCCTTAAGTTGACAATATTCTTGTGATTTAGCTGCCGGAGGATTTTGATCTCGCGCACCGCCGTGATCGGGAACCCTTCTTTCTCGTTTTCCAGGCGTACTTTCTTCAGTGCGACGAGCACGCTAGCTCGTTTGTCTTGAGCCTTGTACACCTGGCCGTAGGTACCCTCTCCGATCTGCGCTATGACTTCGAACACATCAACGCACCGTTCTCCCCAGTCTTTGCCACCGGAAGCCGACATAGGTGTGTGGCAATTTCTCGAGCTCCTGCGTTTCAGGATTTTTGGTCTTTTCAGCTTAGGCTTTGGCGGGACACGTTCGACCTTTGTGCGGGGCGGTGTTGCATTCGGATCATCCTCTCCGCTTAGGTCTTCGGACCCAGGAACTACTGCAAATCAACCATACACGTTATTTATATCGGTCGACGTTTACACTGTTCAACGCTAGACTTGCAACTTCAACTCTGTTCGAAGTTACAGGTCTGAAAGTGTTCGAATTCGTTGAACAGTGTCATTCGCATCGACAAAGCAACGTGTAACAGAGTTGGGCAAAAATGATTTCGAATAACGAACAAACTAGGACACTTACTATCCGAATATCTCATTTCGGATATTCGGAACCGGATTTGAAATTCAATCCTGATACTATAACATCAGTTTGTTCGTTATCATCTTATTCATATACAAAATTATTCGTCGCCTCGGGGAACCGTGGTCGAATAAGAAATTATTTTAATAATGCCCAACTCTGCCGTGCGATGTTCATTAATATACCTGGAGGCATAGGCAAGTCTTTGATACTCTTCTTCTGCGGTGGTTTCGGAGTGGACGCGGGGAACTTCATTTGCGCCTTGCTAGGTGGACTCGGAGATCTACTCGGCGGCGAGTCTATACTCTCCAAATCATTTTGATTAATTCCGGGCGGTAACGGTAACCGTGACAGACTTTTCGTCTTGAATGCCACGATAGGGGGTTTAGGGGGATCTACAGACTTAAGAGGAACCAAATTGTTGGGAGGATTGAACTTCGACATGGCCGTGTTGGGCGCCGGTACAGGGATCGGTATCGGCGGCGGCGGTATGGACAGGTTCGGTAGAACAGGTACTGGTACAGGGATAGGCACTGGCATAGACGGTTGTTGCGGTATACAGGACGCGTTCGCGGGATCAGACTGTGGCAACGGGGGCGCTTGTACATTGGTAACGGTCGGGAAGTTTGGGCTACTTGTAACGGTCACTGGACAATTGTTAGACGCAGCGGTTGTAGGTGAAGTATATACAACAGTTGGAGGCTGATTACCTCCGGGCATTAAGTTCGACGCACTGACAGACTGTACTGCCATGGGCAACGGGGGTGTTTTTCCCGCGATTCCACTATCGTCCGACACCGGAACAGGGATATCCACAACGTCAACGGATTTCATGCTCTCGCTTGTCCCCTTCGCTTGGTCTTTGTGATTTACGTATTTGTCTTTGTTGTCGGTGGAGGAGGCTTTGTTCTCGGAGGACGCGTTGCTGCCGTCCTTGTCGTCGGTGCCCTCTATAATCTGAACCTCGTCCTGGTTCACCGCCTTCTCTTTAGCCGCCTGTAGCTTCTTGTACGCCAGCTCACGCATGTTCCTGTCTTTCACCAGCTCGGCGAACAGACTGGTCTCGCTAATCTTCGCTTGTACTCGGAGGTTTCTCGCGGTGATGCTAGACGGACTCCTCGGCCTGGGTCTATGTGGCGAAGGAGAGGGTATCCTCGAGGGACGAGGGCTCTTCGACTTGTGCTTCCTCACAGACTTGTGAGACTTGCTGGGAGAACGAGACTTCTTCGGGGTTCGACTTCGTCGACGGGAACGTGACCTCGATCGCGACTGGATCTTCCGCCATCTTCCGGGACTTCGAGATCGCGAACGGGAAAGAGGTAAATGCAACCTGGAACAGTGATAAGTGTTAATTATAAAATCATCAACAACAAGCGAGATATTCAGATCCTGTATACACAGTACCTGCTCCCAGTAGGACTTCTAGTCGACCTTGACTTTCTTTTGTCTCTCCTGTCTTTCTCATGGTGTCTGTGTCGCCGATCAGCCTCGTCCCGTCTTCTACGTTTACTCGAGGGTGGCGAACTAACGGGATCTCCTCTGCGTCGATGACCGACAGGACTCGGACTGAATTCCCGCCTCCTCGAAGGACTGGGACTGTGCCTGAGTCTATGCACCATGGGGCTGGGACTGAAATCTCTTCTCCTCGCTGGGCTATGATCTCTTCGTCTCGACGGCGGACTGGGACTATGAGGTCTCCTACGATTCGCGCTGACCGTCGCCACCGGACTAATGCTGTTGCGTCGGGCGTGAATATTAGGACTATGTTTCTGTCTTTCCGGCGTGTGTTTTATAGCAGACAAGTTCGCCTTGTTGTTCTCCGGTGTTGTTGCTCTTGGTGGCAACAAAGGGGTATGTGGAGATTCTGTTGGTTTCGGTATAAGGGGTGGTGGTGTTACGTTTCGTGGTTTCCTGGTCAGTACGAGTTCAAAGTCGCTGAACTCTCTCAACTCTTGTGGCGTCGCCGGTGAAATCGGCGAGGTACTATCCTTCAGCGGTAGAGGAGGAGACTCGGACCAATTTCCAACTGGTTTCTCGCGTTCCGGACTTATGATGATTTCGTCCGGTATGCGTTGCGGGCTCATACTATGAGAATGTCTCTTGGACTTTCGTTTCTTCTTCTTGCCAGAACTAGACGAGGGACTAAGGCTTCGTTTCTTCTTCTTGTCTCGTTTGTGTTTCTTCTCTTTCCGTCTCGCGTAGCGCCTGGACTCCTCTTCGTACTCGGGTGTGCCACTATGCATCGCTGAAGGTTGCTGCTCGTTAGGTGAATAATGTCTGCTGGAATGCCTGTGCTGGACCGGTGGAGATGGTGAGAGACTAATCGGCGACGCTCCCAGAGCTCGCACGGGACTCCCGCCATAGTAACGCCTCTGTAAAACTGTTTCAGGTACTTCTCCGTCCGTGTAGCTATTACCTCTACTATCCTCCGATTG
Organism: Halictus rubicundus; assembly: GCF_050948215.1. Taxonomy (NCBI): domain Eukaryota; kingdom Metazoa; phylum Arthropoda; class Insecta; order Hymenoptera; family Halictidae; genus Halictus; species Halictus rubicundus. The sequence continues at coordinate 12,079,993 of NC_135160.1, forward strand.
AATCTCCCCTGCTTCTGGCTCGGACAAGTCTTCGCTACTCACGTCCGAGTATTCAACCAAAGGCTTAACTATGGAAGAGGCTACGGTTGGTACATTCTCTATAGATTTGTCTCTGGACCTCTTTTTCTTCTTTTTTCCAGAACTCTTACTTTTTCCATGCCGTCTGTGCTTCTTGTCGGCGCCCTCGAAGCTGTGTCGGTTTATATCGCTGCCTGTGCTGTCTCTCCTGCGCGATCGAAATCTTCCATTACGTTCTGCTCGTTCGATATCACGACTGCCAGGCATGTCACCTACTGAAGCGTACAAATATTAACATAAATAATAGGCATTATATCTAGTAACTATATAATTGTAAGCTTTGAATATTATTTATATTTTCTGCAAGTCCACAACTTATTTCTACATATTTTTCTTGTAAGAATAAATACTTAGAATGTTACAATATATAAGAATAATCATTGTTGCAGTACATGTTACTTACATAAATAACAGAAAAATACTCTACAAACAATGGAAAGACATTTATTTAAATACCCACAAACAATTAGCAGGATTGATTTGCAATCAATCACGATTTCTTGAATATGTATAATTTTCTTAATATTATATTTATACTCACTACTTATCGAGATACTTAATATTAACAGGTATAAAATGTTTTACGGTAAAATAATTATTTCTGTTCTCTCTCAATACTTTGATACTGATCGTCATGGATATAACACACGCACATGACAATCACACATGAAAAGGAGACACACGAACACACACATGTACAGTTTAGTCGACGTAACAATACTTTCGAATAACACGGATTCGTTAAGAAACCGAAAAAAGAACGGGGTCTCACGGTGAATCGCGATTTTTTAGGGATATACGCGAGATAATTCGTCCGACGCGAACGTATCACTTGTCGATCGAGGAAACGGTTCCTTGATAAGAATTTCTCGGTCGACCTAGCGCGTAGCCGCCATTATTAACGACTAGGTGGCAAGGGAGTTGCCCAGTTTTTGCAATAGAAAGTTGCTTAGCGTTCCCGACGGATTTCTACGTCGACGACGAACGTTGGTACTCACGTGCAATGTAAGTCTTGCGATATCACGCCGAATGTTGGGTTCCTTTGCATCGGGCTGGATCCAACCACAGACTATTTAGTCTGATCTTAAGTCTGTGGTCCAACGTAGCGATGAGTGTAATGGTTACGTTCGTTGCTCCGTATGCAGTCTCACAACATATTACGTTACATAGATCGTAACAATTCAATGTTCAGGCAATCATATTTTTATAGATTTACTAGCCGATGCATCATATATCATGAGTTTTCTTTGGATTGTATTTGGCTTTCTCATAAAGGTAGCTCAGTAAGTAGAAGCCATTAACCATTAGCACGTCATTATTGTCTGACGTAACAAGCGACAAGTGCTGCGCTCTTTCGGTCTTGTCGGAAAGAAACGGAAATTGTGGATGATCTTGAGTCTCATTCTATTCGATACAATTGGTCGAACTAAATTTACATTTTCTACCTATTTATAAATATAACTGTACTTGCAAATAAATGTTTGTCAATGGAGAAAATCGTTCGGAATACAATCGAAATGCGAAGGGCTCGCAGTAACATTTGCTTTTGTACTTGACAACATTTTAAAAGAACGAGCCTCGAATTATTATTTTCGTATTATATTTTTATATATCGATGTATTGATATTTTAATATTAATTACAAGTAATATTATACGTACAGTCGGAAGAATACAATATTCGATTAAAGAAATTCTACGGCGTACAGAAAAAAAGTTGCCGATAGTAGTCTAATTTTTGTATAAATAAACGATTTGTTTAATGTGTACTCAATGTGTTTCATTGATTTTTCATTTCATTTGGAGGACTATTATATTTTTATACATTTTACAAACGTGTACAATACAATTGATTTTATTCGGTGCAGAGCGAATAGCATTCTTTCATGAAAACACTGCGTTATGAACTTGATCCATTTAGACGCACTCTGAGTACAAATTCGAGTCGGAACATATAATTTTTTAATCCGCAATCGACTTCGAAAACGAGAGAGAAGACTAAACTTTGAGCATACTTGAAACATCGTATATTTATAGTGCTTTTGTGTTTGTCAGCGAAGAAAACTGAAGCATGGGGGAACGTTATAATATTCACAGTCAATTAGAGCATTTGCAGTCGAAATACATTGGCACAGGCCACGCTGACACAACAAAGTTCGAATGGCTTGTGAATCAACACCGTGATTCTTGTAGTTCATACATGGGACACTATGATTTATTAAATTTCTTCGCAATTGCCGAGAACGAAGCAAAAGCGCGTGTACGATTTAATCTTATGGAAAAGATGTTGCAACCTTGTGGCCCACCCCCGGAGAAGCCGGAAGATTAATTTTGCGAAAAATGTATTGTACGTGAGCTGTGAATATATCAAAGTGATTACAAATATTTCACAGTTTTTTTTGTGTAAATCCAATATCTATCGTGAAATAAAAAATGCATTTGGTTCAACTATATTTTCCTTAAAGCAGACTATTTTTATTACCGACATTCATAACCTGTGTGACAATTTAATCACGTGGTTAAATCGTGAAATATTTAAACAATATAAACGTAATATAGGAGACACAGTGGTGTTAGAATTTTTCTACCAAAATGCCGATTTCGTGTTCAAGAAATTGTGGGAAAGACGCTACTCTCAAAGTAAGTCAGTCTTTCTTTTTTAAAGTCATACTTTCACGATCAATTATGAGTTCAAGGAAGTAATGCATTCAATTACAGAGGCCTAAAACTGGACACGCGTTATGCAGAGAATGTTTTTTCATCGCCTTCGAGTCTGAAATTCATCATACTATCACAGTAGGAGAATTATTTAAACCGGGTGACAAAGTTGCTATCGGAGCATCGGGAGGAAAAGATTCAACTGTTCTAGCATATGTGTTAAAAACTTTGAACGAGAGATACAATTACGGAATCGAACTGTTTCTTTTGTCCATTGATGAAGGAATTACCGGTATATCATGCAGCGATATTACAATGTTGCAAAACTTAACAAGTTCTCTTTACGACAAACATCTTATTTTTAGGATACAGGGATGATAGTTTAAAAACAGTTGAACAAAATAAAAATGATTATGGGTTACCATTAAAAATATTGTCTTACAAAGAGTTGTATGGCTGGACTATGGATGAAATTGTAGCAGAAGTATGAATATATATTTCTTTTTATATTAGGTCAACTGTACTTAACTAATGCTCATTTCACTTCAGATAGGAAAAAAGAATAATTGCACCTTTTGCGGTGTTTTTCGAAGACAAGCGTTAGATAGAGGTGCTGCCCTGTTGGGAGTAGACTGCATTGCGACAGGTCATAATGCAGATGACATAGCAGAGACAGTTATCATGAATATTTTACGTGGGGACATTGCGAGGCTACAAAGATGCACTTCAGTCATTACTGTAAGAGTTTATTTGGAAGTGTTTATGCAATTTGTATATAGGTGACTTGTTTTAAATGCTCTACCTCATATAATAACAAGATTATGTTTTGCAATACAGGCAGGAGCAGATTGCATAAAACGATGCAAACCGCTCAAGTACGCCTACGAGAAGGAGATCGTAATGTACGCGTATTTCAAACGTTTAGTATACTTCTCAACTGAATGTATATTTGCGCCGAATGCGTACAGGGGTCATGCGAGAACATTCCTGAAGGATTTAGAGAAGATTAGGCCCTCGTCCATTTTGGATATTATACATTCTGGTAAATGAAATTCTGATGTAATATTTATAGTGAAATTATCATTGATGCCTAACACGTTAACCAATGTATTCTGCAACAGGGGAAACGTTAGAAGTAAAAGGTACTGTTAAAATGCCAGAACGAAGGAGCTGCTCTCGTTGCGGATTTGTTTCAAGTCAAGACATATGCAAAGCTTGCATCATGCTGGAAGGTTTAAATAGAGGATTACCGAAACTTGGCATTGGAAAGACCAATAAAATTAAACGCGTGTTGGATTCATTTAACGAAACCGCGAATAATACCGAGAACGACACTGAAAAAGAGAAACAAAGGGCTTTAGAGTTTTGACATTTTCGTATATGATGTACTCGCGTGTATAATAAAACAAAATATATCTTATATTTTCAGATTTCTCTTTACAACAATCTTGTAATTACGTGAAGCTATTACAAGCGCTAGATTAATTTTTATTACCACTCTGTACCACTTAAAGACTTTCGGAGTAAACTTTAACAATTTTATTCGTACATTCATTTTAAATTATGTAGGCAGCAGCTTTCTGCATGATCGGAGCTCTACAGACGGGACAACCATTAGTAATGTCATCGGAACAGTCCTCGCATAAGCAGACGTGTCCACATGGAAGAAGAATAATTTCAAGCGGATTTGTGCGGCAAACAACGCACAACTGATCCTCCCTGAGATCAGTGTCTCTCACTCTTTGCCTTCTTTCTCTCCGAGATGCGGAAAGAGACTGCCTCAATTCTTCTGCTAATCTTTGCTCCGTTCTGTCTTTCCAATAACGCCGAAGTACTATTCCGCCGATCAATAAACCGATTGCGCCAAACATGAAACTTAAAAATCTGAAACAGAACGTGATCGATAATGTTATCGCCTCGCAATTGGTTGCGCTACAAGATAGTGGGCGGAAGCAATCGAGCGTACCTATACGTTCTCTTTCGATCGTCCAACTTTTTAAGCAACGAAGTAATCGACATGCTCGTTAAATAAAATGGCATTCCATTAGTTGGAGGTTGCAACGAAAGAGCATTCGATTTACTCTTCGACAATTCACCTATACCTGTGATTAGTGTACCTTCGCGAAGCAGTTCTTCGGTAGACTGCAAACCACGTTGACGTATACCTAAAATTACCATGAAATTGTAATGTTTTTGAAATATCGCAGAGAGCAGTAAATTATGTATCATATATTTACAACCTGTGAAGAAACCCCATAAGTGGTCTGCAAACGACGGCACAGTAGGCTTGAAAGTATTTGATACTACATCCAGGTCTAAAATATCAGCAGACAATGGTTCTAATACTTCTACAGTTTTAGTGCCGTGCTTCAAAGCAAATGGTACAGTATTATATACTTTGTGAACCGTGTGCTCTTGATCTGACCTGAAGGTAATAAAAAAAGAAATGAATAATTCATAACTTTCAAGGAATATGTGCTTTTTGTGCTGTATTTAAAAGAAATGTAACGTACCAGAAACCAGCGGTAGTTCTGGCTACAACATGTTCTTTAATTTTGAGCTTTTGTACAACACCAGTAATCTTTGTATCGTTGATACTAGTTAATGGTTTTCCTAAAGGTGCAACGATTCCCCTAATTGCTATATAGCCTATTTTGTTATCAGGTTGTTTGTCGATGAGGCCGTCCAACTGTGGACCAACCTCGTGAATCTCTGCATCCTGTGGAGAAACTGAATGTATTGAGGTATTTTTAAACATTACACACGATGCTATATATATATATTGCTAGCATTTCGTGTAATGAATGCTATGCTTATCGTGCGATGAGGTTGGATTTCGCAAACTATATATTCAATTTGCACGGAACTCCACGAGAAGCAAGTGCAATAACAAGAAATCTTACTTACCTTGACTGCAAGGATTGCCTTTTTGCAAGAGAAAAACTGTTTCAGACAGATACTGATGATGACACTGTCAATTCCGAGAGCTATTATCTCACCTAAATAGTCCATGATTAGGTTATATTTGGGAAGTTACAAGGTTATTGTTTATGATTAATATTCGTTGTATACGACGAACGCTGATTCACGAGCAGTCCGAGCGATACCATTTTTCAATATTATTCTGAATCTGATAACACGCGATTTTTTAAAGAAACAATAAAACCAAAAAGAATTACAAATGCGACCGGTTGCAAATATTGTCAGACCTAACTGTGACCGTCAAGTTGTCAGGACTGTTCGAACATATGATCGCTCGACACAATTTTTTCTAATCTATTGGTGACCCTGATCATGGTTTCAAAGTTAAAAGTTCTGCTTGTTGCGAAGTGTAGTTGTCAGTAAATTATTATTCAAGTGTTTCGAAGAATTAAGGTAAGTTTGAACAATATCCTAGCTCAAATTACTTTGGGTAAACATGTTTTTCGAGAGATAGTACCTGAGGGATACTCGGGATACCTTGATTGTCATAATAGCTGTCCACGCCACTCGTACTGCATTAAATTTGCAACATAGGTCTGGGCTGGACAGCTATTATGACAACGGGAGTATTTATCTTGTCTAAAGAAACAGGTTACAATATTTATAATGGAGAGAGACGATATAACAAATTTGTGAGAAAAGAAATTTTATTGGTAACGTAGAGACGATTCGAACACGTATAAACGGTATGTATAAAAGTATAAAAAATAAATAGCGATGACGCTGCGACTCCGCAAGTCTTAATGAGAGCGAATCCATCGTGACGTGTCACGATCACAATTCGATGACAATAACTTCACTAGTGACAAATAATGACGATAACAATTATAATAAGAATAATTGACGTTGTACTTAATCTTACGGTAAATCTTTCTATCATTCAACGCACAATTTATTCTCACACGCACACGAATCTATTTATCTCGCTCTCTCTTTCTTCACACTTGAACACTAATCATTTGTTAAATCTAAGTGGTGGAGATCAATGCAGTAATATAAATAAACTAGATTCGCAGATTCTACTTCGTTCGCGATCACGCAATACACAAACTTGTCTCGAGCATTTCTCACACACTTTTTTTCCGCCGAATTTGCCGAATATCTTTCTTTTTGTTTTTTTGCAAAATATTTCAAATATTTCGTTCAATTAAATATCTATAATTTACGCAACGTTCTACATAAATAAAATCGAACAGCGAAGTATTTCGGGTTTAACAATAAAGCATCGTTTCTTTTCGCGAATGCCTCAAAATTCGCGATGCGATCCGTGACTATTCTTTATTCGAAAAAGCATTCAAAAACAAGGTGAAGTCGACTTTTTTCGTCCGTAGTTTCGTTTCCGAAAATAATCTCGTTTAAAAATCCCGCGTCGGATTCAGTGGGGACTCGCGCTCGGGTGCGCACGCGCGTGCGCATCCGCGCGATCTTTGAATTTTCAAACACTGTTTTTCGCGGAATTTACGCACGAAAATGAATCGCCTCGACACGTTCGTCGATTTCCAATAAAGAATCGATCGATTCGATCGTTCGATTTTGTGTCACTCCGCACAGGTTATTTTCCCACTCGCAGAGCGACGCGTGTTTAAATGATCTCGCCGCTCGTTTGTTTAATTAGTCCAACACACAATCGCGATGTCGCACATCAAATAAACGAGCCGCGCACGGCTCTCACGATTCGATTATGTGCTCGGAATGCAAGAACGCCTAACATTTCATAGAAAAACAACACCACGTACCAGCGTGTTTTAAGTGGTCGGAAATGAAATACACATTTTAACGAGAGCATAAAACACAACATTTCCTGGAAAACTATTTAAGACTGTGGATCTTTATGCGTTTGTGGCACGACATTTGAACGCAAATCGGTAGTATCATTGCTTTATTTTCTTTTTGCCATAAGAAATTTTCCGGTTGACGAACGATAATATTTCTATAACTTATTTTCTAGATTCTATGGATTCGCATAAAGATCCATGGTCCACAAATGATCAATTTTCGTTCGGAGGGGACGCGTTGGCGATCCAGTGTTGTCTTCACGACCTCTTACAGCTGAATTTCTTTTTGTTTGCTCTATATATAGTTGCTCGCAATTGCCGGACTCGAAGCGATCGTGATTGAGGTTAACCGCGGCCGGCAATATCGACAATTAAATTTTAACTTACACATGCCCGCTCGAATTAAGCGAATTACGAAATAGGAATAATTCATCGTTGCGACGGTTTCAGCCCTTGCATTACATTGGCTGGGTCTCTGAAGACCCTACCGAGCATAGTGATCACGTTGACTAACCACCAGCGTCAACGGAATAAAATTCAGCAATTTTCGAAATTATTCGAATCTCTCCTATTCGAAAAATAACAAATACAGATACGATGTCCATTATGATTCACTCAGCTTTTAACACTAGATTTACGGGACCCGTCAAAATGACGGGTTCTAATGTTTTTAATTTAATATTATTAAGATTCTAACGATGCATACATAAGAAATTATTTAGCAAATTTATTTCTTTGGGTATATATTATTTTAAAAATATTGCTAAAAATGTGGGTAGAACGTTCTTGTTATTTTTATGAAGTAATGCAAAATAGTCGCTTTTAGTGCTCCGTAAACCTATTGTTAAAGCCGTGCAAGGGCTAAACTCGCATGGGTACGGTATTTAACGCGTTGAATGTTGCGCGTTTCACACGAGATTCTAATTTTTGAAAATCTATGGTCCACGGATGTTTTAATAGCTTTTCTAGTAGGACTATTTTATAAAATACGATTTTTAAAGATTCCCTTTGGTACAGCACAATTAGTGAAAATCCCATTAACAGGCTTCCGGTGGATAAAGATTGTTACACCTTGCACTACGATCCAGTTGATTTATCTATTTTGATTGATCACCTGTGATCGCCGCAGCATTCAACGCGTACTCCTACGAAACTATAAATTCCAATGGGCACGGTATCTGGTACGGGTCACGAGCGACCCAGTCGTCGCGTGATCAGTCGTGCTAGGGTCAAAGATAAGAACAAATTGCTCATGCGACCAGCGCAACTGGTAGGAATTCGGTCTAGATCCTCGAAGCTAGATCTCTGTTCGAGGTTTGAACGTTTTTGCGTTGCTTGCTCGCTTCTGTGAAACTAGTGGCTAGAGAAGAATGTATGGGTATGTGGTACGTATGGCGAAAAATGTTCGTAATTCACGTGTGTTGGCAGGGCAGTGATAGGACGAGTATAACTCGTTCAAAAGAAATCCCATGGCTCCTGTAGATCGTAGCTGGCCCCTCGACGATGCTCCAACGTTGATGCACGACAACGTGGGGAGTCGAGGATGATACACTGAATCTTCTCCGCGGCTGCTAAGCCCGCTAAAAGCTCTTCCTATTTGTCGAACGTCTTTACGACCGGATTGCGTTCGGCTCGGTGCGGCACGGTCTAGATAAAAACGATTTTCCTCGCAACGACCTGTAATCTCGTGTTTGCTCGACGCGTCACCGATTATTCAATACCTTTTGCAGATTTATGGGACAGCAACCGTGCGATCGTTCAGCTAGAGGATAGTTCAGCTACGTGCCTAGGTTGCTGCGATAAATTTGGAAAAGTACTCTCTCTCTCTCTCTGTTCAACCGAGTACTCCGAAGAAAAGTTCGAACCTTCTTCTAGACGTAACCGGCTGCCTTCAGGAGCTGATTGAATTCGGTCGTCGATAGACAAAGCGTTAACGTCTCTAGTAGAATACATTTCAGACACACTTCGGGACAAACATTCTACGCCGATTAGGTTTCTACATTGTTCGTTCCGTTGGAGAACGAGAAACGTCTTACTGTCTCTACGGTTTCCCGAAACCTTTGAATCTCGAGTTCAATCCGTTTCAGGATAATGTCCTAGCGGTGGTCACTAAATTACGGATCTTTATGCGAAACAAGAATTGTCTCCATCGCAGTCGTAGGCTGTGGGAGCTAAATAGGAATTTCCTTGTCTTTCCAACAATTCTATAATTCTCTAATTCGTCTAATCTTTCTACAATCTTAAATTTCTCCTACTGGGTTTTCCCACCATAAATGCACAAAACCCGCAGTCCAGTGATCACTCATCAGACCGGTCTCATAGTTCCGGGTCTTCTCCGAAATGCTAAGTCGTTCTAAAAAAAAGTCGCTCTAACGCGAGTCTAGACTATTCGCTCCTACTCCCTCCATCGTTCTGGGAAAATCGTTTGCTACCCCTAAACACGGATCCCGCTGCGTAGTCTCTTCTATCACTGTCTTTCTACGAGTGGTTGTGGTCCTTTCGCTGAAACAACGCTGCTCGATCGATCTATCAAGAACCCCGATCATTCTCTCGTTAAGTCCGCTAAAAAAATCGGCGGGTCGGCGGGTTCTGAACCCGACGCCTCCCGCGAATGTGTTTCTCGAAAACACGTTCGGTGCTCGTCTCGTGTTGCTCCCTGGTGCCGCGAACGTCATGATCCTTCCTCTCGACTAATCATCTTCTCATGACTGTGTTTCGTGGCGGAAGGGAGAGAGACGATTGTCAAAAGAAAGGGTGCTCTGTACTCCGAGCCGCCCCCGTTCTCAGGGGATCTCCTCGAAAGGTAGTCAGCTCTCCTCGTTATCATTCGAAACAACTCGTTCACGCGCGGCTCAGTGAACGACTGTCAACAGGTGCATCGACACTGTCTGTGTCGCGTTCGTGGCAGCGATTCGTCAAGGTCCTCGCCGTGGCTAGGACGTCCTCGAGGTGGATCCTAGGCGGGTACCTGGACCACCGGCCTGTGGATCGGCACCGAGATCACGTAGATGTCCAGCTTCTCCCCGGACACCTTGTCCACGATCTCCCCGTAATTCACCGAGTCGTACGGCGGTGGCGCGAACAGGTGATAAGGGGGTGGAGGTGTCTCGGTCACCACCTGGCTGCCGTTCATCACCTCGGCTCGCTGGGCGTACGGCACTGTCAGAGGACGACCTCCGCGACGGCAACACCACTCCGAGCAGCTCACTATCAGGAAGAACGCAACCAGGCCGCCGAACGAGCCGATGTACCACACGATCGACCAAGGGTCCAGAGGATTCTGGTCGTCACCGTCCACTGAAACAAACAGAAACCGGCCTATGAAGGATAAGCTCGCGTTAATAAACTCCTCGAGATTTTGTCTTTGGAACCCTCTCGCTACCGCCGCGACACTACTCTTCGATAGTCGCAGCTCTGGATCTTTTCCTATTACACTGTCCAACAAAATAATAAAACTTTTTTCGAGTTTTGCAATACCTGTTGGGCGATTCTTATACACTTTGTCATTCTAAAACGAAATCCGATAGCAGAATTGCTCTATCACGCAACGTTTTCGAAAAATATTGGTTTCTGTAAAAATGCACGATTGTTATGGAAAAACTAAACACGCGAGAAAGTTGAAATTTGAGTCAAGAGATAGAGGGGACTCTCATCTACATATTCGTATAGTCAATTATAGTCAATTTTCTGTATCAAGCATTTCCACAATGAAATGTGAATGTAACTCGTATTTTTATAACTTTTTGTAATGATTGCCACCCAAAAAGATAAAAAGAAAGACACACTTGAGTGGTACCAACGTCGACTACGCATAGCGACGGCCCTGGCAATGGCCGTCTGGCGCGAACGTTTCGCACACAAGCTGTCAATGAATATTTTCTTAATATTCTCGTATACTAAGGGAATCAAATACTTTTCGTGAATGGTGTCTTTACCAGAAATGTCTGTAGAATGCATTCCTGTATAGTAAATTCCTGCTAGATAAAGGATTTTTCACATAAATACAAAAATAGAGCGTGCAAAGTATCCGCGTCGGCACATTTTCAAACTTTGACAACCATTCACAACTATTAGGAAGTACATAAAAATATAATTAGCTATATGGATATGTAGAGGAGAGTCCCCTCTATCTCTTGACTCAAACTTGAACTTTCTCGCGTGTTTAGTTTTTGCGTAACACGTCAGTTTCTATCAAAATCATGCATTTTTCGAAAACGTTGCGTGATAGAGCAATTCTGCTTTCGGATTTGGTTTTAGAATGACAAAGTGTATAAGAATCACCCAACAGGTATTGCAAAACAATTTTGGTGTTGGACAGTGTTATTGCATGACTGCAGAAGTTCGTGCCCGAGTTGGGTATAAAACGCATTTTAAACAATTTTGTTAACACGTTGACTGCCATGTCACCCATATATGGCTGACGGAATTACTCGTCCAGGTTTTAAAACGAATTTTTACGTTGATATATTCAAGAAAGTAAAATTCAAGAAAGTTGAAGGACTGCTCAATATGATAAATTTAATTTTTTTCAATTTTTATTTCATTAAATAACTCACTTTGAATTTTTGAGGTTTCTAGTTTGGCAGTCAAAGTGTTAATCAACTCTGTAATCATTAGACTGCGGATTTTTGTGCAAAATAAAAATTGTCCGCGTGAATTTTCGAACAACAGGAGCCACGTGGACGGTAATTTGTCTTAAAAATGCCGCCGCCATTTTCTGAATAATTCTGGTAGCGAGAGGGTTCCAAGTTTCTTAGAAAATTGAGTGTTTCGTGTATGATTAAATATAAACGTGGGGTGAAGCTGTTGTTAAGATGTTAGGTGGTTAGGTTGTTGAGTTATGTCCACACTGGAGCACCATCGAGCAACTTTCTGTCGCCTCTTCTTCTTCTCTTATTCGGTAAAAAAGACAAGTGGCGATAAAAAGTTGTTCGATGTTGCTTCCGCAGCTTCAGGCTCTGTTACGTTGTTAGAGATTCATTTTTTCGGATGACGCCCCAGAGGAATTTTGTTTTCGTCTGACACACACGGCGATGGTTTTGAACTCTTGACCTCCCGGGCGGAGAGGCTGCCTCGGAACAATAAATACAAATTGTTGCCCGTGCTCGCAAGAGGTTGACTCGGCCAGATGACGTGTTTCATTAGCTCTTGGCCATAAATTTCCCGGCGATTCGCGCCGAATCAATCCCGGAATTGATTTAGCTCAATCGCGAGCCAGCCGTACGTGCACTCTTGTGTAAATTAAGCCTCGCCGATGTGCGATCGAACAACGAATCCTGTTAATGAGCTCAACGAGAGTTATCCAACCGCTCCGAAACTATAAATAACGAGCAATAACCAGTTGGCTCGGTGCTAGGGACTCTCCGCTATAATAATTCGTGAACCGATGGACGCGACACACTGTTAAATTCAACTTTATCGATTTGTTTTTCCGAGCCACTGTTTTCGAATCGCTCGGTATGTATAATATGCTGATGTTTGCGCAATGTTTAATACGATTGGGGAAGTATTGGAGGATCATCTGTCCCGGTAATTGCGTTAGGAAGTATGCTCAACAGAATGATCGTTGAGCGTACGTTTCCCTCTTATGCGAAACAGATTGCAATAATACACATTCTGAAGTTGAATGGCTCGTGCATTAAATTGCATTTCAATGTTAGCTGGTATGCTTCCCATAATTGATCGTAATTGATCTAGACGACCGTACAGGGATTTGTAATACCGGCGGACGAGATGATCCTTCTCGGTTTGAATATTAAACAATAATTTTTTATTATACTTTTAACAACATTAATTTCACGAGGGACATTTAAATTCTAGTGCCTTCAGTTAATTATTTCTCAAAACATATTTTCTACGAATTTATTCAACGACGGTAATTATTGTTGCCACAGTTAGTTCCAGGAATGGAGTATAGATGGAGCGTATGATACGATGTCCTCTATGTTTTAAAAAAATAAATTCTGAAACCAAATAAACAACGATCGCACGAGTTGTTTTAACCAAAACTAGTTAACCGGTCAAGTTCTAGTATAGCCATTGCTATTTCGATCTTTTTGCGTTTCATAGATCCCAACGATAGTTTGATTTGCTCGATCTATTACCATATGAATTGACGTTTAAATCTGCATGAAAAAAGATGTGTCACCCATATGTGATTGACGTGGGAGTCAAAGTGTTAACACGTTGACTGCCACGTCGGTCTTGTTTAGATGGCACGATTCCTCGTTTATCCTAAACAAATTTAGCGTTCTACCACGGCCGTGTAAATTGAATATCATTAGGAGTTTGTAGGATCTGCATTAAATTAAAAAATTCAGTCCCGTAGTTCTAGCGTCCAAGAAGTAATCACTGTGATTGATAGACTTTGGATTTTTATGCGAAATAAAAATTCCAGGAGCTGCGTAGACACCAGTTCCTTTCCTTAATAATTGTATCGAAAACAATACGAATAAATTGTTTAAATGTCTTCACGGTTTTGTAAGCGATCTACCCATTTCTGTGATAAACGCATAAAATCCAGTGATAAACTTTGACTCCGTAGATTTCGGCTCTCGACCAAATCAGTTTCGCGGGGTGATTCTTCGAGGTGATGAGCATTACAATTGGATGGAAAACGATCTTACCAGCAGGTCCGTCTTTTCCTTTGCTCTGCAGGGTCTCCTCCTTTTCGTTGGACTCCGATTCGAACTCGATGACATAAACGGTCTTGTCGTCCTCCGACTGATCGTCGGTCGTCGACTCGTCTGAACGCTCGCCGTTCTTATTTTTCTGAATCATCTCGTTGCTCTCCAGACGTTTCTGGGCGCCGGTCACGTCGTAACTCGACACGCCGTGAACTGCAACAAGAGCAAACCATACCGATCAATAAACAGTGCAGGAATGCACCGATATCGGTCATAAAATCCGAAGCCATCTTTAACTCTTCAAGGACGAGTCAATTGACCACTCTTGCTCGCAATCGCCTTTCGAAGCGGCCCAAATCACGCTATTAGCAACAAATGGTAACGAAAATACTCGGACCTTGTCGCAAATTGAATAAAATCATCAAATTCTTACACATTGTATTTACGTCGATTGTGTTGCAATTGTTTTTATTAATGCCATATTTATGCCCATTAGTTACGCCATTGCTCACAATCGAAGGGAGCCCATTCGAAGGAGGAGGGTTAAAACCGATCGAGGATCACCACAACGTAAAAGAAGAAAGTATCAAATTATCAATAGCCCGATATTTTTAATTCTACGTGACTGGATTCGGTCGCAAACCCTCGTGATATCTCCGACAAAAACAACAAAGATTTATTGTCCACGTTGCCCGGGGAGATCGGTCACGCTGCGTTTCCGAATAAATACAATTAATCAAACTCGTTATCTCGAACGAGTGAAAGATTAACCCCCACCGACGTGTTCGAGATTTGGACCAAGATAACGGAAGATCGAAATTTTCGAAATTAAGTAACGATTATAGCACGCTCCTAGGTGAGAACGACGGAATGTCACGAGATCCACTCGAGATAAAGGCGAGTTTAATTGTCAAGTGGTAGTCTAACGTGGATTAGGTAGTGATTGGTCGGCATCGAACCACGCTGAAACGATTCGCCGTTGTTTGCCGGCAATATATCGTTCACACTCGGAATCCGTCTGTCTCATCGGCGCCAGTTTCACCCTAATTTGCCAACGAGTTCGTTGTCTTTATCTTGTCGCGCGCAAACACCGGCCGACAGCTTGAGCCACTGACACTTCGCTCTCTCTCTTTTCGCCACGTGTCTGCGCTGTCTATTTGCATGCTGGCTGCGCGTTAAACATCGAAGTAGATTTTTAACAATCTTTTAACAGCTTGACACGTACAGTGCCACCAGTCTCAAAAATTCTACACAATCAAAGTAATTTATTGGACGAAATAAAAATCGAGAAGTTAAGGGGGTCGGCATGGTTTGAAATCCATATACGTATGCAAGGGTCAAAATCTCGACAAACTGCCGCTTCAATATTGCAATGAGCAGTTTAGAAGTGGTCAATTGTGTTTCTTAAAAGTCCAATCTACGTCTGTATAGAGCCCAAATTGCGAATTTCTACCTCATCGTGGAGTAATTTGTAATATTCGGCTGAAAATTCGAATTCTGAAGCAAGTATGGCGTCACAAGATGGCTGCCGCTGAGAGATTCTCTTAATTTCGCGAGATTTAGTGTTCGTATCGAAAAAAGGGCTCTATACAGACGTAGCAAAGACATGTACGAACTCGGTGGTATGCATTTTTAATTGATTACCTACTTATTCAAGACGTAAAATGTCTAGAAAAAAAGGCAGAGCGTAACATAGCGTGACAGTCAAGGCCAAATGCCTGCCGGCTCCCTTAACCAACGACTCTGAGAATACTCTGTGTCATCCTTCTAGCCCTTGGGCAGATCGTAATTAAATCTTCTACGCCCGATGCATTCATGCGTAAATGGTTTAATAATTCCGTCTTCCGTTTTTGCTAGACCTGGCACTCATAGTGTTAATGTTTCGCTGTTGCGCAGGGCAGAGAGACAGGTGTTCCTTGCACGGCCTAATAAAAATAGAACCGATTCGATTTTTCGTGATGGACTAAGGTGGGGCTTATGTAACTTTGATTGTGCCAACGTCGATACTTTCCTCGTCCGGCAATGTTGCCGCGAGATTTTTCCATGCTCAGTCTCTTGTGAAAATGGAAGCATTTCTCTGGGCATTTCAGAAAAGAACTATTTGACAGAGTTCATGTTCTCGCAGGAACGGGACACGAATTGTCAAGAATTGAAAAATTCCCCGAAACGTGGCAAAAGGGCAAAACATGTCAATGGAAAAATTGACAATTAATTCGATTGAATAATCCGGAGGGTAGGAATAATGCGAGTCGAGAAAGATGAACCACGTTCCGCAATTGCGGAACAGAGTGAGCAAAATAAGCGGAATTGACGGACCGAAACGCGGAACGGTATAGAGACCCCTTCGAATCGCTGTTTCATTGCAATCAAGTGAAACAGAACACGACTCTGCACGATACTTTTTCCTAAAATCGAGCAATCCCAATTATTCGAACGAAGAATCCAAGAGAGTTCTTCGCTGCACACACACACAGACATTCACGCGCTTCGACCGAGTTATCGTAATCACGGGATGACCTCTGGGAATACGATTACACTTTAGATTGCAGATATTACGTGGAACGACAAATTGCCGAGGAATCGCGATATTGCTCGATATCTAAGATGCAAATTGGCCTTCCCAATTTCACGATCCGGATCCTCGTTACGGAATGATAAATTACAACAACATCGGCAGCTATCAGAAACGTTCCCTTTTTTAATAATCGAACGGTCTTTAGTTATTTAAAGAACTCGTTGTTTATAAGCAAAGCCAGTCGTCGTTAATCTGCCGACTAATCTTCAATTTGATTTGTTCAACAGCTTGCGGCGATAAGGAATTAATCCGTTTTTATAATGATTCAATTTGTAATCTCGATCGCTGATTTAATTGGTTATTTTAATGAACGCCGTTGTTGTACACATCGAGAAACGTGATCGCGTTCGTCGCCGGTCGACGATCAAATATTTCGAATGCTATCCTCGATTATCGATTGCATTAAACATTGGCCAGCTCCGTGCATAAGGATCGTTCCTCTCGACGACGTGGGTCGCCGAGTCGAGTAGCTGGTAACGAGCAATTTGTCGTCGCACGGCTAATGCTCCCGGACAGGTAGAAACGAAATTCGTACGCATCGAGTGCCATTCGAGGCTGTACCGTGACGTTCATTACCGTTCCTCCAAATAATAAGACGAACAATGCCAGATCCGTTCCAGGCTCCTGCTAGACACGGCTTTCCAATATATTCAGTCGTAAATAAGTTCCACGTCTTCGTTCATTAACCCTTTCCACTCGAGTGGTGACTCTGAAGCACCACTAGAAATTATTGTGGCATTATTTCAAAGCAATTGCAAAAAATATTACAAAATATTTGTTACATTACAAAATTTGTATTTAATAGATCGCTAAACATTTAAATATTATATGTGGAAATTGGATCAGTTTCGTATGAATAAAATGAAAATATTCCAAGACGGAAGAAAAATTTAGTTTTAGAATCAAAATAGCGCCGAGTGCAAAGGGTTGTATTCGATCGATTTTATGATCTCCGACTGCGAGCTGCTTCTCGTTAATTATTAGACTGGGGACATTTATGCGAAATAAAAATTGTCTGCATTAACTGCAAGATGTAGGAGCTAGATGAATACCAGTTTCTCTTCTAAATAATTTCAGTGAATTGAAAGTGACAACGATAATTTTTAGTTCTTCCAGTGTTTTTCCTTCTTCACATTCGATCTGCTCCTTTTTCTCATAAAAATCCGCAGTCCATTAATTACAATTACACTTGTGGCGATTCCGCACGCAGGAACAAGTCGAGAAAGAGGATTAACATTTTCTCGTTTGTCTGAGCATGGCGTGCCGATTCTACGTACTCCGAGTGTTAGACTCGGGGTCGATCTTCAAACTCGATTTTCTCGAAAACGAAGCGCCAAACGATAAAATGTTATTCCGTCTTTTCGACTTGTTGCATAACACCTGTACCATGAATCGAACTTATTTGTAACACGATTTCTGGGCTCGCAAAGTAGCTGAAGAACTGTCTTACCGAGTAATTGAATTTGTCTCTTTGTAGAATTTGTGGAGGAGGTTTTCAACGGCGATCAATGGTTCCACGAGGAAACAGCTTGCCCGCTTCTCACGGCAGACGGTATCGCACTGGAATTATTTATGCGGCATAACGATACGCTATTTTCCTATCGGCCGTGATTTCCCTACGGGAATAACCTACTTCTTAATGCATTTGTTTCGCACTTGTTAAAGAAACGCCGACGCCCCCTTGTATCACGTCGGCCCCTTATCTCCTTGATAAAGTTATTTCGCCTTCCGAAAGTTCGCAACTGCGAAACGGAAGTGTGCTTAAAAAGTCTTCTCGTTCCAGCCTGCTCCGGGAAACGGATACACACCGGCCGCCATTCGACTATGGTCCTTGTTCCCGAACTTTTTTTTTCGCCTACTTTCCCCTACACGGGAAATATTAAATACGCCCTTAACGGCCTGATCAAACTTTTCCCGTGTCTCGATTCGACGAGCACGCGAGCGAAACGAAATGGTGCGACATACAAGATGCTCCAAAATACGTGGACACTATGGAACCTCCATTTAAAAATCGATCCTCAGTTTTCTATCGATGGCATTATTCGATTTAGAAACGAATTCCTGATCTTGTCCTTGAAAATTTGCTGTTCATTTAACACGTCAGAATGACGGGTTTTAATATTTTTAATTTAAAAATATTCAGATCGTAAGGATGCATAGATGAGAAATTATTTAGCAAATTTATTTCTTTGGGTATGTATTATTACTTTAAAAATATTGCTAAAATTTGGGGTAGCACGTTCTTCTTATTTTTATGAGGTGATGCAAAATATTCACTTTTAGTGCCCCGTAAACCTAGTGTTAAAAACAATCCGGACAAATTTGTATGTAAACGTTGAAGCATTTGCGAAATCACGGAAGATTACTTATCGAGAATTTATCTGGCTCGGAAAGAACGAAACGCAGATGCTGATGCAAACATTGGGGAAGTGTACACATTTCAGTAAAATTGTAATCGTTGGAATTTTACTGCATTACAATTAATGCAGGCCCGGGCAACTTCTTCCCCGCCGTCGCTTCACGACCCCCACTATCAGTCTTTAGGTTCCCCCACCACTGGCAACTTTATTTTACCCCACCATGCAACCTCCTATAGGTTCCTAACCTAACCCCTTCTTCCACTCTCCATAGGAGCATGGTGGGGGGTCCCAGGAGTGG
Organism: Halictus rubicundus; assembly: GCF_050948215.1. NCBI lineage: Eukaryota > Metazoa > Arthropoda > Insecta > Hymenoptera > Halictidae > Halictus > Halictus rubicundus. Next base: position 12,099,343 of record NC_135160.1, read on the forward strand.
GAGGAGGACTCGCGAGCCACCAGTTGCCCAGGCCTGCTGTAACGTATTCCTGATTGACGCAGGTATCGAGCAATTTCCAAAATCTTACCTGCTGCACCAAGGTTTTCAAACAGAGGACGGTTTTTCTATTCAATTCTCCAGTGCAACGAAACTTCGAGTAACACGGTGATTAAGCAAATTGATCAAAGGAGGAAGCGGAAATCGAGATGGCTAACAAAAGAAAAACCGTGAAATTGCCGAGGATCCAAGATTTTTCCACGGATCACGGAAAATTGATCGTCCTCTCCCGTTCCCTTCCGCGGGAACTTCACGCGATCGTTACCGAGATCATTACGCAAAACCGTTCGAACAAAGAGGATCTCTTATGCAATTCGTCCGAGAAGACGAACCAATTTACATGTGTACCTACTACATACGCATACGAAGATAGAAGAGCAACAGTTCCGAAGTGTTTCGCATGCGTTCGCCGCGCGTCGATTGTCCCGATGAAGACGAAGACGAAGACGAAGACGAAGACGAAGACGAAGACGAAGACGAAGACGAAGACGAAGACGAAGACGAAGACGAAGACGAAGACGAAGACGAAGACGAAGACGAAGACGAAGACGAAGACGAAGACGAAGACGAAGACGAAGACGAAGACGAAGACGAAGACGAAGACGAAGACGAAGACGAAGACGAAGACGAAGACGAAGACGAAGACGAAGACGAAGACGAAGACGAAGACGAAGACGAAGACGAAGACGAAGACGAAGACGAAGACGAAGACGAAGACGAAGACGAAGACGAAGACGAAGACGAAGACGAAGACGAAGACGAAGACGAAGACGAAGACGTTCGCGGCCACGGATCCGATAGAATCGATCCTCTATTTTTCTCGGATGGCTCGATCTCGCGTACAACAACGGAGTTGCGCAACCAATTGTTGACTAATCGCGACGCGTCCTGCCCGATTCCCTTGAAAAATTGTTTTCCATTTCTATTCCTGGACGAACGCGTCGCCAACCGAGACGTTCAACAAATTACGTCGATGATCCTACCCCCTTAACTCATAATTATTTTCAACTGTGAGTCTCATTCATCAGAGAACGTTCAATCAATTTTCAAAGTTGTTTTCGCTCGATCGCCTAGAGGAAATCGCGAGGGAACTGTTCGATTAGGAAACAATATGTGTTAGGTGTACGAAATTAATTCTTGGCTCTCGCAATTAATCAATTGTGACACAATGTTCCTAATGATCAATCGATTGATCAATTGATCCGGTTAAAATGACGTTTAGAAAAGGACGACTGGCGAAAGATTGTTTATAGACGAAAACAAACGATAAACTTCGCGAATTATTTTTTTATCAAAAACGGTCACGATATTATCTTTCTCTACATTTTTATAAGAACGCACGAAGACCTATAAAGATCCTAACGATCGGTTGATCGTCCAATTGCTTCGATTAAAACGTTTAAAAAATTATGATCGGCGACGGACACGGATTAAGATTGTCCGGAGATGGAAAGGAATGATTGTAGAATATTTGTCGAGTTTTTCGCTTCTTTTTTTTTTGTCCGAAAGGTCACGATCGTTTATCACGGCGAATAATAAAATCGGCGACCGGTATCTCGAATCGGTGGGGGCAGCCCGATAATGCGAAATCGTTTTGGACGGGGCGGCACGTCGATAATGTCGATGTATCGAGAGAGCCGATACGATCTCGACACGGTTTATCGGTTCCCAATTAAAGATAATATGTTTTCGACGGACAAATGCAGGAGTGAAGAATATCGGTCAGGGGCCCCCGGAACTTCGAGCCGATTTTCGCAAGATGTAGTCCTCCTATTACCGATTGAACCGATTGTGCAGCACACAGATCCAACCAATTCGACCGTTGCGTATACAGAAGACACCAGAGTTGACGTCTCTGATTATTACGAATATCCTTTATGCAAAATAATAATTTTCTGTATCTGTCATAAGGGTCAGGAGCTACTTGGGATTGTGTTTCTTTCTGTAATAATTTTAGTACTAAAATACCGTAACGACCAATCGAGGGGTCGATTGTTTTAGTATCTTCGATACTTCAAGTTGCTCATTTTTATCATAAATGCAAACAGATCCGCAATCTATTACGAGAGATTTCAATTGGTATCTTTCCCTTCTCGGTCGGAACAGCCTGTCTGTCATTGCGTCCGGTCAACAATGTGTTAATTTAAAGCTCGGAGACAGTGCACACGGTTAAAAATAACAGCGACAACGATTCGAGGGGTATAGACTTAAAATCGACGAAGCCAAGGAACCAGCAAGCTAGTAAACAGTCTGAGCAATCGCGTTCAGAATAGATAGCGAAGTAAAATGCGAGTAATTGTAACAAGGAGAGTCTTCTATCTTGGCGGGAGAATATTTTTAGAGACTGATAGAACGCGGCTGTGCTTTCTTACGTAAATATAAGGCATTCTATAACACAAAACTCTCGGCAAACAGCCAGCCGAGCCGCTGGGCTCGCGCGCATTCAGCCGACCGATCCGATCCGATTAGCGTCTCGCGCTCGAGACCATGAATGATAGCAGGAGATCGCAAGCGTAACCGAAGCAATTACGCTGTCTCTCGATGCTCTACCATTTAATTTAAAAGAGCCCGGTCATCGATTGCGTGTTACGCAATCGGTCTTTTCGGTAATCGATGCTGTCATTTCCGACAATTGCCTAGCACTCTAGGTGTCAGCGAACCGTTCCGTGGCAATGCCATAACCGGGAAACTCTCTGCCTCTTTTATCGGGACAGCGATAAGTAGGAACGGTGCGCCATGGACAGACCCGGCCACTGATTATTCGCACGTGATACACTTCTCGATCGACGATACGATAAAACTTGACGATCGATTCGGATTTTACGCATTTATGGGAAAAACGAAGATATTTCGGGTAAAATCGTTACACACGAATTGAACGAGGACACCTAAATTCCCTTTGAAACGATTCGCCTAATGTACATTCAGGAATGTTATTTTGCGTCCGAGACGACAAATAGACTGCTCGATTGATTTACAACCATCACGAGTGCGACACCAGTCAAGTATAAAATACAGGAAGCTAAAGAAGAATTAAAGAACAGTGTTATTTGATTGCCAATTAGTCAGAACTCTTCATCGTCGCAAATTAGTTCTTGTTTAACACGTTGACTGCCATGTCACCCATATGTGGGTGACGGAATTATTTGTCCTGGTTTTAAAATGAATTTTTACGTTAATATATTCATTGTACCAAATTTAGTTAGGATCTGTAAAATGCAAGAAACTTGGAGGACTACTCAATATCGTAACATTTTATTACTTTCAATTTTTATTTCATTAAATAACTTACTTTGATTTTATGGAATCTTTGAGGTTTCTAGTTTGGCAGTCAAAGTGTTAAAAGAGAATTTCCGCGTCGAAGACGCGAGAAGTGCAAGAAGATTGAGAGAGAGAGAGAGAGAGAGAGAGTAATCGCGGTAAATTTTCACACGCTATTCAATGAAAATCCGAAATAGGAAAAAATGTTCTTCGCCGACTAAATAACTCCTCGCCGTAAAAGTAAGATTGAAATGTCGTTAGCTGTTATTAATACACACGTTTCTCTGTACTTTACGAATCTGCAGATGCCAGAAAAAAATCAGAAAACAAAGATCACCTCATGTTTCCAAGTTTGGTTTTATCGTATCAATGCTTTGCTCTGTTTTCTGCGCGATCCTGTTTCTTCGGGTATCGATATTGCGGGCAAAGATCCAGGTGCTCGATCATGCCGAGCATCGTTTGCGAACCGATGAAAATTGTACAGGGAGAATTCGAGAGCGGTTCTCCATCGACGACTATCGACTATCGACTATCGCGAGGCTCAGGCTCGAGACGCAACGCGACGTCGAGACCTTCGAACGAACTCTTTTGTTCTTCGGGCTGAGAGATCAGCCCGCGAAGAAGTTGGCTGCGGACCAACTTTCACGATCGTCGTGTATTATTATCGGAAGTATTGTTACCTGGCTCGAGAGTGTGCTAGCCATTGTTCGAGCGTGGACACGAACAGGGACCGAGAGTGCTGTGGTTCGGTCGACGTTGTATGCACGTGCCGTGCGGCAGACGAAGAAGACGACGACGACGACGAAGAAGAAGAAGAAGAAGAAGAAGGCAGAAAAGAAGGGCTTCCGTTTCAAAGTCAAGCGATTCGCCGCATAGGACGTATCGAACTGTGCGGCATAACGCCTATTGTGCAATAATAACGCTGGCTCTCCAAACACGGTCTTGCATTTCTAACGGGTTATAGTAACTAATCAACTAATAAACTAGTCGACGATTTTCACAGATTTCCATGCACCGAAACCGCACACGCGAAAATCGTTTCTTTCTATTGCATTCAATTTCAGGAATTTCATTTTTAGGAGACCGTCAAATTTTCAACTTCAACAAATTTTTCTGCTTCAACGGCGAAAGCTAGACGAGCGGGTCTTGCGCGGGACGGTTCTGTAGACTCTCCCGAATAGAATGATATTTTTATTATAAAATTGTGACCGTTCAAACTTGTTTAAATAATTTTTAAAGAGAACGCCTTATAATATTACCGTGCTGAAGAGGAAAGCTTTTTTAGGCAGAAGTTAGAATAAAAATTTCGTTTTCGATTAGCAATAAAGATAAGAAGCGTGGCTACAGAGGGGTTCGTTCGAATTCGCAAACGTCACCAGAGCGCGATGCTAGCAGTATGCAAAAAGCAGTTCTGGAAATCGTCGGGGATTGCTAGACGATGACTATAGCACGGGTCCAACTTTGTATTCGCCGTGCAATTTTTGTAGAAACGGGTCTCCGGTCGCGAATATAACCGGTGTCCAGGACGGTAACGGTTCCGTGGGCCCGTTCGCGCGACCATAAGCTGCCCATGCGGAATATAAACCGTCCCATAGAGTCCATACGCTTCGTGCATCCATGCCGTGGAAAGTCGTCGCGAGGCTGTCTCTCGGCCGGGTTACTGAACCGGTCGAGTAGAAATTTAGCGAACGGATTAGGATAACGCGCGGACCCGTTCCCGAACTGGGACACCAATTAAATCTGGTGATTTAAAGGCGGATAGCAGAACGGGAATCGCGCGAACCAACACCGTAAGAGAAAGACAGAGAGAGAGAGAGAGATAGTCGGATGCACGAATGGCAATCTCTTCTGAATAATCGCGTACTGTGAAAGCGCGTTGCTTCGTTACTTATGCGATTACCGGACACTGTTAGCATTCGTGGGACCCGTATTCTTTCACAGGATTGCGTGTTCCTTGACCTTCCGACGAAGTATCAAATCCGTCGTTCAATCACTGGCGAGTTAATTTTATGAACTGAAATTGCTTCATTAGAAAAAGATTACCTCAATCCATAACGCCATTAGAACGAGAAATGTACAAGTAAACGTAAATATAATGAGCCGCTCGTGATCCTGGATGTTAATATGATTTTTCAAACTGCAAATGCAAAAGAAGAGATTACCTTCAAAAATATGTTTTAAAATAAGTAAAGCAGCAAATGGTCCTCAACAGCAGCGATTCTATAGTTATTTTATTAGTAGATTGTCGATTTTATGAATCTATGATTAAATTGAATACATTCGATGCAAAATGATTCTTTTATTTTCAGGGGATTAAAATGATTGAGAAAAGATATCAATGTCTACGTTAGCTCACGCGTCTCGGAATTAGCGGAGACGTTCTGCATTAATCCGTCTTTAATTAGTCCGTTGTCCGAGGGTAAAGCAGCAAATGGTCCTCAACATCATCGATTGTATAGTTATTTTATTAGTAGACTGTCGATTTTATGAATCTACGAGTAAATTGAATACATTCAATGCAAAATGATTCTTTTATTTTCAGGGGATCAAAATGATTGAGAAAAGATATCAATGTCTCGGAATTAGCGGAGACGTTCTGTATTAATCCGTCTTTAATTAGTCCGTTGTCCGAGGTTTAATCGCAGAAATTTCGTCGGCGTTCTGGGACGATCGACGAGCAAAAGATAGAGGTTAACCAGCTTTTATAATTTGTTGCATCGGAAGCAGAATTCGCTCTATTGATCGAAACAAACGGGGGCGCCGATGTTTGCGCGCCCCTGCAGCCCCGTCTTAATTGGTCGGTTAACGAAGTCGAATAGCTAGCCGATTTTTCTTTATTCTATTTTTGTTCCACGGAACGAATATTATTAGGTCGAGCCGCAAATAACTTCCGCCGCAGACGTCGGGTAATTGTCGACGGTAATAATGAGCAGCAATTGTTGAGTCCAATAACGATAATTGAGTACGCGCGAATTCGAGAGTGTTTTTCTTGCGTTTCGTTAGGCGCCCCTGCTGCGCACCCGAGAGGACCAGCACGCGAACGATTAACTTACTCATTAAGTATACACAAGCTAATTGCTTCCTCGGTCCATTTCTATAATTACAAAATATATCCTTTGCTCTCCGGGACTGTTTAACATATCGGAATAATGCGTTTCATCGCTCACGGCGTGGTGAATTATTACAAAGCTTATTTTCCACAGTGTTTCCACTGGTTCTCCATTTTTAATAATTATTTCACGATATCCCGCTCCGAGTGTGTCCACAACTCTGACGCGAACCTTCGCGACGAAAAATGTTGTTCTGCGCGTTTTTAAAAACGTCCTTGTTTAACGCTAAACCTATAGCACGGTAGAAATGACCGGTGTCACATTTTAGAATTATTGAAACTATAAAAATTCATTTATGGAAAATAGTGGAATATATTTCCTCGTCCCATCAATCTTAATAAATTTAGGGTTGCCATTTTTATAGGGCAATATTTACCAGATAATGCTTGGTAGGTTCAGTGTTAATATTAATTTACCGTGTAATTTTAGAAAAACAAAAATACTTGAAGTATATAACAGTATTGATTAATTAAGTTGTATGCTTTGAGTCTGGTACAGAGAGTCTTTGTCTTCTGTTTTTTTTTTAAATAGCAGTTCCTACATTTTTGTAGCATTCTTTACATTTTTTCGTAGCTCGCAGTTTTGTACTAATATTTAAATTTTTGTATTTGCATTTTTGTACTATTTATACTCTTGTATTTAGGTGTATACGCGTATCAGTTCGATATTTATATGAAATTACGTTACGTAGTGGTGGTAATTACGTTTCAGCAACGCATCAGATTTTTGTACGCCATTACAACTGCATCGATATTCGCGATTTTCGTGCGTTTCTCTTTTCGCCGTCGATCACCGGCGAGGCCACAATAGCAAAGCATTGTAGCGGAGGATCGCGGCGTGTTTTACGCGTATGAAATTCATTATCTTGCAACGAGAGGCTCGCGTCGACGAGTTTCTCGGCACGAATGCATCCGTGGTGAACGGTTCCGACGTACGCGAAATGCGAATGCATCCCGCAATTTATCCAGCTGTTGCAGCTGTCTCTGAATCAGCGGAACAACGCACGGCGAACGCGCGTCGAGGATTTTACTGGAAAACACGCGTAGAACGATCGCGCAAAAAGAATCGCGAGACGTATGAGAGAGGAAGGTGACACACGACGGGGAGATTCGTCACGCAAAATTGTCGATTCTCGTCGACTCTTTCGCGGTATTCCGAGTAAACGCGGGCTCCGTATCGGGTCTCAAGTGTCCAGCAGATTCCTCGAGTATGTAAATTCGGTGGTCATAGCGATTCCTTTTTTGTTTTCGCACGAATGACGTAACAAGTCAGCACCAAAGCTCGTAAACCGCGTCCTCGAGGCGGTTTTTGCTCGAATTTTACATATTTACATTTTTACCTTTACATATTTAGATCGAGGTAATACATAAATTATTTCAGATTTCGTTTCTTTATGCAATCTGAAAGTTTGCTTCGTATCTGGACCGCGGACCTCTGTGCCAAACGAAAATCGTCTGTGTTAATTCCCAGAAATAAGAGTAACATTCAAATTGATTTTTTCTCCGAGTAACTTTGACATGATCAAGATGATCAATTCTTCATGGGTCCTCTAAATTTTATCTAGATTCTCAGTTACACCATAAATGCATAAAACTCCTCGTCTCAGTTTTTCTTTCAGGAGCCTCGAAACAAACAGTCGCAATAAAATTTCATAACGCGATATAAAATATTTTTCTACGAGGATTTTTGTTGAATACATTCTACAACGAACTAAAGAACAATGCCAGATCCACCACTAACGAGATGGTGTCCCAGTTACGCGAAAATACAATGCAAAATTGGGTCGACCGACGGTGTGACACTGAATAATTTACAATAAACTAAAGAAACAAGTGAAACCTCGAATAATTCATGTCGTCCGTGTCATTCGCTTCGATCCGAATATAGAAAACACTTCCGTCGAGACGCGCCTGTCGATTCTACCGCAAATTGTTCTACTTTCTTGATTACGATTTTCCGCGGCGCGCGATCATCGGAAATGATTAACGAAATTACGTAGGTGCAACCTCGGCTGGAGTCAACAGTTTCAATCAGTGCCTAATGCGTTCTCAATTCCCGCGACTCGGCGATCGTTTAAATCTCCAAACGAAAGAAAAGAAAGTTTCGTTCGTCTTCGAAAAATCGAAGAAATAATAGACGGGGGCAGTTCGCGAAATTCTCCGAGAAACTCGCATTCGAGGATCTAACGCGACGACGACGTTCGCCCCGCGACAATTGGATAAACTCCGTAATTGGTGGCTGACAATGAGACACGGCGCGGCGTCTTCCGCGACGAAAGGATACGTGCGCGATCGCACACATTCTAGCACAGTTCCCTTGGTCTCTTTTCTGTTCAGATAACGTGTCCCGAACACGGTTCATTATGCGTCAGTTTGCATGATCGATGACGGGACCCGTATCGCCGCGATTATCGTCTGGCGCATTTTAATTCGCTCGTTAATACCCTCGTCGGACGAGCGGAAAAAAATCGCGAAATAGCGCTGGAAAATTCTCCGCCAAAATAACCTTCCATATCTCAATCCTCTCCGACTTCACCTTTCAATCAAACCTTCCTAATCCGGAGCCATTTCAACTATACAGCGTTTACTCTATATATGTCACAAATGCCTCGGCGATAAAAGTCCCAGAACTATCCCCAGTCCCGCGGAGTATACCCCAAGTGCCAAGAATCTCGAGGAAACCTCGGTCGCGTGGATCGAAGAATCTCCTGGCCGATACATGTCCGTGGCTAGACCCGTGTAGTGGACATATATCGAGTAAACACTGTAAACGCGATTTGGAAGACGCAACGCGCCACGAGGAAAATTGGCACACGAGAAATTACACAGACAAATTAGTAGCGGATATAGTAGACATTCTATTTCAATCTAAGTAAAAATAATAGATAATATTTTAATAGAAATTTCTTCCTATATTTTGTAGACGTTCGCTACCACCGTCACACACAAGTGACGCTCAACATCCCGCAATTTGCTTAAAGACAGTCAATGTGAATTGAATTCTATACACTTTGCTACTTAAAATCGTGGTACATAATACCGTGGATTCTCGATGTATGTCACTGACACGGGTCATGCCAGTGACATACATCGTCCAGGAGTTTACATTCCTCGGCGTTCGAGGCCTCTCGAGATTCGCCGCCCCTTACGGAGTATACCCCGCGGCAGTGGGGATAATTCCGCGACAGTTATCATCCAGCTGTTGGCGACATATACAGAGAAATCACTGTATTCACAGACTCCACGACTAGCTTCTAAATTGTTTCAATCTTCGATGAAACAGGTCCGTGGAATGCTGGTAACGAACGCGTTAAGAAGCATTCTTTAATTAGAACGTTGTTTTATACTCGACTCCGACGATTTTGGAGACAGAGGAACTGTGACACGGATAAAAATCGCGAGTTCAGGGTACAACGTGTCCCGAACGATACGCTCGGTTGGCCCGGAAGGAGAAAGGAGGGGAAGAAAGAGAGAAGGGGGAGGGGGGAGAGGAAGAAAGAGGAGAAAGGGGGAGGGGGGTGTATAAAGAAAAATGAACGAGCCGCGCCGCGACGGCAGAAACGGGACGAGGACGCAATGAATTTGATTTCGCCCGTTAATTACACCCGCGCCACTTCGGCTTGACCGAAGTTAAATACCCGGGGCGCGATCGATTCGTTTGCCTTAATTGTCGCCGGTTATCCGTTAACGAGCCTGTCGTTTTCTGTCAGCCCTATTGGCAGCCTGCCAGTGGCCCTTTTTTCACCGACTCGACGGTGGAGCGCGCCTCATCGAGAAAATCCTCCACGGCACATTTTAGGCGAGAGCGCCGCACCGGTGCGCCACCGATCCAGATATTTAGCAACATTCCGCCACCATTTCCCAACCATAACGACGGTTAACCCTTTCGAGGTCTCAAGTGCTTTCTCTCTTTCACGTCAGAACTTGCTTCGACATCCTATAATGCAATTACACTGACGTACCTTTGCTAGCATAAACCAGCTGATAAATACTATAATCGTTGTCACACGTCATGAAATTGTGGCATTGTTAACACTAGGTTTACGGAGCACTAAAAGCGATCGTTTTGCATTACTTCATAAAAATAACAAGAACGTGCTACCCACATTTTTAGCAATATTTTTAAAATAATAGATATATACCTAAAGAAATAAATTTGCTAAATAATTTCTTATGTATGCATCCTTAGAATCTTAATAATATCAAATTAAAAATATTAGAACCCGTCATTTTGACGGGTCCCGTAAATCTAGCGTTAATGAATGTACAGTAAATCAGTTAATGTCGAGTCTGGCTAGAGTTCTTTCAACCCTTTGCACTCGAAGCTATTTTAACTCGAAAACAAAACATTTCTTCCGAGCTAGAATATTTACCTTCTATATATATATTTTTTATGTTATACACACGAGAATGATGCAATTTACTTGTACAATACTGAAGTGTTTAGTAACTTACTGAACGCAAACAAATTTAATGATGTAAAATACATTTTGAACAGTGATACAGCAATTTTTAGTGGTGCCTCACAGTCGCCATTCGAGTGCTGAGGGTTAAATATTAAGTCTACGACGAACTGAACAGTAATGTCATATTTGCCATTAGCCCATTTGCATCATTAGCGTATATATAAGCTCAATGTTTCTGTTCACTATCATTATTCGTTAGCTAAAAAATAGAAATGGAGGGTGTTGTTGGAGATGAAAGTAGTAATTCTCATTTTTTCTTACAATGCTGAAATATCTTTTCAAGCTGAAGTTCTTCTACTTCTACTCATTTTTGTACTTAAATATAATAAAAAAAGAAATTCCGTGATAAAGGCCTTCTTTTCATATTTCCTCATGATGCAAACGGGTTAATGTCGAGCCTGGCTAGAGTTCTATTAAAAATTAAGTCTACGACGAACTGAACAGCAACGTCGCATTTTCCATTATTCCATTCGCATCATTATTTTCCTGTTCACTATCATTATTCGTTAGCTAAAAAATAGAAATGGAGGGTGTTGTTGGAGATGAAAAAGTAGTAATTCTGATTTTTTCTTACAATGCTGAAATATCTTTTGAAGCTGAAGTTCTTCTACTTCTACTTCTACAAATATAATAAAAAAAGAAGTTCGGTGATAAAGGCCTTCTTTTCATATTTCCTCATGATGCAAACGGGTTAATGTCGAGCCTGGCTAGAGTTCTATTAAAAATTAATACGTTCGACGAACTGAACAGCAACGTCGCATTCGCCGTTAATAACGTGGAGATTTCGGTGTGTATCCAAGGGGATCTAGGCGGATCTAGCGGATCGCTCGATCGCGTCTCGGTACGGATTCGCGGCGCGAACGGTACAGCTAACTGGACAGAGGGGGTCCCGTTAAAAATGATCATCTCGATCTAACGCCGCGCGGCGAAACGGGCTATAGTTCTTGTCGCGGCGAATTTGCGTCGTTCGAATCAAGATTACGTGATTGTGTTTTCGAACAAGAGCCGTTCGCCTCGACACGACGGTGTTACGTGGAGGATCGTTCCGATTGGCGTTCGCGAGCCCGTGAAAAATACGGTTCAATTTGGTCAGCGTTTCGTTTCGTTTCGTTTCGGCGTCGTTCGATTACGATCGGCTACGAGTGTGTACACATGTTGTTTCCACGAGTGTTTTCTCATGGAGGATTTAAAAAGGCTGATTACTCCGGCCCCGGGGCCTCTTTGTTCCTTGTTCCGGAGCCGATCGAGCTTGCCGATCTCTCATGTGTGATCTCTCTCTCTCTTTGGATCGTTGCCGCGTACAGATACCGCGTTCCGCGCTCGGTTATCTCTCGATCGCTGCTTGTCGTTGCTACACACTTTACGTCGAAGTAATCTCTAGAACGTGAAAGCCCATGACAGACAATGCACGACGTTTTTCTCCGTTTTTATTGCGTCATCATGCTCTCTAAAATAAAGTACTCATTTTTTCCCCCGGCGCGGCGCGGTGGTTTAATCGACACCGATAAAGCGGAATCGGCGATCTTGTAGCTTCCCCAAGAGAATTCTGTTTTTCAACCGGAACGTTCGATATTGTTAACCCCGTTCGCACTCAAAGCTGTTTTAACACTGGGCTCACGGTGCACTGAAAGCTACTGTTTTACATTACTTTAGAAAATGTAACAACAATATGGATATCCAAATTTTTAGCCTTTTCTTTCGTAATATATATACTCGAAGAAATAAATCTCTTGAATGATTCCTCACGGACGAGTCTTTACGATCTCAGTTATTGTAAATTAAACATCTTAGAACCTGTCGGAATAACAGGTCCCCGGAAACCTAGTCAATCAATAAACCCAAAATCAATACATTTTTTGACCCAGAATATTTCCTTTTGCGGCACGATTTACCTCTCCTTTTGTGCATACGAAGTTTGTCATTAGCAATTTCTTAGATACAAGCATAATGTAAAAATTGTTTTATAATTATAATTGTTTTATAATTGTTTTTGTTGTCTCAGAGTACAATTCGAGTGCTAAGGGCTAATACTGAATCTATCAGGTGCCGGACAAATAGTGCGGTCTCAAATTTGTTATTTTACACATTAGTGGAACTACAAAGACGCATCCATAGGTAATGTAATTAGGTCAGCGCAAATGTTCTAACAGTTGAGATAAGAGTTGCACAAGCTCTGAATACATACAAAATTTTGTGGGGCTATAAGACTCGCCGAGACAAGAACGAGCGTAATTTCCGAGCTCCGCGTAGAAGATGGCGACCACCGAGCGTCCACAAAATGGTACACCTTATTCCTTCCCGTGGAAACGACAGTTTCCAGGACAAGCCGATAATAATCTGCGGCCTCGTATCCGCAACAGCTCGGAAACTTCGATATTTATTGTTTCTGTTCGGCTATATGCTACGCGTATTACATGCATTTAGGCTAACGCCACGAGACTTCATCCATTCCAACTCGATGATTCTTTGACACTGGCCCCGAACAATCATCCCCGAAAAATCCTTCGATAGTCAAAGTAATTTAGTTGTAATCAAAACTGCATTAGCTTGTCATAGGGATTCCTACTTGAACTCTTTCGGATTGTGCTATGAACAAAATGAATATTTGATGGCAGCGACAAATTGTGTCACTCACATGCGGCCGACGTATTCAATTTGTCAACCCGTTCGCTACCACTGTGACAGATACGTGACGCCCACAGTCCCGGAATTTACTTAAAAAGTTGGTCAAGTGAATTTCACGCATTTTGTTGTCCAAAGTCACAATTAGACTGCGGATCTTTACGCAAAATAAGAAGTTTCCATCTGAACTGCAACGAACCAGGATGACACAAAAATTTAATTTCTTTTTGATTATGAATTGAAAATAATATAACAGTATCTTTAAATTCTTCGAATGTAATTATTCTAATTCTTCTAATGTAATTATTCTAATTCTTCTAATGTAATTCTTCTAATTCTTCTAATGTAATTCTTCTAATTCTTCTAACGTAATTCTTTTAATTCTCCTAACTAAATTCTTCTATTCTAAATTTAATTCTTTCACTGTTCTAAATTACACCTACTGATTTTTGTCATAAACGCATAAAATCCGCACGTCTAGTCATACACGGTACAACATTTCGAAATTCCACAGCTTCCAGAAAATTGTTTCAATATTTCATTCGTGCAGGAGGTACGCATTTCATAGAACATTGTAATAACGAGGACGAGCACCGAAAGGCATGCCGGTAGCTCTGAGACGATCGGCTCCTCGTTGTTCTCCGGGCGCAAAACCGAGAATATCGGTGAAACATCATCGATCCCTTTCGCCGTTCTCTAATCATTGTTTATTCAACTCTGGACATTTGAGCCGGATGTTATTCCGGGACCGACTCGATATCGCGTGCTCGAGTAATCGGCGCGCGACCTGGTAATCCATCTTGATCTTCAAACGACATCGCCCGGCGATCAAGCAAGCCGGATTGGCCGTCGCGAGCAATCGTGGTAAATCACCCGCTAAGAGAGAATCTGCCAGTGTCCCATGTTCGGCTGTTCCTAGGGCCAAAGGTCGAGGACCGACATTTCGGGTTTGAATCGTCGAAAGGATTTCCAAGGATCGCGGCGGCGTTCCCTTATCGATCCGACGGGAGGAAAAGAAAACCGGCCGCTTAATTAGCTCCCGATTACGCTGTTCGTAAATAACCGAGCGAAAACGAAGTTCGCGATCCGAAGGACAGAAGTGCGAATCTCGAGCTATTTTTCTCGCGCGCACACGCGCACGGTTCCTGCGTGTTTTGTTGACACGTTTCGCGTGGCATCGGTTCAAACGAAATTCATAGTTAAATCTATTCCGCGAATACACAGCTCTACACCCGCGTGCTGATTCGAAATGAACAACGCTGGGAGAGCCGCTCTATTTTTATCTGAACTTTTATGGAAGAGCACGCCGGGAACCGTTTCGAACACTTTCCTCGCGTTCGCGGAGCCAACCTGGCTCGCAAAACATGCGTCGTCCACTCATGCTATTTTCGCACTTCGGGCCCCACGGACATACACTGCACGAAATTCCTATAAACCCACCTACATTTTGGTGTATTTTTAAAAAATATAGAGAAATTTGTTACTTTTCAAATATCTGTAACATTGTATACTGACTGCTGAGTAGAGGTATCACAAATTTTTACGCCTTTAATTTATTTACATTTTCGTCGAAGGCCGCGGAACGGGAGTGCGAAATTTCTATAAAGCCACTTAGTTTGTGCTTGGATCTTGTGAGGATAACACGCGAGTCTCAGCAAAGAAACTTTAATTGTAATTCAGGTGTGCGTATTTATACTAAAATTGATTTTTAAATTCATAAAAATTGTATATATATTATATCTGTATTTATTTTTATTAGAATGCCACGAGGCAATTTGTTGACCAGTGAAGAGAAGGCATCCATTGATGCTTATAAAGATATGGGGTGTTCGAATCGATCAATTGCGAACAAAAATTAATAGATCGCGTACTTTAATAGATAATTATATAAATTTGGGCGAAGAATATGGTAAGAAACACCCTACAGGTGGAAATAAAAAATTGACGAGAAGACAATATTCGTTATTGATGAGGCTGGCAGCAAGGAAAACAGAAAGTGCAGCACAACTTCGAACTGAACTACAACTACCAATAACAACGAGGCGTGTGCGGCAAATTTTAAAAAGTTCAGGGCGATTTAATTGGAAAAAAATGCTCCAGAAACCAGCACTCAAAGAACGACACAACAAGCTCGTCTCGAATTTCCACAAAGACATATGTCCTGGACAGAAGAATGGAACAATATAATTTTCTCCGATGAGAAAAAATTTAACTTGGATGGGCCAGATGGTCACAAGTACTACTGGCACGATTTAAGAAAAGATCCTAACGTAGCAACGAGTCGTAACTTCGGTGCAGGCTCATTAATGATTTGGGCTGCATTCAGAGCCAATAAAAAAACCCCAATCTGTCGAATTAACCGCAAAATGAATTCGTCACAATACACGGAGCTGTTGGAGATAGTCTTAATACCATTCACTGAAGAAATTCAGACTGACAATTTCATTTTTCAACAGAATAACGCCTCGGTTCATGTATCGAGAGAAACAAAGGAGTGGTTAGACAGCAGAAATATCGGTGTTTTGACGTGGCCATCTTGTTCACCAGATTTAAACCCAATTGAGAACCTTTGGGGAATACTTGCGAGAAAAGTATATAGGCAATTGTAAACAGTACAACTCTGTTTCTTAGTTATGGACTGCAGTGAACGAAGCGTGGACATCGATCGAAGCAGAAACTCTTCGTGCTTTGATTGCATCAATACCTGATCGAATTTTCAAACACCTTTTCAATATTTTTTCTTTGGAATTATCGAGAAAGTCGTTTTGAATTTTGTTGACCGAGCTCGGCGACTCGTATGGGCACCGATGCGGCAGTCGAAGTGTTAAATATTGATAGCAGAAGAACAGAATTTTATTTCGATATAAAAGAAGCGAGTGCCATAAATATTTAGTAGACTCTGTTTGCAACGCTTGTCACGAGCCTGACTCGATGTTATGTGGCGGGGGTTATAAACAAATTACGTATGCAACTTCTTTAGCGGCAACATCTGGTAAAATAGCTCCGAGTGAATTCTAAAGCATCTGCTTGTCCCATTGTTCTTGTTTCTTTTTCGGTTAATTTTCATGTTAATACATTCTGTGTGGCAAGCTTGCAAAATGCGGGAAGGTTGAAAGAGCAGTACTTCTATATTTATTTTAATAAATTACTTCGATTCGATAGAATTGTTAAAGTTGATAATATGGTAACGCCTTAATTGTATGATTTCGTCGATCACTCATGGTTTGCAGTATAATTTCCATTTAGTTTAGCGATTCAACGGTGGCAATTTACGAGTGGAATACATTATGCAACTATGCTGGAAAAACTCGAAGTTCGTTCGAGAGGTTCTGCCACCATTTTGCGTCTCGGTGTTTGATTCGCCCTCGGCGATGCTTTAACACCAACCCGGTTAACTTGCGCGATCGTATTTCACGACTACACGACAGTTTGTTAATGCCTTTTGCATAAGAAATTCTCCATTTTGTCATTGAAAGATCCGCGGAAAGGCACAAGTTCAAGACGAAGCTATTATAAGCTGTCACCCGAGACACTGTACTTTTCGGGCCGACTGGCATGATTCTGCGAAACATAACGGACGGATCGGCCCACGAAGTTTTGTAATTATACCAGGTGAGTATTAATTTTTGGTGCGAGGCAACGCGACACCTGCCCCGAGACTGTTTAACACCGCTCTAAACACAATTTGTAAATTGTAAACACAATTTGTAAATTGTAAACACAATTTTTCATTGCTAATATTCTCGAGGCACAATTTCCTGCATTTTTGAAAGAAATTTAATCAATGAAAACGAATTAATGAATTCTGTAATTTTGTGTATGAAACAGCAAACGTTTCAGTAACCTTAAAAATATGAGCGATTTTCTTGTTCAGTCTGTTCAGATTAGAAAAATTAATTTTACATATCGATCAATAATTTAACACACTCTCGCGTAAACGCTGATATCGGTCGTTAAGTTTGTTCGTGCACTTGTAATCGAATGGTGAAACGGTAAACGCAATTTTTCAATCATTGCTAATATTCTCGAGGCACAACTTCCTACAATTGTAGAAGAAATTTAATCAATATAAAATGGATTAATAAATTCTGTGATTTTCTGTATGAAACAGCAAACGTTCCAGTAACCATAAAAATATGAGCGATTCTCTCGAGTCTGTTCAGATTAGAAAAATTTATTTTACATATCAATCAATAATTTAACACACTCGTGTAAACGCTGATATCGGACGTTAAATTTGTTCGTGCACTTGTAAACAATTTTTCAATCATTGCTAATATTCTCGAGGCACAACTTCCTACAATTGCAGAAGAAATTTAATCAATAAAAATGGATTAATAAATTCTGTGATTTTCTAAATGAAACAGCAAACGTTTCCTTAAAAATATGAGCGATTTTCTTGTTGAGTCTGTTCAGGTTAGAAAAATTTATTTCACATATCGATCAATAATCTATCGGCAGCGTAATGATTAAATATCACGCGCTTCCTTGTGCGCTTTCCATTTCGCACGATCGAGCTTCCGGCACATAACTCCTCTCGCCATCAGGATAATTTCGCAACGCCGGTGCCTTGAATAAATAATTTTTTCCCCGACGAGAACCGTTCGTATTAATTGCCGTTGGAAAAGAACTTGAATAAACACGACTCGGTGAGCGAAACGAGCGATTGCCGTTCGCTCAAATATTCGCTGAGATTTTTTTTTCTCTCAAGTGGTGTGTACGCGATAGACATTTTTTGCGGGTCAATGACAAAGTCCTCGAACCACTCGACGTTTCAATTATTTTAAACGGCGGCACGTCGCGTCGCTGATAAAACCGTCCCGCTTGATTACGAGATCTCGGGGAGCAAAGTATAATTGCCGGTTTTCGGGCGAGTCACGATCATGCTTTTACAATACATACGTCTGCGACGCGTCTGTCGATGTTCATTCAATGAATTGGATCGCTGTTTCCGCGAACGTCGACCCTACTTTTTCCCTGTAGCCTAACAGATAATTATCTTTCGTTGTACACACAATATAAAATTCTATTATTAGTCCAGTAGAAGTGCTGGACAAATGTTTCAATTTCCAATTAATTATGGAGATTGCAAACCTGTATTTATGTGGAATTTATTCGATAAATTTCATCTTTTGGGTATTACAAAACAGTGTAAAATTAAAAAGTTTTGAGCTCTAAGCTTTTTAGTATATATTTAACGCGTCGATTGACACACCAGTGCCGATAAATAGAAAATTCGAACAGGCTGTTAAACAATAGGAGAATAGCAAAGATCTGAATTCACTATCACAATTTTATAGCAACTTTTGTGACCGTTTGATACCGCGTAGGTGCTAACGAAGTTTATTTAAATAAATTCCGGTAAAAATTGATCTTCCGCAAACCGTGTTTGTTCAAAGTGTTAATAAAGCATACGAATAAAACGATTAAATATTATTGAGATTAATAAAGGATATCAACCAGGAAATGTCACCACATCCATCACACACAGCCCACAGGCCTCGCAAATGTCACTTATTTTCGTCCAAGTGAGGCTCGTGTACGTATCGGGTTTAAACAAAATTCCGAGCTCGAATTTCTCGCAAATAAAAAAATAGTTCTACGCCAACGCAAATCGTTGCCACGCCACGCGAATCGTTGCGAATTTGTGGATGCAGGCGGCGATTACGTTGTTACGTAAAATAATGTTGCAGCAAAGTTCGGACGCCTCGAAGAAGCCCGGACTGTAAAATCGCGTCAGTTTTTCGAAACGAGAACACGCGACCGCTGGCGTCCATCTTATGCAGGCAATTAAAAAGTTATGATCATTTGTGTATTTTCCTGGCAACGAAACACCGTTGGGTCGATACGATGCGCGCGGCAATCGACGCGTTCTCGATCGTTAATCGTTCCCATTGAAACTTTTTCACCGATCGATTCCGTAATAGCAATCGAATTAAAACTGTTACTGGACGCTTCGACTCGAAATTCCTATTTTCTGCCGGTGTTTAAAAAGAGAAAAGTCAAGAGAAAGTGAAGTGATCTTTCTTCGAGATACTTGGACTTTTACTTCCAATGGGGTTGGAAAATATTTCACCGTGACAATATTTATTAGTAGAATCAATCGACGTAGTAAGCAAAAGGATCAATCTATTTTAACACTGGAATATATATATATATACAAAGAATATGTATATTGCTTTGTGACAAACTGTGCCCGTTCAGACCTCATACAACTTTCATTGTAATATGTGCTTCAATGAAGAGGTTCATTAAAAAATGAAAACATTTTTACAATTTCAGTAATTGTAAAAGAAAAAATTAGGAACCAATCATTTCGACTGGTCCGACAGTTCTAGTGTTAAATTATGGCTTACACCACTTTCACAACTACCGGAAGACTGGCTATAGTGATTGAACATTGACAGTTCGTAGAATGTCAAGCTTGTTCTAATTTAATTTTTAGGGTATAATTGTTTCAATTTCTCCAGCGATGCGCAAGAAGCGTTGGAAAATTTGGAGCCCGTTTTGCAGCTGGAAAATGAATTGTCAGCGTGCGTAGAATCGTTATGCGTGTTATCAGATTGTGCAAAATCCCGCAGAATTCTTGCCCAAAGCTTCGAGAGCACGAAAGAGAGAGGGAGAGAGAGAGAGAGAGAGAGAGAGGAAACGCGCGGGCGTAAAACGAAAATAACCGAGAAACGTCGAGACTGCGTGCGCCGTCACGTGAAAGCTCGACGATCCATCGATCCACGATCGACAGCGCGAAACGCGTCGTTCGAACGAGCTTCTAATCACAGAAACGTTTAACACAAAGAGAAAAATCAAATCCCTAAGAACGATTAACACTGTGTTCACGAGGCGCGTCAAAACGACCTCTTTTAAATTTACAATTATTCAACAAATTTATTTCTCCGGGTACATATTATTAAAAATTTGAGTAAATACATTCTTGTTATTTTTGCAAGGTACTGTAGAATATTCCGAAAAATGGTGGTCACTCCAAAGGAAAATCGTCGAAATTGTCAAAATATTTCTGGTCTCGTTGAAAAATACGATGGACGACACGCGATCTCGGTCATGCCAATCGTGGCTCGCGCACGTTCCGTTATAGTTCCGTCGACACCGCACTATGTCACTATACACTTTGACACATTCTAGAGCAGCTACTGTCCCGTTCAATCACTCTGACAACAAGTTTTGCCGTCGTACAAGTTCGCGCAAACTAGCCTGGCTTCAATAATTCAGCCGTGGAACGATCTATAAACCCGAGCGAGGGAAGTACGTTCTTCTCGTAAACCGCAGGGTCACCTTCGATTTTCCAAACAACGGCCCCCATTACGAGAACGGACGCCGCAGGTAAAACATTACCTGCGCGCGGCGCCAGTTTTCCGATCGGTTGTAAAACGAGCCAAATATTTCCCGGTTCGCCGCGGGGGAAAGCCGATGTGTACAATGACGGCCGTAAATCGTCACCCGAATCGGTCAACATAGAGGAAGGACGCGAACTTGACATTCGCTAATTTAGTAGTGGCAAAACAATCCTCCGATACACGCGCGCTCGCGAACGTACACTAAGGAGCGAAACTGAGTCCACACTGTTTGAAAGAACATAACTTTTTTAAAATTAGATCAAACCACTTGAATGTTATTGAGAAGTTAGAAGGATTAGTTTATTAGAGGAGGTGTAAAATATTTTTGAGAAAAATTTGAATTGGCCGGAATCGCAAAAGAAATGGTAAAAGTCGGTTTTTCAGCTTTTTTATCCGAGTCTGTATTGAAAATTTAACCCTTACCACTCGAATGGCGACTGTGAGCCGCCACTAAAAATTGCTGTTCCATTATTCAAAATGTTTTTTACATTATTAAATTTGTTTGTATTTAATAAATCGCTAAACACTTCAGTATTGTACGAGTAAGTTGCACCATTTTCGTATGTATAACATGAAAAAGAAATTTATAGAAAGGAAATATTCTAGGTCGGAAGAAATGTTTCGTTTTGGGGGTAAAATAGCTTCGAGTGCAAAGGGTTAAAGAATGTGTTTGATTCGTTCGAATAAATTATATCTATGCTGAAAGTTTCACCGACATTGGTTACTTCGTTTACGAGTTGTAAACGCTTAAAAGCTGGAAAATTGCAATTTTTCACGATTTTCGACTTAAAATCGCACTTTTCATCGTTTATAACTCGTAAACGATTTTCATCGATCTCGAAACATTCTTTCTCCGGGTCCCTCGATTTTTCATTTTCAAGCTCGATCTACCGCCGGATCATTCGTATTCTTCACGGACGGAGACAAATATACTGATTTGAAAACGTCAACGGACGATCACCGACGACTCTCGCGCGCGAACTAGTGATCCATCGATCGCGAGAACTCGTAGAAATTCAAATCCCCCGATTTTTTATCCCCCAACTCGGTCTACCGCGATAATTGTTCAAATATATATGTATCAAGGGGTGGAACAACACTGATCTAGAAACATCAACATATGATCACCGCCGATCTCGCGCGAAACGGTGATCCATCGATCGCGAGATCTCTTAAACTCTCCAAACACCTCGATTTCCAATTTCCGAACTCTGTCGCGAGATCATTAGCATTCCTCGAGTATAAGGCCGACGATTCGAAGAACACAGATTTCGAAACGTCAACGTGCGATCACGGGCGATCGCTCGCGGATAAGATCCATCGATCACGAGGATCGCCCTCCGAACACCTCGATTTCCAATTTCCAAACTGGACGCGTCGCGAGATTATTCGCACTGTTCACACACGCGTGTGAAAAGGCAAAAAGCAACGATCTAGAATAATTAACCGGCGACCTTCACGCGCGAATACGGGTCAGAAAATAAAAACAGTCAACTCCAAGAAAAAGAAGAAGAAGAAGAAATGATCACATTTTCTACCTGGCAGAGGAGCAGCGAGGAAGGCTTGGTTGCTGGTGACGAGCAACGACACCAGCACGAACAGCGACCACGCGAGGACGATCATCCTGGATCGTATCGATCACGTAGAGTCAGCGGTACGGAGAACTGGATCAGCGTTGGTGCGTCGAGGAGCTGGTTGTCGCCTTTCGGAGCAGCTCGCCTGGATCGGTGGATGATCCTGCGTTGTCCCGGAGGAGCGACGACGACGAAATGGGAGAGGTTCGTCGAGGTCACGGCTGGTAGCACGTGCGTAACTTTGGGTGTCGGTCGCAACTGAACAGGTAACTCCCAGGTAAACCGAACTCGGGCACACTCGCGCGAACACGTTTCTCTCGGTGTGTCGAGGGAGGGGGTCGTTTCGGGGGCCGCCAGGCTCAGGACTCGGCTTCGCCGACTTCTCCGACCAGTTAGCCAGCAGTGAACTGCTCGTGTTCCTGCCTTGGGCATCGTAATATACATAAAGTCGCCAGATAAGCCGCGGCTGACACCCCACCATCGAGCCGCCCGTCGCGGGACGGCCCGTTCTCTCCTCTCTTGGCTCTCGCTCCTTCTCTCTCCTCTGCTCATGCTCCTTCTCCCCCCCCCTTTTACTACTTCTCTGTCTCTCTCCCTCTCCCTATCCCTCGTTCTCTAGGTTTCTCACTCTCTCTCTCTCTCTCTCTCTGTCTCTCGTTCTCTGGGTTTCTCGCTCGCTCGCAAAGCGGCGCCGAGAGAGCGAAGAGCACTCTCGTCTGCGGCTCGAGGCCGACGCGTCGCGACGCGCAACGACGCGCGCCAATCCGTGTCACGTCGGCTACGTGCACGCCACACACGTGCATCCCGTCCCGGGACCAATTGCCGAAGATCGAAGAAGATCGACCGAATGTTTCCGATTGATCGAAAAAGAGCTGCGAATTCGATTCTAATTCAGTTTCTACTAGAAAGATAGGATTTTGTTTATTATTTTAGTTTCTATTGCGAAGATAGTGTTTGATTTACCGCGGATTTTTGTAACGAGCGGTGGCTATTTAGGCATTTCATTTTTTTCTTTGAGAATTTTAATGGATCGAGGGTAATACATTAATGCTGTTCAATTCTTTTGATCTTGCTACTCTCTACGACAAATAGAGCTGCGAATTTAATTCTAATTGAGTTTCTAGTGGAAAGATAGGATTTTGTTTATTATTTTAGTTTCTATTGCGAAGATAGGATTTGATTTACCGCGGATTTTTGTAACGAGCGGTGGCTATTTAGGCATTTCATTTTTTTCTTTGAGAATTTTAATGGATCGAGAGTAATATATTAATTCTGTTCAATTCTTTTGATCTTGCTACTCTCTACGACAAATAGAGCTGCGAATTTAATTCTGATTGTGTTTCTACTGGAAAATTAGGATTTTGTTTATTCACTGCGGATTTTTGTAACGAGCTATTTAGGCATTTGCTTTTTTCTTTGAGAATTTTAATGGATCGAGAGTAATCCATTAATGCTGTTCAATTATTTCATCTTTCTACTCTCTACGACAAATAAAGCTGCGAGTTTGAATCTGATAGAGTTTCTACTGGAAAGATAGGATTTTGTTTATTGAGTGCGGATTTTTGCAACGAGCAGTAGCTCTTTAGGCATCTCCTTTTCTCTTTGAGAATTTTAATGGCTCGATAGAAATCCATTAACGCTGTTCAATTCTTTTGATCTTTCTACTGTCCACGCCAAACACTGCTGCGAATTTTATTCTAATTGAGTTTCTACTGGAAAGATAGGATTTTGTTTATTGAGTGCGGATTTTTGCAACGTTCAGTAGCTCTTTAGGCATTTCCTTTTCTCTTTGAAAATTTTAATAGATCGAGAGTAATCCATTAATGCTGTTCAATTATGTGATCTTTCTACTCTCTACGACAAATAAAGCTGCGAGTTTGATTCTGATTGAGTTTCTACTGGAAAGATAGGATTTTGTTTATTGAGTGCGGATTTTTGCAACGAGCAGTAGCTATTTAGGCATCTCCTTTTCTCTTTGAGAATTTTAATAGATCGAGAGTAATCCATTAATGCTGTTCAATTATTTGATCTTTCTACTCTCTACGACAAACAGAGCTACGAGTTTGATTCTGATTAAGTTTCTACTTGAAAGATAGGATTTTGTTTATTGAGTGCGGATTTTTGCAACGAGCAGTAGCTACTTAGGCATTTTCTTTTTCCTCTGAGAATTTTAATGGCTCGAGAGTAATACATTAATGCTGTTCAATTCTTTGATCTTTCTACTGTTCCATGCGAAAACTGCACGTTTTTAAATGCACAAAATCCGCAGTCTAATTGACAGTATGGTCGATCCAACGGGACAAGTCCGTGCACTATCTGCGTACTAGGCGCATTTGTTTACTTTCACTGACTTGGCTCGCTGGACGAGGTATAGTGCGACCGAACACTAAACGAGTGACACACCCAGTGTTCCCGAAGTCATGGTACAAGCGGTTCAAAGTGATTCTAATTGCAGAAACAAGTCGGGAAAAAGGAATCACATTGGATTTGAAGATTAAAATTCTCCCTTTCCAACGATTATTTAAAAATCCGTGTGCGATTTTTTCCCGCCCTTTTAATGGGAAGTGTCTTCGGTGAAAGAGATTAAATCTGAAGAAGACCTTTCCGACGTGTGCCGCGAAAACAAATAATTTCTCAATCGGGACAGCAATTAATTGAAAGTAAAACGGCGCAGACTTTTCCGTAAAATTGCAGGAGACAAAGCATCAGATTCGACAAAAGCCTAAGGCGAGCCTAAGCAAGCGAAAAACGAGAGTTTTGTCAGCAGAGTCGTCCCCTTTTTTCGTCGCAAATTAAGTTTGAGGGTCCGCGGAGCCGGTGCTCGTGCATGTCTCTGTATAATTCGTTATCTCGCCGGTGTGCTCGTGTTGGTAAACATTTCACGCTGACATAATTTACATTCCAACGGTTACATTTCGCCGTCTTATTTATTTCCCTCTGATACGGGTGATCCCTCGGAACGGCGACGGGGATCATTACGCCGACACCGGGGATAAAGATCCGATTCATCAAACGCGGTCCAGTTTTATGGCCTTTCAAAAACTTCGCAAACTCGTCGAGCGAATTCGAGGCTCGATGTTTCGCAATGATCGAACGTGACAGGATCACGGTGATCCGATCCCACGGCCCGGCCAGACGATCTCTTAAATATTTCTTTCGATCCGTTTATAATCCGGGCGTTCGGTATTAGCGTATCAACTCGTTGCCCAATTATGGATCTTGGGCATAAATCGCGCATTCAATCGCAAAGTCAATCAGGAATTATTATATTAAGCATTGTCCGGAAGCTTCGACGATTAAGGTGTTTTGCGTTTGAAAATTACGGGATAATAAAATGGGACGGAAAGAATCGAATCTTCTTTGTATTTAAACTTACCCAGACCTCCAAGTGAGGTCTATACATTATGTTACAAAATTAATTGATCATTTTGCAAGCACACGTAGAAGTGGATTGGAAATTAGTTTGCCCGGGGCCAGGGCGTTTAACGACCACAAGATTTGAAGAAAATTGATCAAAGAGTGCAAGTTAATTTTCAAAAGGTCTCTCAATTAGAACTTCGTCGTGCTTACCCTCTGAACTTAACAATTATTTTGCAAAAGTGTGTATTATAATACCCGAGTATTCTCGGGCTTTTAAGTTAAGAGGTCAATAATTTCCTAAAGGAGGCAGCACGTTTAACAACAATTTGTGAAATATCGATAATAGAAGAATTTTTTTTCTTTTCTTCAGGGCTAAAATGGAGAAGAACAGCATCTGAGCATGACAGATTTTGCTTGGAACGTTCATCTGACTGGATATTGTGTGTCAAGAGGTTGCGATCGAGCACTTTGGCAGGGCCATTGCGCAAAACGCACAATGGAAAATTGATCAAAGAGTGTAAGTTAATTTTCAAAAGGTCTCTCAATTAGAACTTCGTCGTGCTTAACCTCTGAACTTAATAATTATTTTGCAAAAGTGTGTATTATAATACCAGAGTATTCTCGAGCTTTTCCTAAAGGAGGCAGCACGTTTAACAACAATTTGTGAAAGATCGATAATAGAAGAACAGAATTTTCTCAAAAAGAATTTTTTTTCTTTTCTTCAGGGCTAAAACGGAGAAGAACAGCATCCGTGCATGACAGATTTTGCTTGGAACGTTCATCTGACTGGATATTGTGTGTCAAGAGCTTGCGATCGAGCACTTTGGCAGAATTGCGCAAAAAGCACGAAGACTGTTAACCGTTTCGGCTGACAAAGGAGCGAATTAACAGAGGAGCAGGTGACAGCGTTATACACGCGTTCCGCGATTCACTCCGAGGTCTTTTCACGTGAAAAGGAGATTCAAGAATTCCGAGTATCGGGCATGATGACGAGGCGAGCGCGCACGTAAACGCGAAACGCTCTCGAAGAATCGCGCAAGATCAATGGTGGCGCGGGACGGCCGCGTCACTCGGCTAATCCGGACTTAATCGGCTAATTAGAGGAGCGCCATTGATTACTTATTCGCGGGTAGAGATGTCTTCTTGGGAATGTGTTGTATGTACGTATACATATAATAATGTTTCGCGGTGCACTGACTCATCTAGCATCGGCGTATCGTTCGCGTGCGGTGTTGGTAACGGCAGAATACATCACAGGAAATGTGAGATGCTCGTTAGTCTCGTTCCAGGTGGCTCGTTATCGTCGGTAGCACTGTGTCAAGTGTCACATAAGTTAGCCCCAACACGTGACACTCGTGTAACGCCCAGTAAAGGAAGAATTATGAAAGAAGCGCGTCATTCACCGGGGAAAGAGTCATCTGGATCGACGTGCTCTCGAGCTCGCTGCGAGTCATCGGTCGAACGAGCACCGTCGACCTACCGAAAACTCCGAACAGACCCGATTCACCTTCTCAACCCCTTCACTCACCCAGTACGATAACAGAAATAATTGTTCAATCTTTGAAAATCCATTTTTCCCACGGTGCATTCGCTGCAATGCAATTTTATCAGCACTTGTGCGGCACTCGAGACGTTAAAATAGCTACCTCTGCAGCCCCGGACTCGGAGCTTTCGATTTCGCGGAATATTTTAGCAGGCAATAATAATCAAAGTGTCTAGAAATCATTTTTGCAAAGCCTGCAGCCAAATAACACTTCCCTGTGTCAATACTTTGCAATAATTTAACAGTTTCATGCATTTAAAACAGTGTAGACATTAGAATAAAGTATATCGTAATAATATTGTCAACTTATCAAAACGATTAGGAGTCGAAGTCAATTTTTATTTAATTTCTGTTTGTCGCCAGGGACGCACAAGATTTTTATTTTGCACAGAGACCCGCAATCCAGCGATTGCTTTCGATTACGAAATGATTTGTGCAGTCACGTGATACGAATTGAATAGGAATGTGTTTAGCCTCTGCAAATGATTCTTAAAAATTTTGATTTGTGTACAAGGAGGAAACATAAAGATTCGCCGCGAAGGAGCCTAAGAATGAGCAAGGGAACGTGCTCTTTGTTCCGCGAACGGTGTCTCGCCGGTCGACCGGCAATTATGCAACGTTTAGCTTCGGCGATAATGTTGCACAGCGTGCATCCTCGGCCGCATTGATTTGCAAAACGAGTTTCCCCGGCCGGTTGTATTAAAATTTCATATCGCCGCGAGTCATTATCATCCGGTATGCTCTCTTCCCTCGATATTTTCCAAAACAACGAGCTAGCCGGCTAAATATAGGCACAACGGCATCGACGAGGGACGAAGAAAATGCAGACATTTCGTTGTTGATGCGTTACAATGGCCGGGGCTTCATTAATTCGTTGCTCGGCCGCTGTCGTCGTGTATCGGAAATTCAACGCCAGGCCTCCGGCGAACAAGAGACGCGTGTTTTGCTAAACAAGTGAAACCTCTTTGTTCCCGTTCCGCGAGCGAGAATCGGCGAAATTCTCCTGCAACCCCCTCCCCCGCCAACCCCTTTTTAAAACTGCCAATAACGGACCGCGGGGAGCTTTTGTCTCTTTGGGACAACGATTCGAGGACGGACTCGGAAAGTCGGAATCGGGGCCGAGATCACCGATGGCTCCTTTCGACTAATTCACCTTCCGCGGACCTGTTCCTCGCCGTTTACCCTTTGCGACTTTATTTTATTTGCCAGCCGTAAACGTTCGCCCGAGGAGAAAGCGAACTTCGCTCGCGACGCGCGCCTCACTCTTCAACTTTTACGCTCGGACACGCGCATACCGATCGGCTCGCTGCGGACGAGGATATTTCGAAGCATTCGCAAAATATTTTGCTCCGGGAAGTGGGATCTTCAATCTTGCAAGTTGCAAATAATTAAATTACCGAAGAACTGAAGTCTCTCTCGGGTCTCGCTTTCTGAAGAAAATGTTTAAATTATTCTCAACGAATCGAAACGATTTGTTCAGTCGCCATTGAAACTGCTGTTCGACAAATTTGCAAAAACAAACCCACGACGGCTAAGCGAACGCTTTTAACGCCTTCAACAAGTTGACTGCCATGTCAGCCATATGTGAGTGACGGAATTATTTGTCCAGGTTTTGAAATGAATTTTTACGTTGTACCAACTTTGACTAGGAACTGTAAAATGCAAGGACTACTCAGTATCATACATTTAATTTTTGACAATTTTTATTTCATTAAGTAACTTTGATTTCACGCAGTTTTTGAGGTTTCTTGTTTGGCGGTTGGCGTCATTAAAAAGGAAATGGATTTATACCAAAATAAACGATTCATAATTTAAACGGTTCATTGGCAAGGGTTAACTTTAAACTCCAAGACCTAAATTATGTCATATGGCAATGCCCAGAATATGAAAACGAACGTAATACATTGGAAACAAAGCTCCTCGAAGGCAAGTACTGTTTCCCTCTTTGTATTAGTTCCTTCTTATGTAAACCTGATATAAAAGGTGTGAAAATAATTTATAATTTCCTTAAACAATGTTCCATTAGAATTTAGAAACAATGTAAACCTATTTGATGTGAGCCAAATGTAATAATACTGTACTTGCTATATCAACCACTTGGTTTAAAGCAATAAATAAATAAATAAATAAACGATTCATTCCATGATCTTTGCAGTACCCTAGAGTATTGAAACCATACTTGACTCGACCGAAGTGAAAAATATTTACAGTTCATGAAACTTGCTATATAAACCACTTGGTCTAAAGCAATAAATAAATAAATAAATAAACGATTCATTCCATGATCTTTGGTAGGCAGTACCCTAGAGTATTGAAACCATACTTGACTCGACCGAAGTGAAAAATATTTACAGTTCATGAAACTTGCTATATAAACCACTTGGTCTAAAGCAATAAATAAATAAACGATTCATTCCATGATCTTTGGTAGGCAGTATCCTAGAGTATTGAAACCATACTTGACTCGACCGAAGTGAAAAATATTTACAGTTCATGAATCTTGCTATATAAACCACTTGGTCTAAAGCAATAAATAAATAAATAAACGATTCATTCCATGATCTTTGGTAGGCAGTACCCTAGAGTATTGAAACCATACTTGACTCGACCGAAGTGAAAAATATTTACAATTCATGAAACTTGCTATATAAACCACTTGGTCTAAAGCAATAAATAAATAAATAAATAAATAAACGATTCATTCCATGATGTTTGGTAGGCAGTACCCTAGAGTATTGAAACCATACTTGACTCGACCGAAGTGAAAAATATTTACAGTTCATGAAACTTGCTATATAAACCACTTGGTCTAAAGCAATAAATAAATAAACGATTCATTCCATGATCTTTGGTAGGCAGTAGCCTAGAGTATTGAAACCATACTTGACTCGACCGAAGTGAAAAACATTTGCAGTTCATGAAACTTGCGTAATCGCTGGTTCAAAAAATAGCGTACAATGATGAGAACAGAGTACAGAAGAGTACGCAAGAGGAAAAGACGATTGTTTTGCACGAAGTTTCCGAGACGAACTGCGCTCTTCTGCACCCGCGACGCGCCTCGTGCGTTCAAGACCGGTCCGTCATCTTGGATTTCGATGTTTTCGAGGGAGTTACTTAAGCAAACTTGTACCTAAGAGGAAATTTATACGGACAAGATTGATGTACCGGTTTTAATGATTGTTTGATTGGTTTATTAATCGTTTCGGGCACACAGGGCGACTGGTATTTCAAGAAAAGAAAAATAACGTGGCGCCACTATTGCAGGCGTTCGCGAGCCAATAGAGATACGCAATCGGCTTGCGGATAGACTGCTAAATGTTTGCCGCGCTTTTAAGACGCACCTTGTAAGCAAATATGCATCGAAGGCCGCAACCAACAGAGACGGGATGAGTCTATTTTTATTTCGCGTGTGCGCCGCTATTGTGCGTGCCGCGAAACGTAACAACAACATTAAAGGAGCTTAACGGCTGCGGCAATTACCCCCATCGAACTTTAGATTAGCGAGACACGACTTTTCGGAGCCGGCTTCCTCGAAGTTCCGCTCCTCGTTCGATCCTCTTCCTTTTTCATTGTTTCGCTCCGAAAGTCCTACAATGGTTCAACACATTCTACTACACTGACAGCGTGTCCTCCTTTTTCTTTCGCGAGAGCTACTGGCTACAACCCTCGAACTGGAAAAGTGGAAAAGTCTCTTGAACAAATCTGACGAACGCTTTTCCCCCGTAATTTTAATTGCTACGTTTTCAAATAAGAAGGCTGGCGTACCCAGAAGTATTTGGGGGACCCATGAGTAATCAATTATTTTGAGATCTAAAACAAACTTTGTAGTACATTCAAGTTTTTATTACTTAATTTATTATATAATCTCCATCATTATCAAGGACGTGACGAGGTTACGAGGTAACAACGTCTAATCGAAATGAACTCGACGTTTCGGAACAACAACTTCAATATATACTTTCAAACTTAACAAGCACGGTTAACCGACAAGGTACAATATGTGAGAATGTGTGACGAGTATGGCTCGAGAACCTTTCGAGATCGATGGACGTGTTTTCGGTGCGAGCGATTTTTGTGTTCTGGGGTTCGGTGTCGTGTCGTGACAAATGTTAACCCTTAGCACTCGAATGGCGACTGTAAGGCGCCGCTAAAAATTGCTGTACCATTATTCAAAATATTGTTTACATTGTTCAATGCGTTTGTATTTAATAAATTACTAAACACTTCGGTATTGTACACGTAAATTGCACCATTTTGGAAATATTCTAGGTCAGAAGAAATGTTTCGTTTTGGAATTAATATAGCTTCGAGTGCAAAGGGTTACCTCGGATTGGTGGAAAATTCCTCGCAAGGAAGATCGGTACAGAACTAAAGGCAAAACAAATTCTTTGCAAATAATTGATTACTTACGATTACCCCTAATACCTTGGACAATACATTTCCGATTTCGGACGAGAAAGGACGTTTAGCGAAGAAAATTGTAACCGCAGCAGGAAGTTGTGCAAACTTCTCAGTCTCTGTCGATGAGTTTGAATCGTGAGCCAAGAGAGACGCGTTGAAAATTGCTAAACAAAGCCGGGAACGGTCCCCGAAGCGTGTGCGTTTGTCGGGCAGGTCAGTTGTGGTTAATTCGACGGAAGAAGTCGAGCGTGTTGATCGCCGGCCATTTTTCATGCGGGACGGTCGAGCACATAGCCGCAATTTCTATGCAAACACGCGTTTAATCGGTGGCACCGGAATGGCAGGTGCGCCGGTTATTGTTGATAGCCCGGCGAAAACGGGGACGGTTCGCGAGCCGCGGCCGCAAACAACTGATTTAGACGGCGTACGTGAGCATTGTGCGCGATGAAAACGTGCCGGCTCGGAATTTGCATGATAAAACGTTCTGAAGCGGGATTGAAGTGCACGGTCCAACGAGCATAAGTCACCGTGACAAGGAAGACCGGTGTCGGGCCTCGAGAGGGACGTCTTCCTGTAAGTGTAGGTGTCTCCGATCATTCTTTAAAAGCCCGACTCGTTCATGCGAGCCGTGCCCGACTCATCGAATCCGATTTTTCAATTCTCCGTCCGGCGGACCATTTGCGTTCAATTCCCAGTTTGACGCTATAGTCATCGAGCACTAAGAACGATTTTAAGGGTTGGACATTTTTAAAAAATGTAATTTATTTAGATTTTACGCGGTTAGATTCAATCGTTTCCCATTGCAAGCTCTTTATAATTTCCAGTCGATTCGACTATGCGTTACATTTTGTAGTATTAACCCTTTGCACTCGAAGCTATTTTCATTCCAAAACAAGCAGCCTGCAACACAAAAATGAAACAAATCACCCATTATACCAGACTAAACGATCTTGAAAACACCTAAATGAAATTTTTAGGAAACAGGTATTTGACAAAATTAAAAGGAATTATATACAAAAATATCATAATGAAGGAGCGGATTTTGAGTGGCACAAATTTCCAAGTCTAGTAGATCGTCAAATTCAAACTTCAATTTCTAGAATCAGAATTGGGCACTCAGAAATAACCCGTTCATTTTTGTTAAATAAGAAAGAAAATACGATCTGCGATATATGTAAAGTACCAATGAACATAAACCACCTAATAATAGAATGCAGAAAATATGAGAATGAAAGGAAAAATGCTAAGTTGCCTAGATCCTTACCCATTCTGTTCAGTTCTAAGGAGTATATCGCCGGTCTTGCCAAGTATATCAAGGATACTTTGTATGATATATTGTAAGAAAATGTAGCGTGTTGCTAATGACCTTTGATGTTGAAGCAACATTAAACAATTAAATTATATATATATATTTCTTCCGACCTAGAATATTTCTCTTGTATACATTTTTTTCGTGTTATACATACGAAAATGGTGCAATTTACTCGTACAATACTGAAATGTTTAGTAATCTATTAGATACATGCAAATTTAACTATGTAAAAAATATTTCGAATAATGATACAGCAATTTTTAGTGGCGCCTTACAGTCGCCATTCGAGTGCTAAGGGTTAATATTTGTTTCACTTAACCTATTTTCTGTGGTACGGTTAGCATTACATTGATTGAAAAGTCATTTCTCTGCACCATATCCCAATTTTCCGAAATTTCGAGCAGAATCTTCGACATCGATCATTTTCTCCTGATTTAATCGTGTAATCTACGACTCTTGCGTAGATTCAGCAGACTCTCCGAGATACACCAGCGCATTTTCTGATAACATAACGCACAGTGGAAGATATTTGAACAATGTTTGAAGAGGGCGAGCCCCCTCTAACGCAACAATTTTCTCAAACGCGAGCAATTAAGACTTCCCGCGTTCCTCGTAGAACGAAAACATCGTTACGGAAAGATAATGAACAGACTGTTATGCGTTCCCGAGATAAGGCGAAGAACCCGGCGAGATAAAAATCCGCGTGAAATCTGATTAGTTTCCTACTATCTTCGAGCTCGTGTAATTCTCGTCAATTAGATTATGTAATTTCGCGGTTCCCGTTCGGATGGCCGAGGGTTTTCGGTCGCGTACTAGTCGCCGGAATTCGTTCGCACGGATTTATCAGTTGAATCGTGGATCGGTTGAATGGACAACCTGCTATGGAACCAGTTCCGGACGTCTAAGAACCTCTAATGGCGACTCTTGAATGGACATTGATGTCGAGGCACCTCGGGCGAACAGATATCCCCGCGATTACGTGTCGCAGGACGCTTCTTGCAAGCCAACGGATGTCAACGTGTGCACGGGAGTCGACCGGCGATCATTCTCAGACCCTACGAGATACTCGAAACATGCTATAGCCGGAATAGTCATGTCCACGTGAAATTATTGCTCTGCTTTTGCAAACATTTAATTACTTTGATTCGCTGCACTTTAATTTTAGGTGCAATAAATTTCAGAGCTACGCTATCTCATTCTTAAACCCTCGTTTCTATTTTTGGAAAAATTTAATGCGACCTGTCGATAGCTTTGAGCCGCTACTCTTTAATTTTTGGCGCAATAAATTTTAGAGCTAAGTTATCTCGTCCTTAAAACCTCGTTTCTACTTTTGGAAAATTTTAATGCAGGCTGTCGACTGCTTTGAGACGCTACTCTTTAATTTTAGGTGCAATAAATTTGAGAGCTACGTTATTCCGTTCTTCAAACCCCGTTTCCATTTTTGGAAAAATTTAATGCGCCCTGTCGATTGCTTTGAGCCGCTACTCTTTAATTTTTGGCGCAATAAATTTTAGAGCTAAGTTATCTCGTCCTTAAAACCTCGTTTCTACTTTTGGAAAATTTTAATGCAGGCTGTCGACTGCTTTGAGACGCTACTCTTTAATTTTTGGTGCAATTAATTTCAAAGCTACGTTATCTCATTCTTAAAACCTCGTTTCTATTTTTGTAAAAATTTAATGCGCCCTGTCGATAGCTTTGAGACGCTACTCTTTAATTTTTGGTGCAATTAATTTCAGAGCTAAGTTATCTCGTCCTTAAAACCTCGTTTCTACTTTTGGAAAATTTTAATGCAGGCTGTCGACTGCTTTGAGACGCTACTCTTTAATTTTAGGTGCAATAAATTTGAGAGCTACGTTATTCCGTTCTTCAAACCCCGTTTCCATTTTTGGAAAAATTTAATGCGCCCTGTCGATTGCTTTGAGCCGCTACTCTTTAATTTTTGGTGCAATAAATTTTAGAGCTACGTTATCTCATTCTTAAAACCTCGTTTCTACTTTTGGAAAATTTTAATACAGGCTGTCGACTGCTTTGAGACGCTACTCTTTAATTTCTGATTAAATTAATTTCAACGCTACGATATCTCATTCTTAAAACCTCGTTTCTATTTTTGTAAAAATTTAATTCGACCTGTCGATTGCTTTGAGACGCTCTACACTTTAATTTCTGATTGAATTAATTTCAAAGCTACGATATCTCGTTCTTAAAACCTCGTTTCTTCTATTATAAAAATGTAATGCGACCTGTCGACTGCTTTGAGGCGCTACTCTTTAATTGTTGGTGGGATTAATTCCAGAGTTACGTCATCTTCTCAAAACTTTGCGTTTCTTTTCGTAAGCATGCGAGCTGCCGATCGCCTTGATACGCCGCATCGTCATTTCTGATTTAATTGCGTCAATTTCAGATCTGCGTCATTATACTCAAAATCTGAGTTGTTCGGGCTGACTCAGCTAACGCGACAACTTCAAATTGCACGTGAATTGCTCAATCTCGGGATGATGCAACAATTCGATTCTTACTGTGTCTCGTACAGATAACTCGCTCTGTAACAGATAGAAACAATGGACAGAGGAGACACATATCCTCGGAAACGTTGAATCTTTCGAATGCTAGACAAGTCCCAGAAATTCAGTGTACAGAAAACACCTTGAGATCATTGGAAAAAATTGTGAAAGTCTCGGAAGCCTTGGAGATCCTAACGAATCTCGCGATCACCGAAGCACCGGGGATTCAGAAATCCTAGAAATTCGAGTAATGCGAAACGTCGGGTAGAATTGTAAAAAGAATATACGGCGACAGCATCGAATTCTTGGACAGAAGTCGTTGCTAAACTGCGGATCTTTATGTGAAATGAAAATCGTCTCTGTTAATGGCAAGAAATGGTAGACGGGAATTTCTTTCCTCGTTCAAATAGTCTTAATAAATTGCCTATAACACATCGCCGTTGTCAAATGCTTCTAAGTTTAACTCCTAACTAGGACTTCCTTGTTTCTAATAATAGCCTAGAAGAAAAACAAATTCCTATCGTTTGTGTTCCCGTATTTCCATTAAATGGCCTAATTTCGATATCATAAACATGGAATTTTGATCAGTCCAGCGGAATTGCACAACGTAGTAAATTTTGTTTGAAATCTGCATCGTTAAACTGTACATTGAAGATGTTCTCGTGGGAAATGATTAAATAAATATATTTAGTAATCCAAATAAATTCAATCCCGTCATTTTTATAAGACATGTATCATTTACTTTTAAGCCTCTGTAGATTTATAGTGTTAACAATTAAAATAACCTACCCCTAAAAATGACAAATCTATTTACCTTGTAGTTTTCATTTATCTCAAATTTTTCTGCAAACAAATTCAGTACCAAGTATAATTGTGCTACTACGTACAATTTTTTTAGTTTTATTTGACCCGATTTCCTGCAAGGTAATACATTTTCCTTGTTAAAGAAGAGGGATTTGTATTTCCGTTTTAGGATCACTATTGATTTTAAAATGCACATGCAGGGCGAACAATTATTTTCCCACCGCACAGACACATTAAAAAATGTAAAAGCAAAATATTCTATTATCAAAAAATCCTCGTTACATTTCGTTAATTTTCCAGCCACGTTATTTCGCCGGTGATCGAATCAACAGGTTACGTAAATTCAGCGTCGAACGAGACCCGGCAAACCGGAGATTAAAATATAATAAATTTCCAATAAAAACCCTGCTAATCTGGCGACAGGCTAAATCACTGTTGCAACTCGGTTGCATCGAACAGTGATTTCTCGTTTCTCCATTGGTTTACGTAACCATTTTTTCCGGTGAATCGCACGGGTACAGAGTTGCACGTGATTTTTCGAACGACGTTTGTTCTCCGAAGTTTCGTAACAGGTTCGAGGGTGGTTTGTTCGGAACTCCGAACCGCGGAATTGTCCTCGACGACGGTCGGAAAACCTCGGGATAAATCGGGCCCGACTGTACTTTCCCTCTGTTTCACCCTCGAGGGTTAAATCTGACCGTCACCGAGTGAAAACGAGCCGTATTACCATAATCTCGCCGGCCCCCGCAGATTATGGCTAATTCCGGCTTAAATGTTTCGCGCTATTAAGCGTTTCGCGGCCTTCCTGTCCCCATAATTCCTTTCGCGACAGCCCGAATCCCCGCGCAGGTACCAATTTGTTCTTGCATGGATCGATATGCTGGATCAGATCTATAGAAAACTCTAAAATCTATTTTACCTCGATCCGTAATTCCTGCAATTGTTGCGTCGCTCTTTTAGTCGTTGTTGGACTGCGGATCCTTGGGGAAAATGAAAATTGCCTCCATTAATTGCAGGCCATAGGAACTCTTCTTTCCTCAATAATTTTATCGAGTTGAAAATTACATTCTAATATCCTCCAATTTGTCCAATTTTTTTACCGTTCCAAATGTTTCCTCATTTTTCTAAAAAATGCGCAAAGTCCGCAGTAAAGTCATTACGCCTTTCCTTACCTTCGACCATATCGTCGCGTTTATGCGGTGGTTTATGGTTGATCCTGCGAGAGGAACAATTTCGATCGAGTTACGAGGACTCTCGTAGCTGAAAGTGTTAATTTTCATTCTAAAACTAAATTTTTCTTCCGTCTTCGAATATTTTCATTTTATTCATACGAAACTGATTCGATGTCCACATATAATATTTAACTGTTTAGTAATCTATTGAATACAAATTTTGTAATATTTTTTGTAATTTCCTTGAAATGTTGCCACAACAATTTCGAGTGGTGCTTCAGAGTCACCACTCGAGTGCTAATGGTTAAATTCGTCAATGTAGCAAGCCGTAATTAGTTGATTTTCTCGAATCCCTTCAGCCTAGGATCGAACCCTGAATTTTTTGCCACGGCCTAAAAGCGGAGAAGATCGACCAGGATTCGGAGGCGATACTAATTACCGGCGGTGTTGCGTGTGACCTGAATGCTCGTACCTGTTCCACGTACTCTATCATCGGAACAATGACGCAGAAACGCGGGTCCTAAAAATAACAGACCGCTCGAAATAAATCCGGCGATCCATCAAACTTTGACACGCGTGTTCTCACATTCGGCCAATTTATCATTCGCGGCTGTATAAAAAAAGGGACTTAATACCGTTGCTTACCGCGGACAGATAACGAGCTCCTTCACAATCGAAATTATTCTGCGCGGAGATCGGCGGCCCGCCTTGTTTTCGATCTTTTTATCCGTGGGATTAGGTGAAAAAAATACGATTTTCAATAACGATAAGGATCGCCGATCGGGTATCGTCGCCCTCTCCCTCTGCCCCGTTTATTTTGTTTTTTTTTTTATCGAAACGCTCTGCCGAAACGATTCGGAGCAGCTCGAGTACAACAGGAAGGGAATACCGACGTCGATAAGCTGTTTTGTTGAAAGCGACTCGAGTGTTCCAGGAATGATATTATTATAATTTTCCCGCGCGATACAACGCAGATTAATCATAGTTGGCGATGATATGTTGCTCGCTCGAGGCCTCGGGCCGAGTGCAGCCGACAAGATGGCGCAGGCAAATTGTTCCGCAAACAATTTTATGCTTGTCCGTCGAGAGGCGTCGTAAAAACCTAACAATGTTGAATGATTCTCGGTAATAGACTGCGAATGTTGTGGCGTTTATGGCGAAAATGAGTATTGTTTATTCAAATTATGATAGAAAGAAACTCCTGCCTGTTGCTGTTGACGCAAAACATTTTTATTACCTACAAAGATTTATAGCCTGCTCCTTCAACTAATAAAACTGATCTTACTAAACATTCCGGTAATACATCATTTCTCGTTCCGAAGTTCTTCGGACCGCCATTTTGTTAGACGTGACCCGCTCCATTCGACGAACACGCCTAAATTTCGTTACGCAGCACAAAGCACAGATTATCTTCAACTTGAACAACCTCGGAGCTGTTATCACCATCGTCCGTTTTCTGTATTAATAGCCACTCCACTGCAACTAAAAAAAAAAAACTAATGTTTTCCACGCTATGATCCAGATAACATTAGTATCGCAAACTGGAACCGATTAGCCGGGACGATCGCGTAGATGCGATAGGATCGATAGCTTTGTCCATCGGACGTGACACAAGGATCACGTAGCCTAAACTTTTGCGTTCACTTCCGACTTTGCACGGCCGGTTTTCTTAACAAGATTAGGACACTTTGGCCTTGTGTAGGATTAGCGGTGACAACGATCGCAGAAATTATTTTCGGACAAAGTCGATGTAGTATCGAATTATGCAACGTTCACCGATACAATCGTCAGAACTTTCAGAGATCTTTTATCTGGAGTTATTATTAGTCCTGATTGAAAACGATATCGCCAGTTGATCCTCGTTCGAATTTTATTTTCATGCCTATCGACGGCCCGATAAGTACCTCCCTTTATTGGTTATGTTGGCTGTTTTTAATCACGCACAATCTATTAATTTCGCGCCTTGGAAAGTCGATGTTTTTTGTGATAGTCGAGGGTGCTCAGAGTCATTTGCAGCTGCTAGCAAAATATATTTCTAGTTTTTAAGGTAGCTAGATTCGTCGATGTTTTTTTAGCTCATTATTTGTTAACCCTTTCATTCCATTAAATAGCTTTCAGTTGCAGCTAGGCATCAGGATGTGGATAACCAAATCCTTGACATGCTAAGAGGCAAAATGAACCTGGCCATCGACGTCCGAACGATGGACCCTAAGAAGCCATTTTCCATTGCGATGTTTATGGAGATGTATTGAAGGTCAACAAGTGTCAACGTTGGTGCAGAAGGTTTGCTGGTGATTATGATCTCTCTGACAGGCCCCGAACGACCAGTTGAATTTGATGATGACACACTCAAATCTCTAGTGGAAGCTGATCCAAAATTAAGTATACAAGAATTGTCGAGAAGCCTTGGGTCCACATGGTCAACTATACACCTACACGAAATGGGAAAGGCATATAGGAATATGGGTACCGCATCAATTATCTGAGACCAACAAGAACATTCGTCGATCAATTTGCACTTGATTGCTATCCAGATTTCGTAGACATCCGTTTCTTAGCAGAATCGTTACCGGAGATGAAAAATGGATTCTTTGTGATAACATAAAGCGTTCGAAGCAATGGCTTTCTGCAAATCAAACCGCAATATCAACCCCTAAACCTAGCTTATCACTTGGAAAGGTGTTACTGTGCATTTGGTGGGACTGTCGTGGCATAATTCACTTTGAGTTGTTGAAACCTGGAGAAACAGTTACTGCTCAGTTGTATTGTCAGCAATTACAACGGCTGCATTCAGAACTATTGAAAAAGCGGGCATCTTTAGTCCACGGAAAAGGTGTGATACTGCAAATTGACAATGCCCGGCTCCATACAGCGAAACTCACTCAGGAAAAAATCAAAGAATTGCAATGGGAAGTTTCATCGCACCCCCCGTACTCACCGGATATTGCTCCCTCTGATCTTTTCAGATCTCTGAAGCATTATTTAAGAAATAAAACATTCTGTAGAAGATGCAAGGAGGCACCTTGAGTCATATTTTGCTTGAACCCTGGATTTTTATAAGAGGGGGATTGAAAATTTGCTGGAAAGATGGCAAACTGTCCTTGATAATGATGGAGATTATATAAAAACTTGAATTTACTACGAAGTTTGTTTCAGATTTCAAACTAATCGATTACTTATAGGTCCCCCTAATAAAATCGAAGATGAACGACCTGACGCGATTTTAACGGGCGACCTGCTACTCCACGTTCGCCGAGCAATATCTGTCGATGATCTCGGGCTGGCTGAGCAGATAATATCTCTGGATCTACTTGAGGTCATCCAGCGTGTGATGCGTTGTTGCTCGCGAGCGAGCCTTCTATTTTTAACCCCCCACCGAATGACCTACTGATAAGCCGCTCCCACGGAAGTGGACAGTCGATAACGGTTCGCTGTTAAAAGTCGTCGATCTCTCTCTCTCTCTCTCTCTCTCTCCCTCTCTCTCTGCCTGTAGTCGTAAAATGATCGTAAACGCGGCGACCAGTGCAATGATCGACGGTGACACGGGGAATCCCTGCACACGCCCTCATTGTCGGTTCTCTGACGTTCCGTTCGCTTCTAATTGCACTTCGCCGTTTAACCCCTTAACGCACAGTTTTTTTGAAAAAAACCGGCCAAAAAAACATCAATTTTTGATATACTGCGCTTTTGTTCCATGGGAAAAGGCTATATTTTATTCTTGAATAAATAAGTGTTATAGCTTACAATCCCATGTAAATGATAAATATCGGTAAAACGATTCATTTTCTTTGCTTTCACATTGTTATTGTCAATTCTCGATTATATTCAAGTGTGAAAAATTATAGCAGCATAAAATACAACGCCGCTCGAATTCTCTCAAGTGTGCACAGTTTGGCCTGTTTAGTGCGCTCGAATTAACTCGAGCGTACAAGTTAAGGGGTTAAACCGAGGAAGTGTTAATTTTTGCGATAGGTTCACGCACTATCAGTTCCGGCCAGAGCAAATGATAAAACGTCCTTGCAAGCACGAGTGTTCGTTTGCACAGAACTCGCGAAATATAACAATCGATATATTTCTATAACTGTTGAGTAGAACCTAATGGGAGTTTGCCTAACGAATAATTGCATTCTTTTGTTTATGCACAGTATTTACGTGGATACGGTTGAAAGCTCTGTTGCGTAACCATATTTAATAAACGTGTCGGAATAACTTGTTTCCATGGAGCTTCTACTACGGTTCGTAAAATATCGATTCTACGAGAACACCTTTTAAAGAAGTTCCTAAGAGTAACGTTTCTTCCCGTAAGAAAATTCCTCCGGAACGAGTATTTTCTTCGATGAAATCTCTTTTCCTTCGATGAATTGTATTTTTAAAAACGGGGGATACCATTGGCTAGAATCGGAAAAAGATGCGAGGATTTGAGAATTGACTCACTTCGGTTTTACAGTCTGCCTCGCGACGAACCATCGCTGCTAAAATTGTTAACAACTATTCAAACATTTACGATGATATTTCTGTTTTAATTTGAATCCGGAAATCCGGAGATTCGGTGAATCATTCGCGCTGAAAAGATATTTGCTCGGTCCGTTACGACTCCGCCGTCGTTTAGGCGGTTTTACGCGAACCTGACGTAAACGCCACGTGTTCGGAGATTCCGAATTTGGGAAATAACAGTATGTACAGCGGGCTCATCTCGGCAAATAACTCAGCAAAAATTCGAGACTATTTATAAAGCCGACGGTTCAGTCATCCTTCCCTTGACGTCACGAGTGACCCGCCGTTTGCATTTGATATTAGCAGGATCCACATAGCTCGTGCTGTAATTACATTTTTGGGGTGGAGATTCGACGATAAAAAGATTTCTGAAATATATTCTAAAATCATATGCATTTATATTTTATAATATATTTTATCTGGAATAAAAGATCCCACCTGTTTCGAACTTTTTGTGCCGATCATTGCTCGACTCTATATTTTTCAGAAATAATTTTCAACAGATCTTGAGTGAGGTAATGTTGACTCGATATTAATTTAATTATTCAACTTAGACCTGTTGCATACACAATCGGAAACGATGAAAGTTTTTTCTGCGACCACCGAGGAAAGAAACCGTGCCCCGTTCCGAGTAGAAACTTGTTTTATTGTTTATTAACAATGCCCTTTGTCGCGTTAATGTCTGAAATTGGATCAAGCTTTCTTTGGCTTCCTTTTCTTCGGGTTCGAAGCTGCGACTAATTTGCGGAGTGACTAATAAACGAGTGTGTATCGATTGATAGATAGTATATCAGTGTCCCGATTGTGTGCACTGTAGACAATACTTTTATTGATTGTACGCCACTCCTGCCGGCACCGATCAAAGTTCTTTGTTCGGCGAATCTGAAGTTAATTAAGTTTTTTAATTAACCATCTCAATAATATGTAATATACTTGTCGTCTTGCTCATTGTTAGTAGCGGCGAGCTGTGATCCTTATCGTTACTTTTCCGATCGTTTAAACGTTGTTATCTTGGAAACGCTGCGAAGAAGAATCACGTGATTGCCCTAAAGAAATTGAACGAACGACCAACACGAGTAAATCAACGTAAT
Organism: Halictus rubicundus; assembly: GCF_050948215.1. NCBI lineage: Eukaryota > Metazoa > Arthropoda > Insecta > Hymenoptera > Halictidae > Halictus > Halictus rubicundus. Next base: position 12,142,462 of record NC_135160.1, read on the forward strand.
TCTAACTGGAAGAACAGGCGAGAAACATGCAAACGATAACCCTGAGAATGATCGGTGGAACCACTAATCGCCGCGATTAACAAGCTCCTTAATGACCAACGTGGCTGGCTGGTACGTTCGAACTTTCACGTAGGCCACCGTTCCATGGAAGCTGCGGATCCGAGAAGTAATTAAATTATGCAACAGCAACGCCTTTCCATAAACAGAAAAAGATTAATGAATATCCATGGAATCGTTCAGCCGTGGTCATTGTTGAAACAACTGCAGTTAAGTCTGTGGAAAGGACAGATAATGAGTTCTCATTAGGAGATAATGATAAGGAAGTTAATAAAATAGAAATTTGTCGAGTGGATACAGTTGTAAATGATTCCTGACGGTTCGACCGCAAGACAGTGAAAACTTGCAACAAGGGATTTTTGAAATGGTAACGGACCTGGTATAATTTTTCTAGCTTTTATTTGAGCCTCCAGAAATTGAAAAATTTATTCCGGGAAGCATTTACATATTATTTCTTATTCGAGGGAGAAAGATTCTTGCCGTTTTTCCCATAAGATACAATGCGAATTCCGGCAAGAATCATCTGCTCAATTCGAGGATCCGTACAGTGCCAATTGGTGTAGCAGCAAAACGCTCAAACTGCTAGGCAAACGTTATCGACAGCCGATAACAAATTTATAACCAAAATGTCGCTGGTGATGAAATCCTAGAAATTATAAATTATATATGTAAATTTGGAACTAGCTGGTAAGTTGGTAACCCTTACCATTTTTGTATCACATCCTACCATATCGGTCGGAACTAATATTGTGGAACCAATATCACAGACAAGATGTAGGAGTACGCCAGATAATACATAACAATATGTGAGTACATTTGATAATCGATATAGGTCCGTGATGATTCACCTTCTCACCGACGAGAATTTCCTTAGTGGTCTTCTGCACCGACGAAATACCGTCGTTGGCCTTCTCTTTCTCACTCCAGCTAGACGGCGGTAGAAAACACCGTATTTTTCGTGCGACACATTCTCCCGTAAGGTTGGCAGTCTTTATATATATCTCGTCGGTGACATAACTCGTCAATCATTTGTATTTGACGCGATTTTATCATAAATGTGGATCTAGTTGCAACATTTATCGTTCGTCAGCGCAGAGGGCGTAAGAAAACCAGTTGTTTACATGTGAGACACGAAACCCCGTATGGTGATTGGTCTACTCCTATACCTCGTCTGTGGTGATACAGCCAAAAAAGATGATGCAGGTTAGTGTACAGGATTCCTCCGCTGGGTGGCGCCACGTACAACTTCCGACAAAATCTGCAAACAGCGCCATTACCTCATAGTGGAGAAACGCCCAAGCTTGTAGGCGATTCGCTTCGAGTTTCCACCGCCAGGTGGCGCTGGCGGCAACAATATCGGTTACGTTTGGCTAACAGTTTGTGCGTTGTGTCGCTACGGTCTAGTGGCGCTATTTTCAGATTTTCAGGAGCAGATTATTCCTGCCGCCTATTGCACTACCCCTTATGGGAATATCGGCAAGAATCATTTGTTCTGTTCTTTAGGGATTGTGAGAGTGCTCACGCCCGGGATTTTAGTGTCAGGATAAAGAGATAAAAAAAGTTGATACAAGTTCTGGTACAGGCTATAAAGATGATGTAGAAAAGTGGGGACACTAAAACCCCGAGCGTGAGCTCTCTCGCTCTCATTTCCTCTTTGGTGAAGACACTAAAACCCTGAGCGTGAGCACTCTCCTTTCCTCTCTGTTGCCACTACGTCGATTGGCGCTGTTCGGAGCCTTAACCGAGCTTCGAAATTTCGCCACTTTGACATTTTTGGGAGGTCACGATGTCCAATAAGTCTGGCAGTCTTTAAAAGTATCACGTCTGTGGTGTAAGGACCGCTTAACTGAGCTTCGAAATTTCGTTACAAGCGGCGCTAGTAGCGCACTTCTCGTTACCACTGTCGGTAACATTTGCCTAACAGTTTCAGCGTTTTGCCTCTACATTGAATGGCGCTGTACGGAGCTCTGAACGGAGCGGATGATAGTGCCGGAATTTACATTGTATCGTATGAGAAAAGCGGCAAGGATTATTTGCATTTGACTGAAGATATTCAAATATTTTCGAATTAATCAAATTAAAATCGAAGGGATGTAATCTGTGATAAGTACATTCCCATTTTAAAATAATTGCGATAACATACCATAAATCGTTTGAAGTACTTTACAAACACCGGAAATATCGGCAGCATTCGAACCTGCAATATTCGAGATAGCAAGAAATAATCGAGACCCAGGATTACTTTAAAATGTTTTTATTTCAAAGAGTATCAGAGTTCAAGGAGCGAACAAAAAGATGCGGAAGGGGGGAGTCGTAATCGGCCAGCAACAGAGAGAGAAACACTCGGTTATCGATGGAACTGATATTATTTCTGAGCGTTTTATTAGGTTTACCATGATTTTAGTCGATACAATGATTTCTGTGGTATACTGTCGCGCGCATCGAGACGTGACTTCAACTTCCTTTTCGTTTCGTCGAAGAATATATATGTAACATCTTTCTTTCTTTCTTTTCTGTACTTTTTTTTCTCCAAAGCGGGAACAAAGTGTTCAGGGTGGGGGGGGAGGGGGGATCTTTTGTGACATAAAAATCTCTCTCTTCGCGAGAGCTTTCTTCAAGTTGATCTTGAGCTTTCCGGGCACGCCGGACGAATTCCTGGTTAATAGGGTAAACACGTCGCATCGGAACGATTCGCGGTTGGCGTGTGTATAAAAATCGCGCTAGCTCCTCGTGAAATACGCAAGAAAAGCAAGTTGAAACCTCGCTCAACGGGTGAGAAGAAACAATAATAAATGCAGTTAATCAAACCAGCGTGGGCGTGTTCGCGTGAAAAGCATCTCACGGCCGAATCGGTGTTCTTATACTTTTTGCTCTCATTGTTTCCGTGTTATTTTCGTATCTCGCGCGCTGGTTCTCCTTAGAACGAAAAAACGTGGACGATTGGAGATAAAAGGATCGAGCGGAGAGGGCGGGGGTGGGGGGGGGTGGAGGGGAGCGAGGAGGAATATGAATATATAATATCTTAATATCGTGTGTATCCATAAATGTTAAACGTTATTTCTTATTCTTTCTTTCGTTCCCTTATTTCTTCTCGTTTTCTTTTTTCCTTCGCCCGTCTTTAGTCGACATCTCTCTTTCTCTCTCTCTCTCTCTCTCTCTCTCTCTCTCGTATTTTCTTTTGACTCGTTTTCATTTCTTTTATTAAATGTTAGGTAGAGCTTAATAAAGGGTCACCTGAAGGCGCGCTCACAGCGAACTCCAGGCGCTCTTTTCTCGTATACTAGCTGTGCCGAACGCACTTGTACTGGTCGCATGGACGACGGGAAAGATCGGTTGAGGATCGGCCTTTGAGATCGAACAGAAACTAGTCTCGTCTCGTCTCGTCTCGTCACGTCTGATCTCGGCTCGTCTCGAGATCTCGATTAGGTTCGCGGTAGCAGATACAGCAGGAGAAACGTCGAGGAATTCCGTGTACAAGGTGGAGATTCGAGGACATGGCGCAGAAGGAGAATAAATTGGAAATCGTGGGTGTCCGGTAAACCGTGCGCTCAATGGACGATCCTCAGTCGATCGTCCCGCCCGCGACATATTATTTAACAACAGAATTTAATCACCTAATCTTCCGGAGGATACTCGTAATTCTCGTCTTCGCCGCGCCTTCGTTTATACAATAAATGGATATCTTTTCTTTTCCGCCTACGTGCTAACTAAGAAATCGTCGAGAGCCGCAATTCAATACAATAAATCGTCGACAAATCATTAATCGATAATAATAATAATAATAAATCGACAGAAATCGCACTAGCGTTCGATCGATCATCGTCTTCCCTTAAAAAAAAAAGAAAAAAGTCAAAACACGTTCAACGAACGGACGCGACAATAAATTTCCATACGTTCGTAATATTAATAATCGCTGTCGATGTGACAATAATACAATTGCAATGCGGGTTGTCACCGCAAATATCAATATCAATAATAATAATAATAGTCATAACGGCAATAATAATAATAATAATAGCAATAGCAATAATAATGATAATAGTAATAGTAATAATAGTTAATAGCGACAATGATAATAAAATAAATTTTTGTCCTACTAATTAGCATCGTCGTTACAGTGATGTACTTAGCCGTTACAGTTTTTTTTTTCTTGCCTATGTACTATTCTCTTTTATATACTTCTATATGTATAGCTACAATATATAATATTTCCATGTTGAAAAATCGTATACATTAGTGTTGTGTCGCAGGACCATTGCTTCGTTTCTGTTCTGTTTCCCGTTCGTTCAAACTCTTTCCCTCTTAATCCCTATCGTTTTTTTTCCCCCATTGCGTGGCGCGCACCGATTTCGAAAAAGAACACACGCTGTCCGTAGTCTTCTCTCTCTCTCTCTCTCACACACACACACACTCGCTCTCACTCTTTCTCTCTCTCTCTCCCCCTCTGAATTCTCTTTCGTGTCGCATTTCGGATCGAAACTCTTGGGTTCTCGGAGCGGGGGCAGGAGAAAATGTGGCCCGGCGAAATTCGACGAGCACGGAAGCAATTCGCGCTCGCTCCTCGGCGCGAGAGGAGAGGAGAGACCAACGGGGAAAACGGAGAGAGGGAATTAAACGGGAAGGGAGAGGTAATTAAATCGCCTCGGATCGCCGGGCAAATAATCGAACGGGGAGGGGAAACAAAAACACGGCGAGAAGAAAGAGTCCGAAAAAAGAGCGGAAAGTTTCCTCCGCTGTTCGCGAATCTTCCGGATTTTCCACGGTGCGCAATTCCTCGTCGATGATGTTGGGAGACGTCGCCACACACACACACACACACACACACACATACGTACAACGCCACAGATTGCGAGAGAGAGAATGAGGAGAGGGAGAGAGAGAGAGAGAGAGAGATATAGGCTCGTCGCGCAAAAACGCGTGAACGCTTCCCTCGCCCCGAGTATATCCATTACAATAACGTTAATTAAGCTTAATTATCGATTTTCTTTTTCGTTTTTCTCTTTTTTTTTGTTTCTTTGTTTGTTTGTTTGTTTGCTTGTTCGTTCTTAGTTTTGTTTGTTTACTTTTTAGTTCGTATTACCCGCCCCCCTGGTCGGGGGGCGAGCCTCGGATCACAGATAGTGAGGTGATCGGATTGCGCGAGAGCATGTTCACGATAGATCGTGACATTCCGCGAGCACGCTTTTTCTTTTTTTCTTTCTTTCTTTTTTTTTTTCGTTTGTGAAAAACGCGCTCCTACGATCGCAACGAATCTCGGTTAATTGCCTGATTTGCGATTTCTGTCTTCTGTGCGATTCCTCTAAGTATTTCAAGGCGACAGCTCCTGAAAGCAAACAGCACCGGCCGTGTACGCGAGCGTGAAACGGAAAACAGGCGAAAGGAAAATGTGGACCGTCTCCGAGGATTGTCGATTAAACCGACTGCGGATAGTCGTGCAAAACTTGAAACGTTCGATTTCGAAGTGATACTTTTAATCTTCTTGTCGCTTCGAATTTCACACACACCTATCGATCTCTGTCAGAAATTTACTAACCGCGAGAACCTGCTGTTAAATACAAATTCATCTCGATTTTCTTTCGAATACTACAAATATATGTACAAATCGTTATTTGAACGGTGAAGTTATTTCTTTGCAGCTTTAAATAAAAGTTAAATATAAATTCATCTCCTCGGTTAATAATTTTGATCCTTTGCGGACGATTTTCTTTCGGATACTACAAATATATGTAGAAATCGTAATTTGAACGGTGAAGTTATGTTTTTGCAACTTGAAATGAAAATTAAATATAAATTCATCTCCTCGGTTAATAATTTTGATCTCTCGCAGACGATTTTTCTTTTTCAAATACTACAAATATATGTAGAAATCGGTCTTTGAACAGTTGAATTATTTCCTTGCAATTTTAAATAAAAGTTAAATATAAATTCATCTCCTCGGTTAATAATTTTGATCCTTTGCGGACGATTTTTTTTCGGATACTACAAATATATTTACAAATCGTAATTTGAACGGTGAAGTTATTTTTTTGCAGCTTTAAATGAAAGTTAAATATAAATTCATCTCCTCGGTTAATAATTTTAATCCTTTGCAGACGATTTTCTTTCGGATACTACAAATATATGTACAAATCGTAATTTGAACGGTGAAGTTATTTTTTTGCAGCTTTAAATGAAAGTTAAATATAAATTCATCTCCTCGGTTAATAATTTTGATCTTTCGCACACTATTTTCTTTCGAATACTGCAAATATATGTACAAATCGTTACTGGAACGGTCAAATTATTTCCTCGCAACTTTAAAGTCTAGAACCTAGGGTCAGTATCACGACGTTCGTCCTAAAAGGTTTAACAAGAACATCAAAAATAATTCTGCTGTGTTGAGAATCGGTATAAAATCGGATCTGTTGCGGCATTGAATGCTTCCATCGAAAAGCGGATTAAGAAATACTAGGAACGATAAATTTCCAAAAATCCCGAAACAATCGTGAGTAACGCGGTGCTCCGCTTGGTCTGACGTTTCTATTGTATTTTGTCTATTCATTTTGAATGCACAACATCCGCAGTCTATGGACGATCGTTTCTCTCGCGATCCGGTGGATAGGATCTTTGCGACTGTTTGCTCACGCACGCGTACGGTCGACAGAAAACTTGTCCGGAACCATTTCCACGCAATCGTCTAGGTCTCTGCTCCGGTGAGGAGGTGTTATGTCATCGCGATGGTGATCCATACGCGGGTTACACAGATATACGAAAGTATAGAATATATACATATATATATATATATGTGTGTGCATATATATATATATCCTCGTTCTCGTACACATGTACAGGCGTACACACAATACATATGTACCTACGTACGCACGACCAACTAAGGGTAGACAGGCGCAATCGTATATCTCGAGCGTCGAATCCAGCACGGATCGGCCAACCGATTTTCTCCCTTTCCCTTTCCCTTTCCCTTTCCCTTCCGTTCGCCCTCGAAAAACCGCAATCGAAGAGAAAACCCTCGATGCTTGCACCGACCGCTTTTCCTCCTTTGATACTCGCGCTTCGGCCGATTCGGTTCGAAAACTGGGGCGCGATTAACCCTTTCGTTGCGGAATTATTCCACGCGAGCCCCACAGATTTTGCTGCGAATTCAACGTACTGCGCTGTTTGACCGTTTCATGTGAATTATTGGACATTTTATGGCAATCTCGAACCAATATCCGATGAATTATAAAACGGACACAGGTTGGGACAATCAGAGCACGGGATCTACTAAAAATGGACAGAATGCGCTCGGTGTGACATTTATCGATTTTTACCTGAATATAGTATGTTCGAAGAAATAAATCTGTGGGATCAATTGTCCACAAAAGTTGTCTTTATCGTCTCGATAATTTGAAATTAAACATTCGGTATTCGGTCGATAGAAAATTCATTATGCATTTATGACAAAGATTAGTAGGTGTAAATTAAGTGGGAAAAATATTAGAAAAATTTGATCATACTATTGCATTATTTTCAATCTGTTAAACGTAGTGAGGAAGAAAATAAATTTCTATCTGACTTCCGTTCGTTGGAATTCAGGGGAAAAATTCGTATTCTGCATAGAGATCCGCAGTCTACCGCTGACGAAAGGGTTAATTTTTAAAAAATTGTTTAAACAACCGTTCTGATAAGTTGACAGTTCTCTCTGGATTCGACGCCGCGGTGTGTCGGGTGGATGAGATTGAACAGAAACAGAAAAGGCATGGTGTGGAGGAGAACGAATTTTTAATAAGAGCTCGTGCTGAATCGTTGTTTTACAAAACACAAGGGGGTCTGTGTGTGTGTGTGTGTGTGTGTGTGTGTTTGTGTGTGTGTGTGTGTGTCTGTGTGTCGGTGGGAGAAAAGAGAGAAAAATTAAAGGGAGGTTTTCGACGTCGGTTTCACTCCGGTCTGCTCGCTCGTGGAGGGTACAATCATGCACACAATTTTCCAACGTGACAAAAGGATTATACTTGATGCTCTCGCGTCATTCAAACGAGGACACACGCCGATCCGAAATTGCTCCCGAATAAATAAATTTCCGCGGGGGGGGGGGGGGGGGGAGGAGGAGGAGGAGAGATACGTCCGTTGATCCGTGCGGAAACAAGAGAAACGAATTTGAACGGTGTCCTCGCGTCGAAACGATTTCGAACAGATCAGCACGCAAACGTGTGAGAGACGCTGCAACGTGTACAGGTCGAAGCCTAAAGGGAACTTAAGAAAACGAATACTCGGAACTGAAACACCATAATTAGATCGAACGTAGGGAACACATTCGCTAGCATTACACGATACACCCGTGCTGGGAGATTGGATTCTTAAAAAAAGAAAAAGAGGAAAATAGAAACGAAAAAAAAAAATGGGGAATATAGAAAGAATCGATCAATTTCGAAAGGCTGCAACGACAAAGTACAAGTTTCCTTGACGCAATAAGTATCTCCCGTTTCGTGAGTTCTCGAAAAGGATAACGTTAAAACGTTACAAAAATATATATGTGTATATGTATATATATTTATATATAATATATATATTTATATTTGTATATATGCCGCGTTCGTTTAAATCCGTGCCCAGCAATGAAAATTACGCTACGCAAGAATGTGTGTTTTTTCCTTCCTTCTTTTTTTTTCTCGTATATGTGTATACATTACAGCGCAAGGATACATAATACGATCTCGTCAAGGATCGTTGCAAAACTATGTCGGGTGTGTCTCCAAAATCAAATCGAGACGTAGAATACGAAGAAAAAAAAAATACATGGGGGCGGGGGAAACGGGGGTTTAGGGAATCGGACAGGGGGAAAGAATAAAATGAACTGTACAAGCTATAGAACTATCTATACGTGTAGTGTGTGTTCTCTCTCTCTCTCTCTTTCTCTCTCTCTCTCTCTGTGTGTGTGTAACGAACAGCGTATGTAGAAGTAAAAACTAGTTGATTCGTGTACGCTCTCTCTCTCTCTCTCCCTCTCTCTCCTTAGCCAGGCGCCTGTACGCCGTTCGTATTGTCTTAAAAAGAGAAGCGAGCCTAAGCGTTCTTCGGGGAGAGCGCATAGGCCTACGGATTTACATCGTGCGCTGTCCTCTGTCCACTCTCTCCTTCGCTCTTTCTCTCTCTCTCTCTCTCTCTCTCTCTCTCTCTCTCTCTTTCTCTCTCACTCACTCGTTCTTACCACTTCCCTCCTTACTATTCCTCCTCTTCCTGTTTTACGCTCGTTTAAAATCCGCTAGAGTCGTACATACTTGTCACTTGTACGCTAGTGCACGGTCACTCGATAAGGCAAGATCAAGCATCGAGGTCAAAGGGCAAGCAAGAAACGATCGCGAACGCGGCTACTAAAAGGTTCAATTCCCGCGAAGACGATCCACCGATCGGTTTTTCGATCGGGCGATTCTCGAGTCCGGTATTTTCACTGAAAAATCTGAAGTGGACGTTTGCTTTCCAACATGGCCGCCGCACGGCTAAGGAAACCGACGCGCAGGCGCGTTGCTTGCCCCTTTCCTCGACGGAAAAAGAGAAAAATGTTCGAAAACCGGAAACTAACGTTTTACTATTTATCGTAGGAACACCAACGAACATTATATCTCCTTGTGTGTGGCTCGGAGGTGCGCGTATATATCTCGTGTATACGTGTTGGAGAGTGTCGCTGTGTGTACAAAGTGTGTCGACGCGTGTGTGTGTGTGTGTGTGTGTTCCTATGTTGTCTCTGTCGACGGTATACCATTGTTTCTGCTCTCGGACATACGCTCTCTCTCTTTCTCACACTCTTTCTCTCACTCTCTTTCTCTCCCTCTCTCTCTCTCGGTTTCTGTTCATTCATATATATTTTTTCGTTTTTTCTTTCTGAATCCGGTATTTGCTCTCGCAGGCAATTGTCTCCTTTTCTATACTCGGTTTCGTCACCGTGCTAGCTCGCGCATTCCAAAAGTACAACACGCGTGGTTTAGACGCGCGGCCGTTTTTCATTCTCTCGGTCGGAATCAGAGTCCGCTGAATCGTGGAGCGGCGGAAACTCCGGCACCGCCTCGCGTTGTTGCATCCATCCCGTCGCGCCTGGCCCCCCAGCCAATGCCTTGCCCTGCGTCATTTTTTTTTTGTTTCGATTTTTGTTTTGTTTGCAATTTGATTTTTTAGCCCTCTGTCTTTATCCCCTGCAGGTGGCGACAAAATAGCGTGTCATTCGTCGCTAGCCTCGCCTTCGTCGCAATTAGGCAATCTTGCTCTACTGTTTTTTTTTCTTTTCTTTTCTTTTCTTTTCGTTACCGTTATCGTGTTATGTATACGCTCAACTCGTTATCACCGATCGCGAATCGTACACCGGTTGCTCGCGACAACAAACAAAGTGATGAAGGAACACGGGACGGTTGGATTGGCCGGCCCACTCGCACCGGGACATCGACTTCCGGCAGTGGCGGGTTCACCGATTGCTCCAAATTTTCGCATTTTCGCACATTTTCGCTACCGCTTCTCGATCAAAGCACACTGGATTCTGGTTAATTGGGACCAAACCGCGGATTTTAATTCACAACGAAAATGAGTAGCTACATTTTAAGGTAATAAACAAGTTCGAAGGATTTAAAGTAGTATTTTCAGTACACAGTGATTTCTCTGTATATGTCGCCGAGGCCTGGATGATAAAGGTCGCGGAGTTATCGCCACTACCACTGCCACGAAGCTAAACGTAGCACGGCTCGTGTATGTCTCCTAGACGATACATGACGCTGGCAAGGCCCGTGTTGTTGACATATATCGAGAATTCGCTGTACTAGAACTTTTCAAGGCAAAGGAATTTTCTTCCAGAAAACTTTTGCATAGAAATCCGCAAATGGGACAGGTTGTCCCGATAACTCGACTTATACCGTCCCACTAGTATTCTACTGTTCTTCAATATTCGTCTCAATTGACCGGTGTCCACTGTGCTTAATATGAATTTAGTTTCATAATTGCAGAACTGGAGGCTGAGCGAACTTGACGAAGTGAATTTTGTAACTTCTCGCAAGCATGTTCAAAAACGACAGAAGCGGAGGAGTTTGTTGCTCGCACGAAAACGATTATCAGAATCGCGAGCCCCGCCACTGTTCGTCGAAAAATTAATCAAGTTTGATTGCGAGAGGCGCGCGTCGATTCCCGTTACGAGCGAAAGGATCAGCTCTCGCTACAATGGCTCCGTGCGACAAACTCTGTAAAATCCTTTCGTTCGGACCCGCGAATGCAACGGGCCGTCATCCTATTCTCTACTTGTCTACGCGAAAAATTTGAAAACTCTGCACAACCAACTAAATAATGAAGTCTCTGGCATCCGTCCCCTTTCGCGCCTCCACTCTTCCTTTCTTCTCATCTTCCACTCAAGCTCTTCCTCTCTTTCTCTCTCTCTCTCTCTCTCTCTCTCTCACACACTTTCGTCCTTCTCCTTTCTCTCCGATCATCTCGTCCAAGTGTACCCCAGCCAATCGACCCGCAAAAAAAGAGAGAAAGAAATAAAAATAACAAAACACAAGAGAGATAATGATACAAAAAAAAAAAAAAAAACAAAACGCCACACACGTACTACTTGTGTAGAACCATTACGCACACATATAAACTTAAACTCTACGTGCAGCCATGCATGCCACGAAGATGTCTCTCTCTCTCTCTCTCTCTCTCTTTCCCTTTCTCTCTCTCTCTAGAGGATCCATCCAAATCTCCGACATCGTTTACGCGTCCAGTCTTTCGACGACCGGGGTCTCTCATAGTGAGTTTGGACCAAAAGAATGAACGCTCGCTCGGCCCCCACGAAATTGAAATTGAAACTCAGAGTGCTCGAAGAATGCTCACTCGATTTTATAAATAAAAAGAAAAATACGTTCGCCGAATATTTAGCTCGATACGCAATTTTAAGGTTCGACACTTAAACGAGCGCGAATTTGTCGAAGCGGAGGGAGCGACCAAGCATTCGTTGGGTTGGCCTAAACGCGCCATGAGAATTCCACGAGTGTTTTGCTCAAAGTTCAGAGAGGGGGATCGCACAGCATCATCGGTCCATGACGGTTATGTACAACGGGGAAGCATGGTTTTCCCCGTGAGTTCTTCGAGGTCCCTCTCACCGCGGGAGGGGCCGTTTCTCTATCGAAATGTTATTGCACACTCGGCGAGACCTTGACCTAGGGAGGTCGAGGAGGAGCCCTCGGGACTGAAACCTGCCTCGAGATATTCCCCGAGGATCTCCGGGACTTCTAGGCGACCGTGACGAGCGAGATCGAGGTCCACAGCCTAATCGGGCCCAGAGGCGTTTCCAAGAGACCTCGTCGCAACGGACCGTGGACGTGACCTCTGGCCGGCTCGTCGACCTTCGATCCCATTAATCTACGATCAAAAGGTTTCGCGGCCCTTCGAGTCGCCTGCGTCGCAGGACAAGACACCATAGTCTGAACCCGACAGGTTGGTCTAACCTCGAAACACTTTTCCGACATCTCTCTGATTCGTTCCGAAGATCTCCTGTGCTTTGTCTTGCTATCTCTATATTGTCCCACGCGGCCAGTTTCTGCGTGTTCTGGTCTTTCTTTAATTGCGGAGGTGTCTGATCTCTCGTGTCTACGGTTTTCCCTTTCTTTCTTTCTTTCTTTCTTTCTCTCGCGCTCTCTCTTTCTAGCTCTGCCGCCTTCTAAGAATTTCGCTTCATCTGCACCAAGAGAAATACTCAAGTAAATTCAAACAAGGCGTCACGACTCGGCCGACATTCAGCGAACCGTTCATCTTCGTTCGCGCATGGTTCCTCCCTCATTCGCATCTCGTTTTACTTAGCACGTTTGTTTCGTACAATTTTATGTACAGCTCGAAAGTCTTTGCAAATGTTCCTTTTTTGGATTCTGAGTTTCTGCGAACGCGGTCAGTCAAGCAATTTCTGTTCGACGGAAGAAGTTGTGTTCCGAAAGTGAGTGGACAAGCGATTGGAGAAGTAAATCGCTGAGTTTGTAGATCTTTTGATCGACAACGAGGAGAACGAAATTCTAAAGCTATGTCTATCAATTTGATGCGAGTAAGCGAGGATTAATTCGAGATCTTCATAGATCGAAAACCGAAATAATCGTACTGCTTTTAACACTTTACCTAGCTGACTAGAGTGTTATTCCCTACTTGATTGAATAAAAATAAATTGGAAAAAAAATGATTCTTCTATATCTTTGCCATACTGATCACTGGACTGCGGATCTTCATGCAAAATAAGAATTATCTACCTGAATCGCAACAAACCGGAGTGAAATTTATTTCCCTTCTTAATATGTTCAATAGTCGGAAAATAATGTAACATTTAAAAAATAATAATTTAATGGAACGGAAAATAATGTAATGTAGCATTTCAAAATTTTTCTAATGTTTCTACTGTTTTAAAATACCCCTTTTTTGTGATAAATGCATAAAATCCGCAGTCTACTGATCGCTGTGTCTAAAAATTGCTCGAGAATTTTCATTTCGCAACCATGATCGAAGCAACAACCCCAGAAGAAATGATTAGACCGTAGTAAAAATTGATTGATTTGCTATTTAAAAATCGATTCGGAAGTTCCTAGTAGTTAATCTCTGATTTTGCGAAGACTGTCGTCACTTTTGATTATCACTCGAGATAGGTAAAGCGTGAAAAGACCGATTCCTGAAGACAATTGGCCAACAGAAAGCTCGTAGTCGAGTTTCGATCGATCAGGGAGTCGCATCACGCAAGCACAGATGGACGGTTCGTCGCTGTAACTGCTCGTCGCAGTCGCTTGTCGTTAGGTGAACGAAGAAGTAGAAGAGACCAAGGAACAGACGACCAATCGTAAACGGTATTGTACAGGTGCCGGGACCGTGCTTGCGAACTGTGCTTGTGACAATGCACTCGAAAGAGCGAGGTCGTCGCGTGTCGGTGTGCATTCTTCCCACCCCCCCCCCATTTTTCTTTTTGGAAGAAACCGAAACAACTTGAACTCTCAAAGAAAGCGGAGAAAGAAAACGAGCTCTTCTCGCCGAATTCTTCGATTCTTCCAGGAAGAAAGCACCCACCCCTTTCATCCCCGTTGCGACAAACACAGTTCTTTGTTCCTCGTGTGTTAGACTCGGATATCACCAACCAGCAGCGATTAGAACGGTAATTGCGATCGGGGCTTGAAACGGTTCAAGAAAATAATAATAATAACAAGATAACAAAAGGAGCGAGTGGTACTAGAATTGTAACCCTGGGGGGAATCTATTAAGAATCTAATTGTTTAAAATTTTCAAATGAAGATTCTGATCCGAGCAATTGTGGAGAACGAACCTGTCTTGGAAAATTTTCAGGTAGAATCGATTCTGTTTTAATCTCTAATTGAAAACAATGGTATGAGCTTCCACTGCCCGTCAATGAAGTCAAACATGATATTCCACCGATTTACTACGGAATATTAAAACTACTACTTTACTGCTACTTTATATTACTACTTTACATGATATGTGCAAAGAGACAATTTTTTAAAATAAAGTTCACATTCTCATTTGTATCCCTTCGCTGCCACCGTTTGTTTTCTTGCCTACCTGTACTGTTAACATATTTTAGTAGCTATAGTACAACTACTTTATCGAAACAATTTAACAGAAGAATGTTACAGAGTCACTGAGTATTATTTTGAGTACTTTAACACGTTGACTGCCACGTCACCCATATGTGGGTGACGGAATTATTTGTCCAGGTTATAAAATGAATTTTTACGTTAATATATTCATTGTACTAAATTTGATTAGGATCTATAAAACGCAAGAAAGTTGGAGGTCTACTAAATATCATATATTTAATTTTTTTCAATTCTTATTTCATTAAATAACTTACTTTGATTTTATGGAATTTTTGAGGTTTCCAGTTTGGCAGTCAAAGTGTTAAACAGCAAACTGTGTCAAATTAATTTGTCTACCTTTAACCTCTTGACACTAGGTTTACGGAGCACTAGAAGTGACTATTTTGCATCACTTTATAAAAATAACAAGAACGCGCAACCCACATTTTTAGCAATATTTTAAAAATTATATATACTCAAAGAAATAAATTTGCTAAATAATTTCTCACGTATGCATCCTTAGAGGCTTAATAATTTTAAATTAAAAATATTAGAACCCCACATTTCGACAATCTCCCAGGTACGGCGCACAGTGGGCAATTTGGACAAAATCGGATTCAAAATCAAGGAACTTTCGATAGGAATGAGGTAGAGCGATGAAATTTTTTGGAAATGAAAGCTGCAACTTTGTAGAATATGGGAAAAATAGAGAGATTGTGATACGAACGTCTTTTAACCTCGAGAAAATTCGTTAAACGCGCATAAATTCAAAAAAATTTTAGTTTTTCCAATACCACGCGCGGAAAAAATTTTTTTTAACATGCTGTACATCATTTCCCATAGATTTTTTCACGCTGATTTCAAATCTAGTCTCAAAATTTGTCTACGACCTCAGGATTTTGCAAAACATAGATTTTTGTGACAAAAACTAATGAAGTCATTTTTTCGTTGAAACGATTGGATGGTAATAATCTCCCTATTTCTCCCATATTCTACAAAGTTTCAGCTTTAATTTAAAAAAAATTTCATCGCTCTACCTCATTTCTATCGAAAGTTCCTTGATTTTGAATCCGATCTCGTCCAAATTGCCCACTGTGCGGCGCGATCGTCCGCAACACTGTCTCCCAGGTACGGCGCGCCTAGCCACGGACGGCAAAAAAGCCACTATAGTGGTACGTACCGCTCAAACAGATGCTGTCCACGGAAGGCCACTATAGTGGCTAACAGTGCTTAAATAAATCGCGAAGTACGTGACGACGGTAGCGAAGTGTCAAAAAATTTAAGAACTGTGATAAGTCTAATTAGAAGCATCGTCTCGTATTTTTCTAATCCATTTGGGTGTGTCAACTGCAGAACGAACCGAAGCAAAACTTGAAACAATCAACATTTACCAACTTGTGACACCGTATTGCGCGCGCGAACCTTAATCGGGATGACAACAGTGTTCAAGCCCCGACCGCGGCGATTAAACAAATTAGAGGAACAACAACTAAAACAAACGAAACACCATAGGCAAAAAGAGAGTAAGTTAACGGGAGTAGAACGGATTATGGGTGTCGGTCGAACGGGTGCTGGTTAAGCTCGACCGAACCGCGCAAGAAGGATCGTTGGTGTGCTCGTATAATCGCGTGCAAGCAATTGGTCCGACTCGTTCGGTTTTTCTATTATTTGTTACGGGAACGTTAGTGCCAGCTGCAGCAGCGAGAGCGTCCGTCGTTACCACCAGATTATGTTTCCCTGCTGCTATGATCCTCGACCGATCGCGAACCGCCCCTGCCGAAAGGATCGACGGACTATTGGACTCTTCGGGGTGTTCTTCTTCGCGTCGGACAGACAGGAGGAGAACCCCGGGGAAGCACGATCGCTGCTCTCGCGTTCGTTCGCGGATCGCAAAAGGAGGATGTTCTTCGGCAATGAACAGAGAATACGAGGAACAAGCCTTCCGGGACGTGGTCGAACGGAAAACGAAACGAGAAGAGGCGTCGTCGGCTAGGTGGGAGCATGCATTTTAGTCGCTTCATTCCGGCTCTTCCTACTCGTCCCGGCCGCACGTGAACCGGATCAACCGCGAAATTAATTTTCTCGCGAAACTCGAAGAGAACCGCGAATTACCCGAGGCTGGCTGTTTACCTATCTTTCGGGGAAATTCCTCCAACCTTCGAACTTTCCGCTGTTAACACGGGGAATCGACCTTTGGAAACTTGCTCAGAAGACTCGGGCTGTTGACTGATCGTTGGACTGCGGATTTTATGCATTTCTGACAAAAACGAGCGCAATTCAAAGCAGTGTTAAAAAGATTTATGGGCACCGGCGTACTGTATTTGGCTTAATAAAATAATTAAAAGAAGACAGAAATTTTGTTTCGCTCCTGTATCTTGCAATCTAGATATTCAAGATTTTATTTTGCATAGAGATCCGCTGTCTACTGATCACAAATTTTAAAATTCAAGTCGAAACAGCCTTTATAACAAGGGTGCAAACAAAATATTAATACCAGCTTTAAAAATTAATTTTGCTAATATCTAAGCTTCATTGAGATTTGTACGATCTCAAAAGGTTCAAGATGTATCCCTGCGATGAACTTTAACTCTTCAATTCTTATCAGAACGATCGATTCGATTTTGTGGGATTTTTAGGGGATGATTGTTCGAAGACTTCCGATGGAATCTACCATGGAAACTGCGACAAAATGGCGACAGAAAGTCGGACAGCAATTTTTAAGATATCGTTGCAAAGGGGAAGAAGCCCACGACGATTTCAGTCGCGACAAGAATTGTTCGAAGTCCACGGAATTCGTGAATTTTTGAGAAACAGAAGCACAACGGCAAGTCGAGCGCTCGGAACACGGCGAGCAGCTACGTTCGCGGAAAGAGTATCGACAACCGATCGCGGTGTATCGACAAGAGGGACGTTTAATCCGTGTATCGGGGCTACCGGTTCCGAGAGGCTGGCCGAAGCAGAACGAGTTCCGCGGGTTCTCGCGCGAATTTAATCCAACGTCACTCTCTACCACGTGACACCGGTGAAATTGCACGTCGGGATGATTTACCGATTCCGCGGAGAATCTGACTAGGAGGACGCTTTCATTCCCCGCCGGTTTAGCCGATCCGGGGGTGGACTGGCCCGGTCCACGGAGAATTACAGCACCGGACACGCGACAATATTTTTTAACCTGTAAAATTCTTCAATTTTTCTAACCTTTTCTGTCCCTCCCGGGACCCCATAAGAAAGCTTTACTCGTCCAAGGCGTTTACAAAAGCGAATTTTAACCCTCATCTGTTCCTCATTTTGTCTGCTCAATTTGCCCTTTCGTATCGAATTGATACAACGATACAAAATTAAATTTGAAGTTAAATTTTAACACTGAACGAAAGTGAAACGTCTTATAGAAGGGAGAAGATTGATTTTACTTACACTTTGTACGATTTTCGTTATAATATGTGCTTAAATAAAGAAGTCAGTTCGGTCGTTTCCTATGAAAATGTTTCTATAATTTCAATAATTGCGAAGTGGAGAACCGGTGATTTTGAGCGTGGTAGGTTTAGCGTTAAGGGTTAAAAATTGACAAATTGACAGGAAGACGGACGGAGGAGGTTAAAGAGGTAAAAATCAAATTTAGGGGTCTATGTCTGTAATGCTAATAATTTTGTTATAAAATTGCAGCTACTCGGTTCTGATCACCGATCAGTCGGATCTGCTCGTAATTGTTCGCGAGGGTGAAAATCGTCGATTGTTTGATAAAATGCCGGTGTCCGGGGCTAATCGAATTCGGCCCGTTAATTGTTGGCCAGAGAGCGGTCCGAAGCGGAACGAACGAGATGAACGCGCGATTCTACGGGGGTTCCGTGTCGGATACAAGGGAAATTGGATCTCCGAAGATCCGCAGGTTCCGTTGCGTTTCGTGTCGGCCGAACACAGGCAGCTCGTTAGAAGCACGGCCGCGCACCTACCAGAGTCCATTAATATGTGAGAGAGCAGCCCTACCTAAAAAGTGACTTAGCAACTCCAATGCATACTAAGCAACCCTTATGCCACCGCTGCTGGCGCCCCGTGCGCGCAAACCCCGACCAACCCCCATCCTCTCGCCCCTAAAACCACCGAGAGCCCGCTCTAAGTCCACCCTTCCTACCTTCCTAGGCCAGCAACAGCGCATCCAACCCAGCCCTACGTGCCCTATAGTACACTCAAACAACACTCTACTCACACCTGCAGACACCCACGGCGCCTTCAGACGTCACGCTTCAACTTGCGCTGCGCTATACACACGGTGACGTGAT
This sequence comes from Halictus rubicundus, assembly GCF_050948215.1. Taxonomy (NCBI): domain Eukaryota; kingdom Metazoa; phylum Arthropoda; class Insecta; order Hymenoptera; family Halictidae; genus Halictus; species Halictus rubicundus. The sequence continues at coordinate 12,161,348 of NC_135160.1, forward strand.
CTTTCGTCATGACAATCAGAAAATTCAACTTGTTTCGACTCTTTGCGATGATACGTGTCTTAACGAACTAAGTTTTCTGAGTGATCCTTCAGACAATGGCGAAATTGAACTTGTTTAGATCCTGTACGATTTTTTAGTTATGCTTGTTTAGTGTATTTTAATACTTTTAGTACATTTTTCAATAAGAAGATTTGATTCAATCCTTTTCTATGTTTGAACTAGTATTTTCCTGAGTACTCGTATTTTTTAATATTTTTAATACAGGCTTCAATAAGAAAATTTGATTCAATTTTTCTCTCCGTTTGATCTAGTATTTTCCTGTGTACTCGTATTTTGTAATATTTTTAGTACACGCTTTAATAAGAAAATTTGATTCAATCTTTCTCTCCGTTTGATCTAGTATTTTCCTGAGTACTCGCATATTTTAATATTTGTAGTACACGCTTCAATTAGAAAATTTGATTAAATCCTTTTCTATGTTTGATCTAGTATTTTCTTGAGTACTCGCATATTTTAATATTTTTAGTACACGCTTCAATAAGAAAATTTGATTCAATCCTTTTCTATGTTTGATCTAGTATTTTCCTGAGTACTCGTATTTTTTAATATTTTTAATACACGCTTCAATAAGAAAATTTGATTCAATTTTTCTCTCCGTTTGATCTAGTATTTTCCTGAGTACTCGCATATTTTAATATTTTTAGTACACGCTTCAATAAGAAAATTTGATTCGATACTTTTCTATATTTGATCTACTATTTTTCTGAATACTCGAACACAATCAACAGATGTTAACACTGAACCTACCGAGCACTAAAAGCATGTGTTGCCCTATACAAAGAAATAACAAGATTCAATTTATTCAGGTTCTCTGCAACCTTTGCTATAGTACGTGCTTGAATGAAGAACTCTATGCACTGATTTCGAAAAATCTTCATATTTTTAGTAATCGTAAAATATATAAAATCGATCGTGCGGCAGACGAAGGTAGATTTAGCCTCATTCAGTCTACATGACAACACGTCACGAACAATGTCAACCATGAATAACACTGTCCGATTTAAAAAATAGACTTTTCCAATTTATAAGATTCTCCGATCCAGAAAATAAACTATTCCAATTTCCAGGTATAATTTTTCCAACGATCAATTTTGAAACAGTGCTAGCGGAAATTCGATCTGGTCCCATGACTTCATCGACGGACACTTAGCATCACCGTGTACACGAGCGCTCGCGCAAACGCAATTTCACAGACACCGCGCACCATCCTCATCACTCCTCCACCACTGTCCACTCTCCGATTCTCTCCGATTCTCTCTCTCCCTTTCGCTCCCTTCTATCCAAACGTCCAGTCTCGCAAGATGTGTGAATATGCGGTGAGATGCGCATGCATTTACGGAGATGAACACCAGCTTGAAAATGGATGGAAATCGTATAATGTGTGCTTGCTTGCGACAGAGTTCTTTCGTCAATCGAGTACACAAATTGTAAGTACTTTTCTTTCTTTTCTTTTTTCGTTTTTCTTTTTTTTTTTTGCTTTTTTTCGTTTTTTGGTGATCGACAACTTTCGAATTCGTCTCTTTCCATTCATTCGAGCCAAGGATGGTCCCTCGAACTCCGGCGGGGGAACAAGCGTTATCAGAAGAGAATCTAGCACATGCTCAGAGAATGCAAAAGGGGGTGGGGGGGCACGTATATGTATACACACAGTCGGTCGTGGAAGTGCATCCGACGAGTTTTGAATATTTCAAACGCAAACCGCGAAGGTTTCGAACGTTTTACGGGGCATTCGTTGCTTCAAGATCCACTCTGACACTAGACATTCCCACGAAACGATGATACCTTTAAGAGATATTAGGTGTCATAGACCGTGGATCTTCGTGCAATGTGAAAATTTACAATTGCATGAAATTGAATTCGTTCGATCCTTATACTCTTTCAAATTGCACCTACTCAATTCTAACTTCTTCATAAATGCATGAAATCTAGAGTGACTCAAATCTACTGATGACTCTCAATAATAGTCAATTGTAACTCTTTTAAATTTTGTTACTGGACTCCTTAGTTGTCCATCTGATCGAATGTAGTATACTGTAGAAAGTCGTGGAAAATCTTCATAAATGCATAAAATCTACAGTGACTCAAATTTACTAATAACTCTCAACAATAGTGAATTGTAACTTTGTTTTAAATTTTGTCACTGGACTCGTTAGTTGTCCATCTGATCGAATGTAGTATACTGTAGAAAATCGTAGAAAATCTTCATAAATGCATAAAATCTACAGTGACTCAAATTTACTAATAACTCTCAACAATAGTGAATTGTAACTCTGTTTTAAATTTTGTTACTGGACTCGTTAGTTGTCCATCTGATCGAATGTAGTATACTGTAGAAAATCGTAGAAAATCTTCATAAATGCATAAAATCTACAGTGACTCAAATTTACTAATAACTCTCAACAATAGTGAATTGTAACTCTGTTTTAAATTTTGTTACTGGACTCGTTAGTTGTCCATCTGATCGAATGTAGTATAGTGTAGAAAATCTTCATAAATGCATAAAATCTACAGTGACTCAAATTTACTAATAACTCTCAACAATAGTGAATTGTAACTCTGTTTTAAATTTTGTCACTGGACTCGTTAGTTGCCTATCTGGTTGAATGTAGTATAGTGTAGAAAATCGTAGAAAATCTTCATAAATGCATAAAATCTACAGTGACTCAAATTTACTAATAACTCTCAACAATAGTGAATTGTAACTCTGTTTCAAATTTTATTACTGGACTCTGGAGTTGTCCATCTGGTAGAATCTAGTATAGTGTAGAAAATAATGGGGAGTGTTTCCAAGACTTGAAGCTACTCTGATTGTTGCTACTATGAGCCGAACCCTAAATTTGTGGAGAAAGGGCCATGAATAAATTCGTTGGCGTTGATCAACCGAGAAGAGAAGTTTGCGAAGATGAATATTCTCTCTCTACAGTGGGTAGGCAATACTAATTTATCATTACTTCTAGGCAAACGAATGCGAGATTTTTCAGAGTCTGTTCCAATTTCAACCCTCGGCATACGGCACAAGGATCACCCTAATCGAAACTGAAAGCTCCCTGGACACTAGAAACTTTGATAAAAACAATCGCTCAAGTATAGGACCAGTCAAAATGACTTTACGTCTTCGGAGACCCAGGATGCACTTGCGTAGGGCGGCTACAGATGCAACGAGGGGAGGTAACAGGTCAACGTTCATGCGCAAAAGTTTCTTCGAATATTAGAAATTCATCGGATGCGTTGTACCTTCGTGACCGACTGTGTATACGACTGTATGTACGTAGATATATATATATGTATATAAATATGTATAATATCGAAGAAAGCGAGGCAATTGACGCCAACTACAGGGTTTAATTAAATAAAATAAAAAAAAATCAAAGAAACTATTCAGATGGCGAGATAGATGATCGTTTGTTAATTACCTGGTGCATAGGATCGTAGCCCATCGAGCCGTCGTTGTACGGTTGCGAGCCATAATCGCTACCGTTTATGCCCATGCCATAACCGGCCATGTCTTGGGGCCCACCTGGCGGCGCCGGCGACATCATCGGCGTCGGGGTGCCCTGGCTGGCACCGCCCATACTGTACGGCGACGCTCCTGCAAAAGCTGCTGTAGAAACAATCGCGGTGCATACAAAATTCGAGGGTGCGTCTTTTAAGTTCTTCCGCCTGACACCGATACATTCCGTCTGTCTCTCTCTGGCCTCTCTCTCTACCTCTTTTCCTCGCTCTCTCTCTCTCTTTCTCTCGTTCTCTCTCTCTCTGGTTCTATCGCATTGCGTCCCTATCCGTAACCAGTGGCGGCCTGAATCGATCACTAAATTTTCAAACACGTTCCATTAACCCTTTCGCTACAATCATTCGAAGATGTCCCATTTGGCGATGTTCGTTAACACATTCGCTACTGGCATTTCATTTCGTAGCAGCCTCTGTAATTATAACATCTTGTGAAACAGGAAGAAAGGTATCGTCACAGAGAAGTTGTAAATTCTATGGATATTCTGCCAGAAGTAATAGTTTCAAAGAACAATGTGTGTGGAATTTGTTTGATACTCTTCAATAGATTTCAACCCCCAAGAATTAACCCTTTGCACTCGAAGCTATTTTAACTCCAAAACATTTCTTTCGACCTAGAAAATTGTCCTATATATATTTTTCATGTTTAGTAATTTATTAAACACAAACGAATTTAATATTGTAAGAAATATTTTTAATAATGACACCTTAAGGGTGCCTCACAGTTACCATTCGAGAGCTAAGGGTTAACCTTTTAGCACGTGTCTTCTTTATAAAATATTGAAACAATTTAGCAAACTCACGTATTACGCGAATATTATATGCACAATGAATTTGGCTAGTTTCATTTAGAGCGTTTAGGGTAGTAGCGAACATGTTGATACTAGAATTGTCGAGTACGGTTTTCTTTCGAACGTGACAGAAATTTTCGAAAATTCTTCGTTTTCAGATAAACAGATTTTAATCTATTCTTCGCTGTAGAAGTTCGTGTAACTTGAGGAATGCTTGGCGAAAGGGTTAAAAATCCGAGAGACAAGGTCGACGATGGTTCGATCACGCCACTGGTTATCAAGACTGGCAAATGTATCGTTGATTGATCGTGATAGACTTTTGTTCTCAATTCTTTTCGAAGGAGTACGAATAGTTTTTCCGAGTCACGTCAGCGTGGCGATTAGCCGGCGCGTCGCGAGCAAAATTTTTCTTTCGACAAGAGGAAGAATCGTATTCCACGAGAGGGTTGGAATTCCGTTTGTTTAATTACAGGAGGGCCGCGTGCACCGGAAGCGTGGCTGAGGAAAGGGCAGCAAACTGAAAAGGGCGTCGAAGGAAACGCGAGAACACGGTAGAAGAAGAAACGCATCCCTCGTCTTTTCGTCGCACGGTTATCTCCTTTCTCTTTCTCTCTCTCTCTCTTTCCGTGCAATTGGTAAGTTAAAAATATCTCGTCGGAGCTCTTTCTCTCACTCTCTCTCTCTTTCTTTCTCTCTTTCTCTCTCTCTCGAAAATAAAGAGACGCCTCCGGTAGTTAAGGGAAGTGCGCGTAATTGCGAGTCACGAGTCCCGCGAATGCCAGGAATTTCCCCGAGAAAACCAACCCGGCATTTTTCTCCTAATTTCCGCGAGAATGCGCGCGCCACGGTAAATACAGGGGACACGAAACACGACACGCCTCGTCCATCGCCAATTGTCTTTTACTCCGAGGACTCTCTTCTGCTGGAAACGTCGATCTCTTTGTCGCGACTTCCGGTAAAGTTGCGTCGTCGGGACGGCTAATTTCCAAAGGCAACGGAGTCGCCGATTCGCCGAGTTTCGATTTTCGAGTTTAAACCAGGTATCGAAAGAATTATCCAGCTTTTTAGTGAGCTATGTGAAACGTGAAATATGAAGTTACAGTGATTTCTCTGTACATGTCGCCAAGGCCTGGACGATAAACGTCGCGGAATTATCCCCACTAGCTCAAGAGGCAAACATAACACGGCTCGGGTGTGTCTCCTGGACGATACATGACGCTGGACAGACCCGCGTTGTTCACATATATCGAGAATTCACTGTATTTTCGAATGAAATCTTAATTGTTGAAAGAGTAAGAGCTATTTTTCTATATTAAGCAAGTTCTCAATTATTGTAACAAATGCTGAATATCTATCTACCCTTCAGTCGATAGTACTGCGGAAATATTAATACCAATAATTATTTAACTGTCGTGTCGGCCACATATGACTGACAGTGATTTTTTAATAGGTTTATCCAGATAAACCGAATTTTATTAAGATCTTTAGAATTCAAAAGGGTTAAAACAGCATCCCCTATACTGCGTTTAAAATTTCTAGTTTCGCTTGCATTAATTAAATTACCCTGATTTTGTAAGAATCTCTGGGAATGATATTTGGTACTTTACGTGTTAAATAATTATTACAGTCACATTGGTGTTCTGGATGAACTTGTTTGCTCTATTTACTGTCTGATCTAGATAGATACACAGTTCAAAGCTTGTTAAACTTTTATCCTAAATTAGATTCTAAACTATCTATTTCCCAAGACGACTTTTTTTTAGAAAGCCCCTATGAATAACATTTCTCTGCTTAAAAATGCCAGAGGAACTTTTAACAGGAGTTTTTAAAAGATCTTTTTAATAGATTAAGAACTCGATTTTCAACAGATCTTCACAAATTTCTAAAATAAAGAGGTGACTCATTTCGATGCCAGGTTTAAACTCGTTTCTTTGAAAAGCGCGTCTTCTAAATCACAGTGCGTCCATCGTTTTTTTTTTTCCAGCGTTCACGGATCGAGCAATTTTGTTAGTTTGTTCTGCAGGGGAGACAGAAGGTGGTCAGAAGCGATAGTTCTTTCATCAGCAACGCCTCGCCAGTACCGTATAAAATTTCGCGGATTGAATCGTCGAGTTTCAGCCGTTCGGATTCGATCGAAAAGTCCTAGCCGCCGAGATATGTCTTAGCTTTTTCTCTGGTTCTAATTTATCGAAACGAACTCATCAAGGAACACCCGTCGCTCATTTGGCGAAGGACGGAACTTACCAGCTGCCTTTTTGGCTGCGTACAAGTTCGCCTCCTCCTGTGCTTTACCTATGTTTTTCTTGTAGCGTATCCTCTTGTTGCCGAACCAATTGGAAACCTGCGAACCGACATGTACGAAGTCAGAGAAAACCTGTAATCGTCCTCGGAATTTATTTCTCAGAGCTATCCAAAGACTGAGCAAAACGCACAGGTAAAAATTACGTTCCCCTAAGCTGTTCAGTTTTTAACGCTAAACCCATCCAGCATCAAAATTGGCTATGTCTTACGAAAAGAACAAAATTTAATTTATATTCACTTTCTGCAATTTCTATTACAATATATGATTGTATAACACAATAATACAGCTTTATAATTGTGAAATTAAAAGTCTAAGACCGGTCGTTTGACTGGCTGTGGTAAGTTTAGTGTTAACGTACACTACTCCAAAAAATTGAACACTGGAACAATGAACTGCTATGAGTTTGGTCAGATTGAAGAGAAAAGACCAGTTTTTCCAAAGATCCGATTTTGTTTCGGGGTGAAACTGAAATTGCGTTGGAGCGCAATATTGTTGGACATTTTTGGAGCAATGTGACTAAAAGGGTTTCTCAGCGAGGATGGCTGTGCCAGTCAATTCCGGCGAGTGTGAATTCGAATCTAGCAGCTACAGAAGACATAGAAAATGCTTCGCTCGTTCGTTTACCTGACTCACGGTGATACCGCACTTTCGCGCGAGCTCTTCCTTGGCCTCCTCGCTCGGGTAAGGATTACTGAGGTGCGAATAAAAGTATTCGTTCAGGATTTCGGAGGCCTGTTTGCTGAAGTTCCGTCTCTTACGCCTGCAACAAAGTTCCGCGCACCGTTTTATTGCCGGCGGAAACGGAGAATCTCAGTTTCGCTGCTCGGGGATGCATTAACACGTCGCTTTTAAGCAGTTCTTTAAACATTTATGATCCACGACTAATAATTCTGCAAGTGATTCTCCAAGGAATTTTTTTGAAACCAATGGCAATTTCAAACAGGCCGCTCCGGTCGAAACGATCTACCATTCAACGCTAATTTTACCTTTCGATGACCAACAAACAATTTTATTTTGTCGATCGAAAACAAATTGATCTTTTACGGTCCCTGCAATTAAAAAGTCTGCTCTATGGCACGGCGAAGTTAAATTTCTCCTCAGACTTTGAATGTTCATAATAAATCTTGAAATGTCCAAGAAAGTGAGTGCAAAAAGGCACTCAAGCTTGCGAGAGTCTATAGAGTCATTCTTTGTAAAAAGAAAAAGGAAAACAATTGTGTAGCTTTGGTGATTGCAGCAGAAAAATTCGTAAAGTTGAAACTAAACCTATTCAACGCTAAGTTCACGTTTCGATGACCAACAAACAATTTTATTGATCGGAAACAAATAGCAACTATCTTTTACGGTCCCTGCAATTAAAAAGTCTGCTCTGTCGCACGGCGAAGTTAAATTTCTCCTCAGATTTTGAATTTTCATAATAAATCTTGAAATGTCCAAGACAATGAGTGCAAAAAGGCACTCAAAGTTGCGAGAGTCTATAGAGTCATTCTTTGTAAAAAGAAAAAGGAAAACAATTGTGTAGCTTTGGTGATTGCAGCAGAAAAAATTCGTAAAGTTGAAACTAAACCTATCCAACGCTACGTTTACGTTTCGATGACCAACAAACAATTTTATTGATCGGAAACAAATAGCAACTATCTTTTACGGTCCCTGCAATTAAAAAGTCTGCTCTATGGCACGGCGAAGTTAAATTTCTCCTCAGACAATTAAAAAGTCAGCTCTATCGGTGAAGTTAAATTTCTCCTCAGACTTTGAATTTTCAAAAGGCATGAATTTTTCACTTTTCAGGCTTTGAATTTTTGAAAGGCACACAAGGTCGCGAGAGTCCATAGAGTCATTCTTTGTAAGGAAAAAAAAAAAAGGAAAACAATTGTGTAGCTTTGGTGATTGCAGCAGAAAAAATTGGGAAAGTAGAAGATTTTTGTAGTACAGACCTCGCGTCCAGGAATCGACTCCTCAGGATCATGACGGCTTCGCAGGTCGATTGTTTCAGCTGCATCTGAATACTCGAGAACTTCTTGTGAATGATCTGGACCATCCTCTCGATCTCCTTCGGCGTGATCGGCCTGGTGCGACTCTGTTCCCTCAGCAGATTCATTACGTGGGTCGTGAACTCGTTACACGCCTGAAATGAAACGGAAATCCACTTCAGCGTCGTCATTTTTTCCCCACCCCGTTGTTCCCACCCTCTGGACTCCCTTCGACTAAGACCGGGAAGATAGGAGACTTCTTCGACCGAGATCCACGTTTTCCGGAGTGAACGAGCCACCCTGACCAATCGTGGACCAGCGTTCGATCCAACAGACTAGATTCTCCATAGTCTTCGAATAGCACAGCTAATTGATTTTCACAATTTAGTCGCTTCAAAGATTTCGGGACGTTTGATTAGCGAGGTTTCGTACCAATGGGTCGCGAGCGCGTAAGCTTAATCATCTTCCTGCGGGCATTCTATAATTATTTTTCATTATTTTTAAATACTGAAAGGAAATCGTGCAGCGAATTTTATGGGTTTGTTGCGCAGATGAGACCTCAATTCACTAATTCACGGAGAGTTCGGGTCCCAAAAATAATTTCTGGAAGTCTACACAGTGGAGTCGAGTTACTAATATTTTTCAGATTTTTCATTTTACAGTTATTGAGACGACAAAAATTATTTCATAAGAAATGATTGTGTCTTTCTCTGTTTGTCTAAATAAAATCAATCGTGCCATTTTCCTAAAGAAACATGTACCAGTTACTTGCAAAGCTCGGTAGGTTTAGCGTTGAGACAAAAATCGTCTAGTTCGTTTCTTGCTCCGAAAATAAAAGAGCAATTGCAGTGTACGAAAGTAGAAGGTCCCCGCTTTAAACCGAGCCTGGGTGGACCCGTTCTCCAATTATTTTTCACAAAGTTACGGTCGATTAAACACGACAGTCTCCGTTCTCCCAAGCTAGAGCAGACTATCCTCAATGTCTCCGGAACAAATCACAGAACAAGGAAGTGTGAAATTTCGGGTGGTAGACCAAATTGGTAGACTAGAAAATTTCCCTGGGAAATCCGTGGGAAATGCGAGGACAGAGGCTAGAGGGTGTCCTCACAGTTTCGATTCAGGATTGCAGCTAGAGAGTAGAGATAGGAATGCCTCTCCGAAGTTGCTGATCATCGACATTTTGGCGGAACGATACCGTGCCGAGGAGAAGGTCGGCGAAACTCGAAAAAGGTGAACGAAGGAAAAGGGCGACGATATAGAGGGAGAGAAAGCAGGGGGGGGGCGAGGAAACGAGACGAAAGACGCGTACGTATAATGCATTATTCCTGGTGGCTGCTCGGTTTAAGGGAAAAAGGACTTTGCTCGATATCAGTATTCGAGGCGAGCACGCTACCTTCCGGAGGGAGCGAGGGAGAGGAGGGAAGAGAGAGAAAGAGGGTGCAGGAGGGTGGATTTTCCTGAGGGAAGGCGCTAGAAGGAAGAGAGGTCGGTAGGGGAGAGGTCGGACAGGGTGGCTCGCAATTTCGAAATGGATTCCACTCTGCCGCCATCCCCCGATACTCTCCTCGTCTTTCTTCCATCCTACCCCCCACCCCCCGTTTCTCTTCGCTCTCTTCTTCCATTCTATTCTCTCTTTCTCTCTCTCTTTCGCTCGCCTAGCAGCAAGCATATACACACAAGGATTCGAGGGGAGGGTGGTGGTGGTGGATCAGCTTCATTCCAGCCGCGACCGAGGGGCTGGAGACGATCTCGAGTAGGTGGATTGGATGGAAAACCCATAGAGAATTATGTCCCCCTTGCGTCCTTGTTTTCTCCAATTTTTAAATTATCGCCGAAACAAACGCGGCAGATACCGGCCACCGACTTGTTTCTCGAGATAACCAACGCTCTCCCGGCTAGAAGAGCCGAACTATGCTCGTTTTCCACCGCGCCTGAATACGCGAGATTTTGACAGTGCAAACACCGGAAGAAGATTCTTCCTTCGACTATCAACCTTCCAACTAGCACTCGTCGTCGCTTTCAATTATTTCCGAAATAAACTGAGAGGTTCTCTCTTTGACAATCAACATAGTCTTCGTTGTCATAGTCTTCCTGTATTAACGCTTTGACTGCCAAACTAGAAACCTCAAAAACTCCATGAAATCGAGGGTAAGTTATTTCATGGAATAAAACTGGAATATAATTAACCCTTAGCACTCGAATGTGCATCATTATTCAAAATATTTTATAAATTATTAGATTTGTTTGTATTTAATAAATTACTAAATATTTCGGTATTGTAGGAGTAGATTGCATCATTTTCGTATGCGTAACATGAAAAAAATATATGTGGAAGGGAAATATTGTAGGTCGGAGGAAATGTTTCATTTTGGGGTTAAAGTAGCTTCGAGTGCTAAGGGTTAAATGTATGATATTGAGTCCTCCAACTTTCTTGCATTTTACAGAACCCAATCAGATTTTGTAATTTGAATATATAACGTAAAAATTTATTTTGAAACCTGGCCAAATAATTCCGTCACTCAAAAATTCTTTCATCGACAAAATACTCACAAAAAGTTCTATCTTTAACGATCAACGGAGGGGGAGCCGGGAATGAAAATTCCAAAATTCAGATTTTATTAATTCAACCCTCACGTCAGTGCCGAAAACGTTCAATTGTTCAACACCGCTGCAGTTCGATCAGACGTCATCGTCTCAGTGCACATTTTCACATCTCGAGTGTAAATGAATTGATTATACGGTGTTACCGAAACGTTCGTCCCGGAAACGTACAATTGTCGAAGAAACTGATCAATTTTGCAAACGTGTCAACAGCAAGTCTATCGGAACGACGCAGCCAACAAGTGTCGGCGGTCGTTAATCCGGAACTCCGAAATGAGTTTCCTCGCGGCGCCTCTAATTTTACTGCGGTTCGGTCTATTAATACCTGCCCGCGTATTCCATGGATGTATAGCAGGAGTCCGGGAGGGAAGGGGTTGGATTGGGTTCCTGGGCCGCGGACGTTATCGAAATTCCAACCTGCGCGCCGCTAAATATACCTGAACCGCGGTTGTTCTGCGGTTACCGCAACACACGACGATCTTACGCGGAAACCGCACTGAAACGCGACGATTTAGCAAGAGGATATCGCTCTGGGTCTGTCAACCTTGACCCTTTCCACTCTTTCACTGTTTCTACTCCTAATTCAGACATAATTAGTAGGGCTGTGATAGAACCCGATATATCGGGTTGGGTACTCGAAAATTTCGAGATTCTTGAAAGTGTCGGGATTCCCGGAAGAGTCGGGATTCTCGAAATAATCGGGATTCCCTGATGGGAAATCGAAATTTTCGGGAAACCCGATACCTTCGAGATTCCCTAAAGGGAAATCGAAATTTTCGGGAATCTGGAAATTTTCGGGAAACCCGATTCCTTCGGGAATCTGGAAATTTTCGGGAGACCCGATTCCTTCGGGAATCTCGAAATTTTCGGGAAACCCGATTCCTTCGGGAATCTTGAAATTTTCGGGAATCTGGAAATTTTCGGGAAACCCGATTCCTTCGGGAATCTGGAAATTTTCGGGAGACCCGATTCCTTCGGGAATCTCGAAATTTTCGGGAAACCCGATTCCTTCGGGAAACTCGAAATTTTCGGGATACCCGATACCTTCGAGATTCTCTAAAGGGGAATCGAAATTTTCGGAAAACCCGATTCCTTCGGGATTCCCTAAAGGGAAATCAGAATTTTCGGGAAATCCGATTCCTTCGGGATTTCCTAAACGGAAATTGAAATTTTCGGGATTCCCCAAAGGGAAATTGAAATTTTCGGGATTCGCTAAAGGGAAATCGAAATTTTCCGGAAACCCGATTCCTTCGGGATTTCCTAAAGGGAAATTGAAATTTTCGGGTTTCGCTAAAGGGAAATCGAAATTTTCCGGAAACCTGATTCCTTCGGGAATCTCGAAATTTTCGGGAGACCCGATTCCTTCGGGATTCCCTAAAGGGAAATCGAAATTTCCGGGAAACCCGATTCCTTCGGGAATCTCGAAATTTGCAAGAACCCGACCCGACCTCTTCCCGACTCGGCCCGACCATGAGATTCCCGATATTTCGGGTTCTCGCACACCCCTACTAATTAGAATATTTCCCTTCCATATGGTTTTCTTCATTTTCTGATATACTACTTCCCAAAATTGTAAATGTATAACTCAACTGTGCAAATGCCAAAATATGTATGTCATTATAATCTAGTTCTCCGAGGAGAGTATTCTTCGTATTTCGAAAAATCCTCGGAGTGTTAAATGATTCGAGAGGGAAGCTTCATGAAAGCGGAGATTTTCGTCGTGTTCCTGGCCCCGATTCGCAGCAGTTGATCACCCGTATTTGAGAAACATCGTGTCTCTCGTGAAAAATCAGGATCCCGTGCCAAATTTAAAGCGTGGGTTGGGGTGGGGGAAGGGGAGGAAATTGCAAAAAGTTTTCGGGGTTAAGGGGACAAGAGGGTGACGGTGCAGAAAAATGTAGGCGATCGGGAACCGTGTTTGAGCGGATATACAAGCTGGTGGCCGAGCCGTTTGAAATCTGGTCTGCGAATCGGACGAAATAAAGGCGGGCATGCACCAGTAAAATTCATGCCAGGCGATGTTTGCTGGCGGTGATCACGCGATCTCGTAAAACTCGGCGCGGTTCTATTCTCGTACTTGTCACGCCATTTTGCATAGCCAGGCAGACGTTCACCCTAATGCAGTGACTCGGCTCGCTCTCCTCTCCTCTCCTCTCTCTCTTTCTCTTTAGACCGCGGGCTGCAGCGAGCCGCGAGTTTCAATAGTAAATTTCGGTTATGATAAAACTTTTGGCCGCGACGATATCACCCGGTAATATCGTTACTTTTAAGCGTGGCGATATATTCCGCCGAAACACAGAGCCCCGTGCGCCACCCCCAAGCGCCAAAAACTCGGCTGCCTCCAACCCTTCTCTGTCTGGAGAACGTGTGTTCATTTAAATAACAATCGCGCTATCTGTAGGAAAGACTGATCAGAGCGCACGAGGAAGGAGAGGGAGCATGAAGGAAGTTAGACTCTTCCGAGAAAGAAGCATTTTTGTGCTCGATCTTCAGCCCCCCTTTTGATAAAATATTGCAGTGTATCTCTTTTTATTCGTTAACGAAGTATAGATTTATGTTCAATCAATCGTGCAAGTCTCAGATCTCAGTGGCTTCTTTTCAATCGCGGTTATGTGCAGTTGCTGTGAGTCATAACTAGACTGCGGATCTTTATGCGAAATAAAAATATTCTACTTCAATTTTAAGAAATTGGAGTGCAATGGAAATTTAGTTTCTTTCTTAATTTATTTAATGGGTCGAAAATAATTGAATAGCATTTTTAAGTTCTACTAATGTTTTCACTGTTTTAAAATACACCTCTCCATTTTTGCCATAAATGCATAGAATCTGCAGTCTAGTCGTAACTGAACTGTTAAAACATTTGGAGTACATTTGCTGCTGAATGAATGCGTATTACAATCTAATAGATTGTTGTCAACAAGTGTGATGACCAACCAGTGTGTGTATATGCTTTAACACCAGAACTACCGAACAATAATTGCGACTGATGTATATTGCTTTGTAATACATTGTTTTCTAGATATATGTCAACAACACGGGTCTTGCCAGCGACATATATCCTCCAGGAGATACTATTATTCTTTGATCCACGTAAACGTCATACCCGACCGTATTATATAAATATAAACTAAAAATAGTTCCCCTTTCTGTGCAAGTGTGGTTGAACACTTCAACTCATGAAATTATAGATTCCCCTAAAAAAATATACATGCTCTTTGAAGTACTTCAACAATTGTGCTGTCTATACGAATTTCCGAGTACAATGAATGATCGACAAGAAGAGGGAGGGGGGAAAATTACCCCTTTCTATAAAAGAAAATGACCATGTGGTTGAGCGTTGGCTGTCTTACACACTAATATAATTATGAATCATTGTAAAAAATGTATATGTCTTGTATACGTTCTAAAGTACGTTGATCATTTAAATAACAATGGTGATGGCTACACGAATGACTGATCCGAGTGAATGAGGAAAGAAGGGAACGTTCCGCGGGGGAAAAAACTACCCCCTATGATTCCCATCGACGCGTTCCATGGAAAAAGCAACCCTAACTCTGATCTCTTGATATCGCTGTAATAAAATTATAGGTATAAGACACAGTCTCATACACAAAACCAGAATAACTTTTTCGTAAATGGGAAAATTACAGATTTTCAGCCTACTTTTGTCGTTTTACACAATTCTCAATCGTGTACAGCTCGTGAACCAATCAATCGATTTCGATGAAATTTTCAGTATGAATAGGGTGTACAAAAAGTAATGTTAATCCGTCCTACGAAAAAATTTTGTAGATTCAACCCTGGGATGGATGACCATTACTTTTTATACACCCTGTACAGTACTTGTACGAATCTCACAAAACACATTCTTTAAATTTTCGTTACAGGTCCAAATAAAGAAGTTGTGAAAAGCAACTTTATTTCTTTTTGGTAATTCAGACTAAACGCAGTTTTAAATTTTGATTAACTAGTAAACTGATCCATCTATCTTGGCAAAAAAAAAAAACTAAAGTCTAATTATCAAAAAATTATTCTGAATTAGTGTGACATCGATTATGAGACTGGCAGTACGCGAAAGATGGAAGAGCACGTTTCGATAAAACGGTGCAACGAGGTCGTGGGAGGCTTGATTTTGATTTCTGATCTGAAAAAATCGCATCGGCACGCGAGGATCGGGACAGTGCCGAGCCGTTGCACCGCCGGTAGGAAATCAAAGTGCACTCGGTTACGCGGGTCGGTTCGCAGGAAAGAACGGGGGGGTTAAAACTTGTTAATGGCCGGGTTTATCGATAGGGCGTCAACTGCCGGGGCAACTGCAGTTGCATAGGGCGTCGGTGCAGCACGCGAACGCATACATCCCGCGGGGCTGCGCTCTCTGCAAACTGCAAAGAGTTCCGTGCACGCATCCGTGTGCACGGTGCACGGAGGTGGACCTCGAAGCGGGGGCGTGCGTATGCACCGCGGGGAAACATCAAGACCGCTGACACGCGGTGAAATATGGGGTCGAAACGGGTGTGGCAATTCAATCCTCTCTCTCCCTCTCTCTCTCTCTCATTTTCTCTTTCTCTCTCATTCTCGCGTGGCGAGAGTGATTTGGCATTTACGCGCGGCAGCCGCGTTTGTTTCCGAAGTACCGCGCAAGGGTAAACGCGACCGTTGAAAAGAACGACGCTTTTAACCGTTGATAAGTGAGTCGCTGTTGCGAAACAGTGGAGGAAAAAGGGGGAGAGGCGGGGTGCATCGTTGCACCGTGCTTTTTGTTTCAATCGCGCGCGCATATTAATGAGCGGCCAATTGAATGCGCCGGACGCCGAATCCCCGCGACGAAAACAACGAAACTGCGAATGCAAAGCAGCCCTGGGACCCGGGCCAGGTACCGCGCTGATCGATAACGGTTGCTGACTATGATCGCGAACGATTCCGACGATCTCTAACCCGAGTCGGTGTTTAAGGGCCCGGGACGATCACTTTTTAATTAATAATTTCCAATCACAGCCTTCGGACACAGACTTAACCCTTAGCACTCGAATGGCGACTGCAAGGCGCCACTAGAAATTGCTGTGTCATTATTCAAAATATTTTTTACATTATTAAGTTTGTTTGTATTTAATACATTACTGAACACTTCAGAATTGCACGAGTACATTGTACCATTTGCGTATGTAGAACACGAAAAAAAAAAAAAATGTATATAGAAGGGAGATATTTTAGATCGGAAGAAATGTTTCGTTTTGGAGTTAAAATAGCTTCGAGTGCAAAGGGTTAAGATCCGTCGTGGTCTTGATCTGGATCCTAAGTATGTGACTAAACTTGTGATTTTTTCCTCTGTATTATCGATATCATGAATTCTGACTAGCCAGAAACGTGCTTCAAGTTTTTGGTTTTTGGTTCTTTATTTCCCAGAGAATCAAGACAAAATATAGCTCAATTTGTAGCTGGAGATATTTTCTAGCGCGCGCTGCTCTCGATTTCATCCAGAAAACTCATCCAATGGCAGAAAAATGCTTGGATTCCACGGCACGCGTATCGTCAATTTTTGGCATACTTCGAACGCTTATGTTACCGAATATCTGCATAATCTCGGCAGCTCCTGACCAGCACGCGCTAGATTGAACCTTCCTCTTTCGAACGAGCCCTTCACCAGCGACAAAATATTCTTACATAAGGACGAAAACTTGAGGCACGTAAAACCATTTTTTGTCGGTAACGTAGTCACTCTACCTTACCGCGAATCTACCAAGACCGGGTCCTGACACATTGTGGAACAGATCAATTGACGCCTTTTGTTTACGAGCGCTGTAGAGTACAATTCTATTAGATTGTTGCGTATGAAATGTCCGATTTTTAACAGTTGGTAACAGTTTTGAACATTCGGGTAAAATTGAGAATAGCTTCTTTGAAATTGAACCAAACGGCGTCGGATCTTTTTGAGGAACCAGGACGATTAGTTTCCTTCTGGGTTTTCCAGGAGACAAAGAAATCGACGAGGAAATTGTGCTCTACGGGCCTGAAGAATGAATAACAGTGAGAGGAGCAAACCTTTCGGACTGCGTGCTTTTTCGGAGTCAGCGGAAACCGCGAAGCGTTTTCCAGAATTTTGTCGAGTTTCCTCGGGAAGCACATAGCCCGCGGGGAGCAAGGCTTTGTTAAAAAGATCCGCAGGTCGCGATACAGACCGACACGCGAGATTTTACTTAGCGGGAGTTCGGTTCATTAGCACGCAAATCGGCGAGCCGAGAGACGAGCTCTCTTTTTCCCTTTCTCTCTCTCTCTCTCTCTCTCTCTCTCTCTCTCTCTCTCTCTCTCTCTCTCTCTCGGAACCGCGAACCTAAACTGGTCTCTTATCGGACCGCCTCGAGGCTCGAACGCGAAACGAGGAAAAAATCCCCGGGACATGAGAACGCCGCATGCGAAAAACCGCCGCTTCGATTCGATTACCGGAGACCATTCGGGAACGTTTTGCCCCCGTTCGCGAGCCTGTACTTTAATCCGTTTGCGACCGATGACATACTTCTACGACAAAATTGAACCGGGCTATTTTTGCCTGTGACTCGTTAGGATCGTCCGTTATTGGTGGTCCCAAGCCCCGTTCGAACAACTGACGTGAAATATTCAGAGAACCTCCAGCACATATACCGTTGTCACACAAACCGAAATTTTTTAAATCCGTCAATATTTTTCTCGAAGAATACTCGGAAAGTCGGTAATTCAAAATGCCGCCATTTTTCATTTCTCTTGGTTCAGACCATAACTTTTGCTTTCTATCAGCGGGAAAACCAGAATCATGGAAACCGTCGACCCATGTTTTGCAAAATATAGAACTCAGACAATTTTGATTATTTGAAAAAATCACACGTGTACTTCAAATACCAATAAATGTGTGCGAAAAATCTCAATACAAAATATTCAGTAGTTTTCCCAACAAAAATCCCAGAAGATTCGTGCAGAAATGTGCTCGAAAACCAGAATACAGTGAATTCTCGATATATGTCAACAACAAGGGTCTTGCCAGCGTCATGTATCGTCCAGGAGACATAACCTTGTGTTATGCTTACACTCCTCGGCGTCCGAGACCTCTCGAGCCTCGGGCCCCTCACGGGGTATACCTTGCGGTAGTGGAGATGATTCCGCGACGTTTATCATCCAGGCCTTGGCGACATATATAGAGAAATCACTGTACACTCCGCGGCGTCCGAGGCCTCTCGAGCCTCGGGCCCCCCACGGGGTATACCTTGCGGTAGTGGGGATAATTTCGCGACGTTTATCATCCAGGCCTTGGCGACATATATAGAAAAATCACTGTACCCCCTTAGAGAGAGGGTATAGGGAGAGGGTAGTTTTGAGGGGAATTCTGGGACGAACCTGCTCGTATTTCTCCAGCTCCTGGTGGTAGATCTGTCTGATCTGCGCCAGCTTGGCTCTGTAGTCCGAGTGCTCGATCGCGTTGTCAGGTTGTCCAGGTGGTCCGGCCGCTGCAGCCGCCGAAGCGGATGCTGCAGCTCCCGCACCACCACCTTTCTCTGGTCCGGCTACACCCTCTGCGATCAACATGTTGTCCAGCCTCATTAGCTGCGGGTCCTGTGGCTCCTCTTCCTGCGTGTTCCTTAACGACAGCACTGCAACAACCAGAAAACACGATCTCTGTTAGTTCCCGATCTTAATGGGACAGCATTATGTCGAACGACCACTTATTCGTAGAATTGGTAGTACATTTATGACAAAAATGAGTAAATCAAATATAAAACAGTAAAACATTTGGAGAATTTACAAGTACCATCGCATTGTTTTCCACTGAATACAATTATCGTGAAAAGAAATAAAGCATAAGCACAGACAATTTTTATTTTGCCTAAAAATCCGTAGTTATCACTGTTCTATATTCTACCCCTAGACGTTACAGTGAACGTCCTCTTAAAGTTTACTTTAAATGTCCATTTCAGGGATGAGCTGACACAATCGTTTCACACGTGAGGACCATTATCGAATTTTAAACATAACAGCTGTTATTTCAATGTCTTCGTAACATTTACAACGCAGTTTCTATTTTTGATGCAATTACCACCTGACTGTAGTTGTTTGTGCATTTTGAGTGTCAAGAAGGGAAGTACATTTAACTCCTGTCCCGTGCAATCTCCATAAAAATCCGTAGTTATTACTGTTCTATATTCGTCGCAGTGAACGTCCTCTTAAAGTTTATTGTAAATGTCCATTTCAGGGTCGAACTGACACAATCGTTTCACACGTGAGGACCATTATCGAATTTTAAACATAACAGCTATTATTTCAATGTCTTCGTAACGTTTACAACGCAGTTTCTATTTTTAATGCAATTACCACCTGACTGTAGTTGTTCGTGCATTTTGAATGTCAAGAAGCAAAGTACATTTAACTTCTGTTCCATAAAATCTCGACTTGGTGCATCTTCGCGTTGCAGAAAAATAACATATTGTTTTAATGATCGTTAGGCGGCAATTACTTCGAGGAGTACAGTATGGCGAAACAGTTCCAAGATCATTGCAAGGTCGGTGACGGGGAAAATCCTATCCGGTAGAGAGCGAAACGGTTCACAAAAATCGCGACAGCAATTTCCCGGGAAGCTGCGAGTTCCGGCGCACAACGGGTAAAGGGGTGAGGGAGAAAGTCGCGCGTTTACCGATCGTAAAAGAATCAATTTTGCTTCGGCGTACCCTCCCGGATCAGCATCCCCGGTCCAGGACCCTTTCGCTTTGTCTTAAGGACCGATGCACGCAGTGGTTTCGGAGCGGGGGTGGTTTCTCCGGCGGAGTAACAGTGGTTTTATTGTAGTTTTACGGCGCATGATGGAGCTGGACGACCCATAAAACCGCAGACACCGAGGGTCTCTCTCTCTCTCTCTCTCCGTGTTTCTTTCTTTCTATTCCTCTTTCTTTCTTCTCCTCCCGCTTTTCCGCGGGCCTGCGTGACAGTTCCTCGCCGAGGAGAGAAGATGCAGCCAACCCCCCACCCCCTCGACGTTCTTCGACAGTTTTCACCCTCCGCGTGAACGTGTGGGGAAAACCAACACGTGCACGGCTCGGCGGGCGCGGGAAAACTCGAGCGAAGTTATGCTTCCTGGGGGAGCGCCGATTATGTACACTGTCCGACGGCAATTTTGCGTTTCGATGAACGCGCCACGGCCATTCTTATGCAACCCTAACCTCATTGTCTCGTCGTCAACTCGTCACTAGAGCGTCACGCAAACTTCACATCGTTTTAGACTTTTCCATAGAAATGCGTGCGGATCGATCATACTATTGCAATTTTAACCCTTTGCTTCGTTCGCACCGGAGACAATCAGCTGCGAATAAACATTTTTACGTGCATTAGAAAGAAACAAACTGACAACGGAAATCGATGTCAAGAGATTCTGAGATTTTATCTTGTCGTAATGAAATTGTTGGTTCCCAAGATTTTCACTTCGAATTATTTTGACGTCCTCTATTAACCCCGTAACTCAGTTTTTTTTTTAAACCGGCCAAAAAAAATTTTTGGTGGAGAATTTTGATATACTGCGCTTTTGTTCCGTGGAAAAAGGCTATATTTTATTCTTGACTAAATAAGTGTTACAGCTTGCAATCCCATGTAAATGATAAATATCAATAAAACGATTTTCTTTTTTTCTTTGCTTTGTGTTGAGTGTGAAAAATTATAGCAGCATAATATCAAGAAGTTAATATCAAGAAATGTGATAGGGTTTTGATTGTGAAAGATTTTGCCCCGGACCGTCAATTTTTTAAACAAATTGAGAAATGTCTCTTGAGAAAATTTCTCTCTCCCTCTCTTCCCTTTAAACGCTATTTACACACGTTCAAGGGTTCACAATGTTATAAAAAAATATATATTGTATTCGAGAGAGTCCACAGAATCGTTCTACGCAAGTCTCGCCCCCGTAACTTTCGTTACGGGCCGACAAAAAATTCTCGAAATCTGTTCAGAAATGGGTGCCAAGGAAACTGACTTTCACGTCAATCTTCGGTGCATCAAATCGCGTAGCTCGCAGCACACTGTCATTTTCCGATCGATTCGGAAGGGAAAAATGCTCCAGGCCGAGAGTATCATACTCGCGGGCTGAATTGAGGCGGCCGTTGAACGTCTCGTCGGATTCTAACGCGCGGCGGTTTGTTAAATGGTCCGACATCGTGCTCGGCGCCCGCATACGCATCCCTCGGCCGAGATTCGAGCGTTGAATTAATTAAGTTCGCGGTTATTCGAGCCGTAATTTAAATTCGTTAGAACTTTTCTCCGCGCTGCTGGTCTGGAGAGAGAGAGAGAGAGAGAGAGAAAAAAAAAGAGGAAGAGGAGAAGTCCCGAGGGACGCGGGCGGAAAGTTCGCCCGGGATCCGCGGGACCGTGAAACGAATGCGCGGAACTAATGCATTTATACGAAGTGTAACAATTAGGGTCGCAGCCACGGAGCGAAAGGGGTTCGGGAGAGCCACCCCAGGGACGGTGGAGGAGGGGTGAAGACGCAGAGTCGATCGCTGGGGAACCGTTTCTTCGAGAAACCCGCTCCCGATGCTGTCGGTGCAGTCGTACGGAGTTCGCGAAACTTTCAAATTCACCGGAACAACGAAATTCTGCCGACGGAAATTTGGAATAATTCGGGAACACCGCGGCGCAAAATTGGGACCCTGGAAAGCGGAGATTTATTGCTGAACACGTCGTTGCAAATATTCTTCGGGGATTTTC
Organism: Halictus rubicundus; assembly: GCF_050948215.1. Classification (NCBI taxonomy): domain Eukaryota; kingdom Metazoa; phylum Arthropoda; class Insecta; order Hymenoptera; family Halictidae; genus Halictus; species Halictus rubicundus. The sequence continues at coordinate 12,183,286 of NC_135160.1, forward strand.
AGAGATTATATATATATAATTTAATTGTTTAATGTTGCATCAACATCAAAGGTCATTAGCAACACGGTACATTTTCTTACAATATGTTATACATATTTGTATCCTTGATATACTTGGCAAGACCGGCGATATACTCCTTAGAACTTAACAGAATGGGTAAGGATCTAGGCAACTTAGCATTTTTCCTTTCATTCTCATATTTTTTGCATTCTATTATTGGGTGGTTTATGTTAATTGGTACTTTACATATATCGCAGATCGTATTTTCTTTCTTATTTAACAAAAATATTCTAGAAATTGAAGTTTGAATTTGACGATCTACTGGACTTGGAAATTTGTGCCACTGAAAATCCGCTCCTTCATTATGATATTTTTGTATATAATTCCTTTTAATTTAGTCAAATACCTGTTTCCTAAAAATTTCATTTAGGTGGTTTTTAAGATCGTTTAGTCTGGTATAATGGGTGATTTGTTTCATTTTTGTGTTGCAGGCTGCTAATTTGGCTGCGAAAATACAGGCATTTCGCTAACACATCACTCAATAAGTCCCCGGTCTGACACGTATATGGCAACATTGTTGACAGACCCACGTGATTTCCGGGTAGTACTGACCTTCAAACAGTACGTGTCAAAATTTCATGGCGTTCCGACCGTTAGTTTAGAGGTTACAGTCGTTTTAGTGGGCCCAGTTTTGTAATTTTCAAGACAATGGATAGAAAGGAATTTCGTGCGTTGATTAAACACTGTTTCTTGATGGGGAAAAATACTGTTGGAGCCAAACAGTGGCTTGATATATACATACATTGAGAGTATGTTGACGAATAAAGTGGAATTTCTAAAAAAAAAAAAAGATTTCTTTTTCTCAGTTAGACCGTAGACTTATTGAGCGACGTGTTATTTTCTCTACGATTCTGACGCATTCTTAAAAATTGCTGTGCGTCGTCTACTACCCTTCGGTAGCTCCACAAAAAATACTAAAGCCGTTCGGGCGAATTTGAAAGCAGTCATTTCGTTTCAAGGGGTACCCGGGATCGAAATGAAGCTGCGACATCGAGCAAAACGTATTTCCGGGAAGGAATCGAATGATCGCTGTCGAACGAAGCGTAAAGGGAAGGGTTAACAGCCGTGCCTGGGGCCGTGTGTATCGTTAAAAGTTCGGGGGAAGGGCGCGAAGTTCGCCGGATAATTAAAAATGAAAGAGCCCGGTGCGCGTCGTTCGGCCGTGAAATAAAACGTACGTTTACGGCGACGCCGGCCGGAAGAAGTTGTTCCATTGAAAGTTAAAGGCCCGTGAGCCATCCACGGTGCTTTCGTTTATTCGTTCGGGGGGGACGGGGGATGGTATCGCCGAGAGAGAGAGAGAGAGAGAGAGAGAGAGAGAGGGAGAGAGAGGGAGGGGGAGAGAGGGGGTGTTCGAAACATAATTTCGGGGGTTGTCTGTTGCGCGGAGGACGGTCGCGTGCCCGCGGAATGAAGCGCTCGAAATTATTTTCGGGTATCGAGCGGAAGAAAGTAATCGGGGGTGGCTTACGGGCAATAATCTGGCCATTAAGGGGTAAGGGGAGGCCCTTGGAACCGTGTCGCTGTGGCACAGGGTCTGCTAACCTCCTGGGGGGGTCCTTACAAGCACGTAAACTCAGTTTTACTAGCAGTTAACATTTTACGACTGAGACGGTCTGCTGGCTCTGTACATTCTGGCCTTCTCTCTCTCTCTCTCTCTCTCTCTCTCTGGTTTTCCGCTCGCGTTGCACCGAAGGCTCTCCGTTTCCCTCTCTCTCTCTCTGGAACAGGCCCGGCTTCCTGTCGGTCGAGTATCCGTCACAACGTGAAGTTTCACACTGCGAAACACCGGCTATACGAATGTATACGAGCCGCGGCGACAACGTAACGCTCGTCGTTTTCGAGGGTCGTTAACGGGCGAAACTGCGTTAATATGACACCCCGTTGAAGATCAAGCTAATTGCACGACTAATTCGCTACCCTGTCCCACCGCCCCAACCGTGCTCGCCGAGGCAAAATTTCTGCCATAAGGAAGCCACGATCAACCCCCGATATCGTACTGTTTGCGTCAATCTCGTGTGGAACAATATCGTGACACGGGGGAAACTCGGGAGGGGTGTTTTATGCGTTTATAGTGAACGCTGGTCTATTAGGTTCGCCCACGCCGAAACGTCCAGCAGAATTTGCCGGGGATTTTAACGATTTTATTAACCGTTCGCACTCGAGCGGTGACTCTGGAGCACCACTGGAAATTGTTGTGGCATTATTTCGAAGAAATTACAAAATATATTACAAAATTTTTATCAATAGATTACTGAACATTTAAATGTTATATGTGTAAATCGGATCAGCTTCGTACGAATGCAAATATTCTAAGACGCAAGAAAAATTTTGTTTTAGAGTGAGAATAGCGCCGAGTGCAAAGGGTTCACTTCAGAAATTTGATTCCCACAATTAGCCCTCCGGTTCATTATTTCATTTTATAATTACTCGTTAATCATTACATATTCTGTTGTACTGAACAAGTAGCCAGAAGTTGAGTTATACGACGAATAAATCTGCGATTCTTCTCAGTTTCGCACATGTGAAATTTAACGCTAGGTTTACGGATCATTCAAAGTGAGTATTTCACATTACTTTCTAAAAATAAGACGAATGTGTCTATCCAAGTTTTCAGCCAGTTTTTAAATAATATATACCTAAGGAAATAAGTTTGTCGAGTAATTCCACGTAGATGAATCTTCACGATCTCAATAATCGTAAATTAAAAATATTAGAACCCGCCATTTCGACGGGTCCCGTAAACCTAGTGTTAAATTCGTGCAGAATTTAAATATTTCGGATGAAAGGAAGCGTTTAGGTGCTCGAGTCGAAACTGCTTCTCGAGTGCGAAGCCGTGCAAAGGGTTGAAGGCACATTTACAAGCCCTTCAATCTCCTCTTTCAACATGGTACCTGCGCCACTTTTCGGCCACGCTGCGCAAATATTTAGAAATCCGGAGCGGCGTCGGCCACGAGGGTTTCGCGCGCCAAGGGGTGGAAACGCGCGAGGAGAAAATCGAAAATCCCTGGTCGAAACAACCCTTAGGATAATTTAGATTCGCGAGCTCGGTCGCAGAGGGGGTGAAGAGAGCCGAGGGGTGGTGGTATGGCAACAGCGGCGGGCGGTGGAACGTCGCTGGTGTGTATTGATCTAAACGGGAACCCGTGAAAGCAATTAAGATAAGGCACGGTAACAAAGGGTTGTCGGCTGCTACCCGCTTTTCACCGTAGGAAAACAGAACGAGAGGACCGTACGGGGGGAATAGAAAGAGTCACGAACAGGACCGAGGCAGATACAAGCGTCGCGACGGTGCAGGAGAGGAGAGCGGCTGAGCATCACCGCGGGGCTGAAAACCGTATCGAGCGCGTTTTCCTCGCGACTTGAAAAGCCTTCTCTGGCCCCGGCCACTCGGAAAATTGATTTTTTCGAATACCATTCGATCCGACGCGCTTCCAGAATCGTCCGGAACCGATACTTTTCGAAAGAATCCCGAAACTAGCCGAGTCCCGGCGAGTGTAACGCATGAAAGTTCATTTTATAAACCACCGAAGCGTCTGCGAGGAAATTTTGTGTTTGGGTATGATCCGGCAGGCAAAGCCCAATTTTGTTGTATAATACGTGCCATAGGTGTTTCATGCATTTGTGACGATAAATAATATAAATGAAACAGGAAGAGCTTCACAAATTTTGAATACGCTCGAGCTATTAACCCATTTGCATCATAGGGAAATATGAAAAGGCCTTTATCACGAAAATTTTATTATATTTAACCCTTAGTACTCGAATGACGACTGTAAGACGCCACTAAAAATTCCTGTGTCATTATTCAAAATATTTTTTGCATTATTAAATTTGTTTGTATTCAATAGATCACTAAACATTTAAGTGCTGTACGAGTAAATTGCACCGTTTTCGTATGTATAGCATGCAAAAATATATATAGAAGGGAAATACTCTAGGTCGGAAGAAATGTTTCGTGTTAGGGTTAAAATGGTTTCGAGTGCAAAGGGTTAAGTACGAAAATGACTACAAGTAAAGGAACTTCATATTTCAGCGTTATAAGAAAAAATAAATTGAGCGAAAAAATAAATTGAGTGTATGCTAATGATGCAAATGGGTTAAGAGAAGAGATCGATTTGTAACTCCTGTTTCCTGCTAAGCAATCCGCAGTCGAGCGATGCATCATGCGAAAGGAAAACTGTTCCAGTTCCGTCAGCAGTATTAATTGCTCGCGAATTTCGTTTTGCTCTGACTCGGCTGCGTACCTCGACGTATTCACAGGTGTTATCTGACCATGACTTTTAAATTAGGTCTAATCTACACGGCCGAACCTCGAACTCAGCTGCTACGGATGCAATGCTATTTGTGGTTCAACTGGTTCAATTACAAAATATTCAAATATTCATCGGTGTGCGCGCGTACGGGGCGAGGGGAGGGAGGAACGCCGAAACTGTAATATCGTACGACCCACGGGACGAATCCGAAAAAGAAAAATATTTTTCAGAACTCCAACGCATGCAATTTGACACCGCACACCCATTTTAGTGGAAAACAATATAGATTTCTCTAAAAAAAAATTTTTTGTTTCAAAAGTCCCCAACTTTTTAGCTCTGCTCGATGACTACGTGGATTACTAAATAAATATGTATAAGCTCCGTCGTTTAAGACTGATTAGCAGTTTCAGCAACAGAGAGTAATAATAGGTTAAGTCGTTATCAGATAATGCAATGTAAATAAATTAAAATAAATAATAAACTGATAACCTCTAACAGCGAAGTATAATAAATGATAACTAGACCGCGGATTTTTATGCAAAATAAAAATTGTCTGCGTTCATTGTAGGAGAAACTAAATTGAATAAAATTAAACAAAAATAAATAGAATTAAAATTAAATTAAACTATTAAATAAAATTGTCGTTCTTTCTTTAACCATTTCAACCAGATGACAATGACACATCTGTTATTTCTAAGCTCTTTTAGACCAATTACTCTAATTTTCATTTACTCATTTTTGCCATAAATGCATAATTTGCCATAAAAGCAGTCTGCTGGTTCGAACAGTTTCTGAAGCACTGAAAGATACGATAGTCCCGTAAATTTGTACGAATTTGAGAAGTTTCAAAATCCGTCTTGGGCCAAACAGCGAAACACAGCAGTGCGGAACCGGTCCGGATGATCGATTTCAGGGACGGTGATCGAGGCCAGGTAGATCAAGGATCCTCTCCATCCCAGAAGGACGCGATTCCGAAAATCCATTCAATTTTGTTCGTCGTCCTGCTCTCGCACCCTCGGGGATTCCCGGCCAGGGTAGCAATACTCGCGGACGTGGTCCAGATGCGGGACGGAGAAGAGGGTTGTATCAGGGGGTTGAAAAGAGAAAGAGGAGGACGCTGGAGGAGGGTAGCTGGCAAGCTGGCAGAGCTCCGGCAGCCAGCGGGAATGGCGGCTGCTCTTTTAATTCGAGGGTGAATCCTGTCGGCGGGATCCGGAGGGGTTGCTCGAGGAGGGGGTGCGCAAGGGATGCGAACGGAAAGAGACGGGCCGAGGAGCGTTACCCCTGGGATCTGATATCGACACCGAGCCGTAAGAATATCCGGGCCTCCTTTGATTTACGAAAGAAATCGAGACGAGCTGTTCCGCGCTGTTGATATCGTGTTTCGCTCGGTTACGAGCGACCCACGCTGCGAATAATCGCTGCTCCCGAAAATCCACGATTCCCGAACGAAACCGTCCCGGGCAATTACTCTTCCTCCAAATTAAAATGTCGTTCGTTAGTGGACTGCGGATCTTTATGCAAAATCACATTTTTAGGCATCCGTTTCCAGATACAGGAGCCAAGTAAACATTTATTTCAGTCATTAACACTGGAACCACCGAGCCCTAAACGTGACTTAGAATTATCCCTTTATGATAACAGCAAGATTGAATTTGCTCAGATTTCGTACGATTTTTATGGAAATATGTACTCCGAAGAAGAGATATAGTAAAAAATTTCTCGTGAAAACGTTTTCATAGTTTCACTGATCGTGAAAGAAAAAATCATCCACCAGTCATTTGGTTCGGTAGTTCTAGTGTTAATAATAGCAATGTGTTAGTAATAATATATTGACATTCTCCAATTCTTTGTGTCTAAACACTTTTCTAAATTGCACCGATGCATTTTTGTCATAAATGCATAAGATCCGCAGTCTATTCGTTAGATACGTTATACTACTTGCACTGAAATTGTACAAGTTGTACTGGTACTACAATTACTAGACTGCGGATTTTTATAAATTTCTGACAAAAATGGGTCGACGCAATTTTACCCAGTCTGAAGATTGAAACAGTACGAGACAATCAACGCGTTTCTTACGACACAATAAAACCACTGGAGTAGAGAAATAAATTCCTGTTTGGTCCTTACGTTTTGAGATTAACGCAAACAATTTTTATTTTCCGATTCTTGAAAAGTCGTCGATGTTTGTGAACTTCCTAAAAAAGTTGGGCTTCCTAAAGAGGCTCCCACTTTCGGTCACCGTATTTCCAATTTTTGTGTGTACATCATTGTATTGTGAAGTTAGAGCAGACGGGAATCCGAAGACAGGAGTTTTTCTCGAAAACGCCTTGAAAGTTTGTATGAAGGGAACCAAAAAGGAGTCGCGTCTGGAGGTATCGTCCCTGAAGAGCGAGCAGGATCGTCGAAGCTGGGGAATATTATTCGGCTCGAATTCGGCCGCGCGGAAACCCGGCCGGAGCAAAAACGAATGCAAATGCAGCCGGGCTGGAACCGGTTTTTAAAAATTGCACGCAGCGGGCCGCGTCACGTTCGCTCCCGCGATACGCAATCTCGAATTGCTCGACGTAATCCGCCGGAAAAACGAGGAACGGAGAGAGAGAGAGAGAGAAACAGCGAGAAATAAATAGAAAGAGAGAGCCGCGCGAGGCGAGGGTGAAATATTTATTTTAATCCGCGCGCGTTACAATTGTAAGCCGAGAAATATCGGCGAGTCTCGAACCTCCGCGAGGACAATACCGACATCGCGGACGTCTCGGACGTCTCGCAGACGAGCCGGTGCGCCGGGCTTCCGGTCTGGACGCCTCGTTTCGCGTTCTACTCTCGCCAGCCAGAACTTTTCCGCGATTTCTTTCGCGCTTTGGCAATTCCCGGCTTCCGTTTCCCGAAAGGAATCCTGCGCGAACGGTTTCTCGCGCGTTGTACACACTCTGACCATGCTCGATGTTTTTCCAAGACACAGAAACCTCTCTCCCTTCCCTTCGCCCTTATCCAGACGTCGCCTCGTTTCCTCTTCGAGTTCCGCGCGTCGAATTCGCTCGACCATATCTTCGGCGTGCCTCCGCTCCGCTCGCTCGCCGCTTTTATTATTTTCTTCCTTCCCTCCGAGCGACTTCCGGCGCGAGAATCTCTCTCCGCCACGCGGCTTTCCCAACAATCGTAAATCAAAAGCTCCGGAACGCGAACGAAAGGTGCACCGACGTACACCGGGTGTCCACAATCACCGTCAAGGCCGTCCGGACACAAAGAAGTGCTCTTTCCGAGCACCCACGTTACCTCCTCGCGTTGCACGCGCGGCGAGCAACTCGCGAGGATCGACCCGTCGCGCGTTGATCACGGCTGCTCGCGGAAATCCGCGCGAAAAGTTTCTTGTAACATATTCGGTTGTTCGGAAAGTAATTTCGTTTCTCCCGACAGAGGACGTAATTGTATTTTCTCGCAGCCAACTGCGCACTAAAGCCGCATTGTCATTGTACATTTTGACAGCTGATACAGCAAGGTTCGTTTGTGAAAAATTTTGTTTGATTCTGCGCAATAGCTTTTGTTCGGTGCCCTATCGAATATGAAAAGCCGAAAGCAGCATTTTCGGCAACTTTTTTACTATTGAAAAGGTAATAAATGCTGTTCAAGCAAGAAAACAATTATTTGATGTGCATGAAGAAGATGGTACTGATAGAACGCCAGTGCCAAAACTGATTTGCAAAATTTCGTTCCAGCAATTTTGATGTTGAAGATGCACCACGTTCTGAAAAGCCGGTTGAAGTTGATTGGCCGAAAATGGAGAATATACGATTAAATAAAATATTTATACGCTATAAGAAAATCGTCTTTCAATTTCCTTACTTTCCGAACAACCCAATAGATCGCACAGTTGGACAGCCCCTGAATTTTTCCGGACGTATTGGTTCCACGATCCTTATTTCAGTGGTTGATCTAATTAGCACTTTTGCTGCCTCTCATATCAATCCTTGGCAGAATTAATTCTGAATTCTATTAATTCTTTCCAGTATGTTTTTGTGCAGTGTACAGCGCAAGCCGTTAAGTTGTATCAATTATTGTGTAACGAAGGCTCACGTACCGCATTTGGAAAATTAATCAGTACAAATGTTCGTGCCCGATTCCTCGTTATAATTCAATACGAAACCGGGCAGAAACTTTTGCACCGACCTGTCCCTTTTTGTAAGATAGGTTTCCCATCCTGAACCTTCGGGATCACCCCTAAATCAGAAGAATTGGCGTCTATAGGAAAATACGTATTGTTACGATAGCGTAAAGAAGGGTGGAAAAAATGTTACGGGGACATGGCCAAGCAATTTTGTTTACCGGATTGTTGCAACCCCGAGGAGGACGAGCCGTCGACTTCAGCTCGAGAGATAGTTCCACCTCGATCCATCCGTTGCCCCGGGTTTCTCGTTACCGGGCCGGAACGATTTTAATTAAGACATAAATTTTTTCGCCCGACCGCCCTTTTTTTCAGTCACCCCCCCCCCCTCGTGTGTCTCCCGTTACACCGTGCCTCGCGAAACCAAGAAAAATGTCGCATCGTCGCGAGGAAACAGCACAACACGGCTATTTCTATAAAATAGCTGCACCTAATCCGCAAGCTTTCTGCCCGTGAAACAAGTTAAAAGTCATTCGCAAGCATTTGCCATAGAAACAACAGATAGTCGATGAGAGTAGATTGTCTCTCGAACCAGTGCATCGATCAGTCTCCTTTGCGTCTGCAGTTTTAACGCCATCAATACTTTTCTCAGCGTTTTCATCTGGCCCCAGTTTGTCGCAATCAACTTAATTAACACTAGGCTTACGAAGCACTACACGTGACTATTTTACATCACGTTGTAAAATAAACAAGAATGTGCTGCCCAAATTTTTAGCCATTTTTTTTTTTTAATGACACACCCAAAGAAATAAATTTGTCGAATAATTTCTCATGGATGTATCTTTAGCGTCTTAACTATTGTAAATTAAAAATATTAGAACCCGTCATCGTGACGGGTCCCGTAAACCTGGTGTTAAGCCACCGCTAAAAGCAATTCCTACATTACTAAATGTCTTCGCATTTAATAAATTTCCACGACATTTCTTTAATAAATGTCTTCGCATTCAATAAATTGCTAAAATGTGTTAGTAATAAATGAATTTCGAATAAAATGTGTAACGAAAATAGTCTAGATCAGACGAAACGGAATTCCGGAATAAAAATGATTTTTAGGGTGAACGAAGAAAATTTAATTTCGTGTAAAGATGCGCGGTTCGGTGACGCGTTAAGCCGAAGTTTGGCTGAAGCAGACAATTTTTGGAGAAATCCTTTGGCAATGGAGGAGAGTGTTTTGCGAGGAATATTGTGCACTTTTTCCGCGATTCCGGAGCGCAGTGCAAGAGAGGGAGCGAGGGGGTAGTTTTGCCAGAGAAGACCTCGTGGAAGATCGCATCCCCTCCGTAGCGTCGCGGCGCGTCGGTTGCGGAAGAAAAGAGGGTGGAAGAGCGCGTCGGCGGTGGCCGTGGGGGTCGAATAAAATTTTACGGCCGCGAAATCGTCCAATAATTGTTACGGCTCGCTTTGATCGCGTAAAACACGTCGTAAACGTCGAAAGGGACGACCCCCTGGCCGACAGGAATTACTCTTAACCCCCTTACGGGGTATTATGCCGCATTACCGTCGGTGCTGCGTTCGCGTCTGCACGCTTCCGCTGTCTCCTAGCATCCCCGTCCCCTTATGGCATCCCCCCTCTCCGCCAGGCGACGCGCGCCCTTCGAAAATCTTATCCTTCGACTCGTCGTGACAGTTCCGCCATATCCGCACCCCATAAAGTCGCCGAAAGGAGCTATAGCTTTCGGGCATCCTGCGGCGAGACCCGCCTAATGTCCCCGAATCTCGATTAAGGCGTCAACCGAGTGTCGTAAAAGCGACGCAACCAGGATTACATCTGTTTCGCTCATGAGTCGCGTGCGCGAACTGCGCTCACGATAGATGCACCGTCACCGGCTGCAAAGTGCGCGAGGTGCGACGGGAAATTAGCGTCGTGACGTCATCGAAACGGGAAACCATGGGCAGCATAGACTTTTACCGATCCTCCTACCAGAACCCATTCAACCCGTTCACTAGCGAACAATCGTCCCTGGAAATGCATCCCAATATAAAAGTAATTTAATCGTTATGAATCGAACTGCAGAATTAACCCTTAACGGCCCGGAAGTGTTTCAAGTTTACTTCCCACCGGGTCCAAGCTATTTTTCATACGAAGAGAAACTGTGGACTCAGCATTTTTGTATCGAGTATCGAAAGGAAAATATTTATATTACAAATTTAACCCTTTGCACTCGGCGCTATTCTCATTCTAACACTAAATTTTTCCCCTGATCCCATTTCCACATATAATATTTAAATGTTTAGTAATCTATTGCATACAAATTTTGTAATGTAACAAATATTTTGTAATATTTTTTGTGAGTTCTTTGAAATAATGCCACAACAATTTCTAGTGGTGCTTCAGAGTCACCACTCGAGTGCAAAGGGTTAAATATTTATATTATTAATTGATTTGATTCTTGCCGTCATACACGCGGCACTGCACCCAGTAAGTATTGGTCCGTTAATGGTTCAAGCTTATGACAGGTACAGTGAGTTCTCGATATATGTCACCAACACGGGTCTTGCCAGCGTCTTGTATCGTCTAGGAGACATGCCTGAGCCGTGTTATGTTTACTCGAGGCCTCTCGAGCTTCGCGACCCCTCATGGGGTATACCTTGCGGTAGTGGGGATAGTTCCGCGACGTTTATCATCCAGGCGTTGGCGACATATATAGAGAAATCACTGTATTTAGTAAGATAGGGAGGCAGGAATTGAGATTGCGGATGTTGTGAGTGGGAGAAAGGTGAAGAAGGCATAGGATGACGAAGAGCAATTTAACACTAGAACTATCGGACCGGTCACAATGACTGGTTCATAATTGTTTCTTTTACAATTACTGAAATTGTAAAAATGCTTTCGTCGGAAATCTTTTAATGAACCTCCTCATTGAAGCACATATTACAATAAAAGTTGTATGATGTCTGAACGGGCACAGTCTTGTCACTGTTACAAAGCAATACTCGTCAGTCGCATTTATTGCTCGGTAGTCCTTGTGTTAATTTGTCGCGTTCACTTGAGAATGCAGCGTTCAAACCAATTTAACATGCTTAATTCATTAGTTCTATTATCACTGTGACTATTGGCTGTACAAATTCTCGCAAAATCAAAGCTGTTTAACCCTTTGCACTCGGCGCTATTTACATTCTAAAACCAAATTTTTCTTCCGTCTTGGAACATTTTCATTTCATTCGTACGGAACTGATCCGATTTCCACATATAATATTTAAATGTTTAGTAATCTATTGAATACAAATGTTGGAATGTAACAAATATTTTGTAATATTTTTTGCAATTTCTTTGAAATAATGCCACAACAATTTCTGGTGGTGCTTCAGAGTGCAAAGGGTTAACACTAGAACTAAGGTATAAGAAGAATCTAAGAAAATTTGGATGAATTTGTGTATACGCAGCAATAATTGGTCCGTATAAACGCCGTTCTACCGAGACCCCTGGGCAATTCTATTACTTGGCAAGTTCGCGGGTGGATCGTTCGTTTGCAGAAGGTCGGCGATCGGTGCATAAACTGGAAGCTGGACGCGGCTCGGGGTCCCTGTTTTCCTGTTTGCTCTGTGCAAGCGGTTTTTCGAGGGGGGTGGAGGAAAAAAAGGGGCGCCGGCGTCAATATATTCAAGCAAAGAGATTACACGGCCCAAGAATATCTCGAGCGGAGGGAATCGGTGCTCGCTTACGTGGCGGTTCTCCTCGTTCCTCGCGTTCTCGCCGTTTCTCTCCTGTTCCGAGGGACTGAACGGGCGAAACGAACAAAGAGAGAGAGAGAAAGAGAGAGAGAGGAGAGGAGAGGACGTCTGAGTTCTCGAACGAACACCTTCAGCCGGTGTGTGCGGCCTGGGCCGCGTGTTTCATCGTGCGCGCGCGCGCCTCTGCCAAGAGGTCGGGCAAGATCTTTTAATGAAACGCGGATGTTAGAATGGCAGGAATGCTGCAAAATGGTCTGCCCGTGCTATGTACTCTACGTGCAACCGTGCGCACGTAGCCGAGGTATCGCGTAGCCGGCTTCTCTGTCTCTCTCTCTCTTCCTTACTGACACACGCGCGCACACGTGCAAAGGGAAAGAGGCAAAGTGAGTGTGAGCCGGGGAAAAGCATCCACTGTGCCTGCAGATATATGTATGCACGGTAGGAAGCGCTCGGTAGGAAGAGAGCGTACATGGCGCGGCGTCTCGAGGCAAATTAAGCCCCTCGACTCCGCTTCGGCTTCGTTATTGAAGTGGCATTCCTGCTCGGGAACCCTCGAGAACTTGTCTCTCCTGTGTACGCCGCGACAACGATAACTAGACTTTTTAATAGCTTAATAACGACCGAAGATATTCGCGCACGAGTTAACGAGCAACGGCGAGAGCCCACCCTCGCGGACCCTGCCCCCTCCCCCCTCCTCGTTACGAGCCATCGAAATTTATCAGCTCGTTCCGCGAGGATTCCGCCCGCGAACACTTTTTACCGGGCTGCTCGATAACCCTTAGTTTTCGGGGCTGCGAGGTCTCTCCCCTCCGCCGCGAGGCTGCTCGCACCGGTGGTGGGGGCACTGGGGGGCGGAGCGAGCCGCCCACGGGGCGTTCCCAGCGGTCAGTTAGCAAGCGGGTAGTCGCGCGCGATTTACTATTCAATTGTTGTGCTTGATATCTGCTTAAATGTTCCATTAACCCTTTGCACTCATAGTTATTCCAACGCCAAAATGAAACCTTTCTTCCGACCCAGAATATCTCCCATCTATATATTTTATTTTTCATGTTATAGATACGGTGCTCGCTTCGGCAGTGCATATACTAAAATTGGAATGTTACACATGTAAGGAGTGCGCTCCTTAATTGATTTAAATCTTCCCGCTCAATGCAGTGAGTCGATAAGTAAGGGCCCGCAGTAGCGGCAGAGAAATAAAAACAATGATTCGGCAGACACGTGTGAAGATTGCCAATTTAATAATCTCCAACGAGTTATTCCTTTTATAATAGAGTGAACGGTTCATGCGAGGAACAAGATTGCGAAGAACAAACTTCGAATGTTGTTTCTTGTATTTTTACAGGTTTGTAACCGTTGTAAATAGTTTAGGCGAATAGTTTAATTAATAAAAACACTTGTATTTTCACAGTGAAACTTTTCTGTTCGTTATTCTCTACAATCCTTGGACGTTCAACAAATAATTCAATCACACATTACATACATACGAAAATGGTGTGATTCGCTCGTACAATACAGAAATGCTTGGTAATTTATTAACACGTTCCGTGCCAGTCCGTTTTTCCTTGACTTGTCGTTCAGGCCATTCGATGTTTGGGCATTAAATAAATATGCCTGCGTGTACCATCGGCGTTAAATGCAAACGAATGTAACAATGTAAAAAACATTTCGAATAATGACACAGCCATTTTTAGCGACGGCTTGTTATCGTCGACAGAACGTCGGTGTTTTCACGAGCGAGCGAAGATCGGTCAGTTCGCGTTAAACGCGACGTCATGGTTTTTCTAAGCGGAGGATCCGGATGGAACGTCGTTGAGCGCGGCGATAAGAAACATGAAGAGCCGAGAGAACATCGGCCACGAGAAGAGGGGGCCGGAAGAAGTATTAATAAAACGTTGCAAGACTAAAGAGGAAAGCAGCGAAACGAAGGGGGTGAGGGGAGGAGAGGGAGAACACGGTCGCAAGCGGATCGAGAAAGAAATTCTTATTGCCTGGCAAGTCCGGCTTTTCCGCAATATACAGCACAGGTGTACCGAATGTGTACACCCCGTCCCACCCTCTGTCGCGGTACACGCTCCGCTCCGTAAGGGTAGAAACGCAGAGCCCCGGTCTGCACGCATGGTCAGGACCGTATTCTGTCTAGCGAGGCCCATTACTCTTTGCTCTTGTTTCGCTCTCCACTCCCATAATATCTGTCCGTTTCCTTCTCTCTTTCTCTTTTTCCATACGATATACACGGACGCATCGTTTCCGAAGAGCGGGAAAAAACCGTGGAATTATCGTTTTCCCGAGCGATGTTCTCGCTTCTGGGGCCGGATAAAACAAACGAACAAACGGCCGCCTCGCTTGCAACCCCTGGCCAGCTTGTTAGCTACCCCGGCGTGTACACAGCCCGAGAAAAAGCATGGCTGCCGGTGTGCGTCGAGGGCGGTGATCGCGACGAGAAGCACGGAAACGTTGTCGCGGGTGTGAAAATACGCGAGAGAGCCTCCCCGCCGCGGAACACAACGGAACCGGTAATCGATTAAACGAACCTGACAAGGGACCGACTATAGCACACCCGCCGCGGACCTGAAGCCGACCAGCCTCGCGGTTCTAGAACCCGTGATCACTCTATAACCCGGTTTAGCCCGTCGGGCCGTTCGGTGGGCATCCGGGGTGCACCAGTTCCGAGGAATTCTGAATCATCGATAGGTCGTCCTGTGAACCTGCGGAGATTATACCGTTCGCGACACTTTTAACGACACCAAATTTTAACGACTTCAGGAAGTTTCGCTCGACTATTTTATAACTAGATATTTTATAACTGCAGGGCAATCTTTGCCGGTGGAAAGCATAGATCCTTTAAAAATCTAACTGCAAATCTGAATCAGTGACAGAAGTCTTTCGCTCTTTCTCGGCGTTCTAATAGGCGTGGTGTCCCCACCCCCAAAACTGTCTTAGCGCTTCACAGAGCAATCTTGAACCCATGTAGACACCGAACTCTACATTCTCCAACAATTTATCCTCAAATATCCTACCTCTGTTCCCGTGGATAGTTCGGAATGTCGAGGCTCGTCGCTCCCGATTCCACCGGAGCCGGGGCATTGCTCCACGGGGCAATCCTCCTCGGGGGCTGGCCCGAGGTTGCCCTGGAGCCCGTCTAAGAGAATCCGAGCCGGAGCCTCGGGAAGGTTAATTTCGACAGATAAATCCCCGTCCCCGGGTTCTTCCGAATCCTATGGAGTCCGCGGGCGCGCTACGTCGCCCGAATTCTCCATTAAAATCCACTCGCTCCTCCCGGCGCACCCCCCGCCGCGCCGCGCCGCGTCGCGAGGCGGCGTGTGTATTTGTTATTTCCCGGCTGGAAAAATCCTGCTGAGCTGCGGAGTATTTCCTTCGCGGTCCGAGCACAGGGTGGGGAACGGGGGGTGTGTGCGAGGAAAAAGGGGAAAGAGCGAGCCGAGCGTTTTCCTCCGACGTTCCTTTTCCACCGGGGGTGGGTGAGCGAACTGCGAGGAGACGGGGATGGAAGCGAGAAAGGGAGGGAAAGAGAGACACCCGGAGACATAAAGGGAAAGCGAGACGGCCGGAGACAGAGAGAAAGAGATCGGCAACTGGCTGGTGGGAACGGATAGCGAGAGAGAGAGGGAGAGAGAGAGAGAGAGAGAGAGAGAGGGGGGAGACAGAGGGTAGACCGACGTTCCTGGGGGTGGAGGCGCAGGAGGCAACGTGGCGTATTGATCGAGTGGCTCTCGCGTCGACCACCGTCGCTTTCGAGCCACCCTGTATAGGTGAGCGTCTGCGTCCGTGTTTTCTAGACGAGGACGAGAGCGTGTGCGTTATGCCATGCCGGCGACCAACTGTTTGTGCGTCCGTCGTGGACACAGGCCGGCTCAAAAAAGCAATGCCGATCGCTGGCCTCGTTGGGAAAACGCGGAAAATCGCAGGATTTTCGGATATCGCCTACGATGTTGCTCGGGGGCGACTGTTTATGCTTATTTCGTGGACAGGGGCTGGTTCGAAAAACGATCCTGATGGAGCGTCTTCGTCAGAAAAATTCGAGAAGACTCACATCTCCAGGGTCTCGCCTGCATAACGGTTCCAAAGTAGTTATGCGTCTGTTCGCCGGACACTAACCGATTCAAGAGGAAATCGAGATGACTGCCTTCACCAGGAGAATGCGGAAAAATCCTAGATCCTAGGGTCTCCAACAATGTCGGTGGAAATCTTCAGGCGGCTGTCGTGATTGGTTCAAAACACGATCCTGATGGCTGACTTCGTCAGAAAATGACTCAAATCTGCAGGATCTCGCCTGCATAGTGGATCCAATGCAATTATTTATGCGTCTGTTCGCCGGACACTAACCGATTCAAGAAGAAATCGCGATGACTGCATTCTTTAAGAGAATACGAAACAAAAATCCTAGATCCTAGGGTCTCTTCAACAATGTCGCTGGAAATCTTCAGGCGGCTGTCGTGACTGGTTCAAAAAACGATCCTGATGGCTGACTTCGTAAGAAAATGACTCAAATCTGCTGGGTCTTTCCTGCATAGTGGTTCCAATGCAATTATTTATGCGTCCGCTGCCGGACACTAACCGATTCTAATGCCGACACTAATCGAAAAAAACCCCAGATCCTAAGGGTCTCTTCAACAATGTCGCTCGAAACCAATTCTTTAGGTGTCTGTTATGACTGGTTCAAAAAACAATCCTGATCTTCCTGACTTCATCAGGAAAAGACTCAAATCTCCAGGTTCTCGCCTGCATATTGTTTCCAAAGCAATTATTTATGCATCTGTTGCCGGACGTCATCACCGCCTTCGCCATGAGAATGCGAAAAAAGCCCTACATCATAGGGTCTCTTCAACAATGTCGCTCGAAACCAATTCTTCAGGCGCCTATCATGACTAGTTCAAAAAACGATCCTGATGGAACGTCTTCGTCAGGAAAAGACTCAAATCTGCAGGGTCTCGCCTGCATATTGTTTCCAAAGCAATTATTTATGCATCTGTTGCCGGACGTCATCACTGCCTTCGCCAGGAGAATGCGAAAAAAAGCCGTACATCCTAGGGTCTCTTCAACAATGTCGCTCGGAACCAATTCTTCAGGCGCCTATCATGACTAGTTCAAAAAACGATCCTGATGGAACGTCTTCGTCAGGAAAAGACTCAAATCTGCAGGGTCTCGCCTGCATATTGTTTCCAAAGCAATTATTTATGCATCTGTTGCCGGACGTCATCACTGCCTTCGCCAGGAGAATGCGAAAAAAAGCCGTACATCCTAGGGTCTCTTCAACAATGTCGCTCGGAACCAATTCTTCAGGCGCCTATCATGACTAGTTCAAAAAACGATCCTGATGGAACGTCTTCGTCAGGAAAAGACTCAAATCTGCAGGGTCTCGCCTGCATATTGTTTCCAAAGCAATTATTTATGCATCTGTTGCCGGACGTCATCACTGCCTTCGCCAGGAGAATGCGAAAAAAAGCCGTACATCCTAGGGTCTCTTCAACAATGTCGCTCGGAACCAATTCTTCAGGCGCCTATCATGACTAGTTCAAAAAACGATCCTGATGGAACGTCTTCGTCAGGAAAAGACTCAAATCTGCAGGGTCTCGCCTGCATATTGTTTCCAAAGCAATTATTTATGCATCTGTTGCCGGACGTCATCACCGCCTTCGCCAGGAGAATGCGAAAAAAAGCCCTACATCCTAGGGTCTCTTCAACAATGTCGCTCGAAACCAATTCTTCAGGCGCCTATCGTGACTGGTTCAAAAAACGATCCTGATCTTCCTGACTTCTTCAGGAAAAGAATCCCCAGAGTCTCGCCTGCATAGCAGTTCCAAAGCAATTGTTTATGCGTCTGTTGCCGGACGTCATGACTGCCTTCACCAGCAGAGTGCGAAGAAAACCTAGATCCTAGGGTCCCTTCAACAATGTCGCTCGAAACCAATTCTTCTTGCCGCTTTCGCCGGAAAGTTTCGAAGAGAGTCTCCAGGATAGTTCGTGTATCATCGTTGAAGAGCAACTGTCCACTAAGAGGCTGGTTGGAATAATAGTCGCGAGTGTTTTCGCGGAGGTAGATCGTGAAGGTGGATCGTAGGACGTCTGCAGGCCTGTCGTCCGAAAGACGCGGCGCGTCGGGTGAGTTACGCTTGTTCTCCAATGAAACATTCGAACCCTTTACCGCTCGGTATATTTCCGCGCGACGTTCATGGCCTGTGGCTCGACCTGCCGTTTCAGCTCGCGCGTGGGCGTCCGTAACGGCGCGCACAGGAAATCTATTCCCGCCGATGTTTGTACACGTGAGATACTGTTGCCCGAGATCGGAGGAGACATCGCGCGAGTGTTTCTTTTCCACTGTTGTATCGGGAGAGGGAGAGAGAGAGAGAGAGAGAGAGAGAGAGAGAGAGAGAGAGAGAGAGAGAGGAGAGGCAGTCCCTCCGAAAGTTCGCCGGTTCGTACAAGAAAAGTCCATCAGCTTTATTTCGGGCGCAATCGACCAGCTCTCGGAGACCGACTACTCGCAATCCCCCGACGAGCCATCGATCGCCACCGGCTCGTCATCAACTCCTGGATCAGCCTGTACGATCCTCCTTCCTCGTGCAAAACGGACATGGCACGCATACTCGCGTACACACATACACACACACACGTATTTGCAAACGTGTACGGCGAACGGATCGCGTGGGGAGGGACAAGAGGCAATGGTCAGAAAATAACTCAGTCGGCCTGTTCCCATGTGCAACGCTGTCTGTCTGTCTCGATGTCCGTTTGCATAGCTGTATGTATGTATGTATGTATGTATGTATGTGTGTATGCATCGCTGGACGTGGGCGCGCTGAAAACACCGTGATCTATGCTAGGTGCAGCCCACGAATAACGCGGCGACACTCGCCATGCAAAATCTCCGTGCACTCGACGCGCTGCATTTCTACAGGAGAAATCTGAACGTCCCAAAATTGGTGTACAAAGATAATTTCGTAATGCTTCCGAGCAACTACAGGAGCCCCGATAACTATAAAGTTTTCACAGAATCCTAACAGAGAACATCCTAAAGTCGGGGAAGATAATTTTGCGATGGTGACTGCGCCCGTGGAGGAATTATCGGAGCCGTCAAAAATCCAAAGTTCTCGCAAAATCGGAAAAGTCGAGTGATAATTTCTGAAAACTCTCAAATTCTCACAGAATCTGAACATCCCAAAATCGGGAGCTTTGAAAAGTAATTTTGCGATGGTTACTGCAAGTGTGGAGGAATTACTGGGGCCGTCAAAAGTCTAAAGTTCTCCCAAAATCGGAAAAGTCGAGAGATAATTTCTGAAAACTCTCAAATTTTCACAGAATCTGAACATCCCAAAATCGGGAGCTTTGAAAAGTAATTTTGCGCTGATTACCGCGCGTGTGGAGGAATTACTGGGGCCGTCAAAAATCTAAAGTTCTCCCAAAATCGGAAAAGTCGAGAGATAATTTCTGAAAACTCTCAAATTCTCACAGAATCTGAACATCCCAAAATGGGGAGCTTTGAAAAGTAATTTTGCGCTGATTACCGCGCGTGTGGAGGAATTACTGGGGCCGTCAAAAATCTAAAGTTCTCCCAAAATTGGAAAAGTCGAGTGATAATTTCTGAAAACTCTCAAATTCTCACAGAATCTGAACATCCCAAAATCGGGAGCTTTGAAAAGTAATTTTGCGATGGTTACTGCAAGTGTGGAGGAATTACTGGGGCCGTCAAAAATCTAAAGTTCTCCCAAAATCGGAAAAGTCCAGAGATAATTTCTGAAAACTCTCAAATTTTCACAGAATCTGAACATCCCAAAATCGAGAGCATTGAAAGATAATTTTGCGCTGATTACCGCGCGTGTGGAGGAATTATCGGAGCCGTCAAAAGTCTAAAATTCTCGCAAAATCGGAAGAGTCGAGAGATAATTTCGCGATGGTTGCTTTCCAGAAGAATTATGCCAGCCGTCGACCCTCTCAGGTTAATTTCCAGCAAATTTGGAGAATCGAACGTTTCCGCGTCGTGTTTCGCAAGGCAAGGCGACACTCGGGGACTCTTCCGCGTTTCATTTTCATGGGGGTGGCTCCCACGGGCGTCGTGAACGCACGCCTCGCGTCGGTGCATCACCATCGGAAAAACTACACCCCCGCGTTCACCTCTCGCCCCCGCGATTCGGTTTCCCGGATAACGAGACGAACCCTCTGGTGACGTCACGACGAACAGGAGAAGCTTGACGGATGGAGAATGGAGTCAGGTTCTACACGTGTTTAAGAATCCTAGCCAATTAGCGAGCTTCATTTTCAGAAGCAATCAAGTTCGAATAAATGCGCTTCATTACGCAATGCAATCATTTTACACACGGCGCTTTCGAACTCTGGAATCAGCTGCAGGCTCAAAGAACGTACTAAGTTCCATGATACAAGAAACCGAGTCTTTCACGTTGAAAAGAGCACGGTGAAAACTTTTGTGAGGCTGATGAAATTAGCGAACTACAGAGAACAATAGAAGAAGATTCCTGTGCGATACCGTGTAGACGACCCTCTACGGATCCGTACAATAATCTCACGTCGAAGCATGGAAGTGTTCTGGAAGACAGTTTGAAGAATGTTAAAATTCGTAACATTCTAAAATGTACAAACACATTTAATGATTATGCTTAACCCATTGCACTCCGCTGTCCCCTCTCATGGGACATCGTAAGTCTAGCATATCACTCGGATGTCCCCTCTCATGGGACGTTAAAGTTTATTAGCGATTACGGGGAATTAAGTTATTTCAGCGCAACTTTTTGAGACACGCATGTTTCCCTGATGTTTTCTCATGAAATGGCGCAAGAAATTAAATCAAAATATAGTAAAATTACTGAGGTGTATAAAAAAATGTCAGCGGGTTTTATCGCACTTGAAAAGAGCGATAAGGAGAGTTTGTAGAAGAAAGGTCGGTACTCGCACTGTATAGCGAGATTTATAAATATAAATAAACAAGTCTAAAACTGCAGGAAAAGATTTTCAAAGCTGAGCTCAGTCTGGTTTGAAGCGTCAAGCGGTATAGATAGATCTAACGAGTGAGAAAATCGGAAAAGTGACGCTTCGACGTATTGTTTTCTCCGTAAGTCGCTGAAATGGTGGAGGAAGTTATTTTTTTGGGGGGTTGGAAATGTGTGTCGTTAACTCCTACATTATTTACCGCATCTCAAGAGAAACAAATAATCAAACGCCAATGACGCACCACAAGTTTGTCAAGGCACCCATTGACCAGTTGAGAGGTGATTTTCGTGAATCGAGAACGCGTCCATCCACATCTTCTGCGGACAATAGATTAGATAATAAACTACATATTCCCGATGTGGGACAAAGAAAACGCGATTGGATTGTTTGTTCTGACCGGAAAACACCTGGTGGCAGGCGTCGAACGACTTATTATTGTCAAACGTGCAGAAATCAGCCTGCAATGCATATTGGGGAGTGTTTAAAGGTTTATCACACTGTACAAAATTATAAAAAATAAAATATTGATAATTTTGCAAATATACGTTTCTCGACGTCAACCAATTCATATAAGTCCAATATCATTATAATACGTTACTTGGTTCCAAAACTATACTAAATAATACGAGGGTCTGTAAATGCACGTTTCTGCCACAAAATGGCGCTGAGTAGCTAACGTCTAGAATGGTTCGGAGTGCAAAGGGTTAATATTTATTCTTAGGGGAGGATACTAACAGTCAGAGCGATCACGAAACGCGGAAGACGCGGACCAGCGTGTTGCGTCATGAACGCTAGGAAAATAGCGGACGCCGGTTGACGTCTCCCGGCCACGATGTGTTAACAAGCATAAGGGAGGCTTTATAGTTCTTCGGGACGGTTCGCGTCCAATCAGTCAAGGTTCGAATCAACTAGCGAGGTGGTCGTCTGCCGCATCGCCGGTGAAAATTCCGCCTCGAGGGACAATTCTCGTTACCAGGTCCGTGTCTATAAACCATCCCACGGCTCTCGGAACTCTCATCTCCACCGAACGGCAGAAATAACCGAGCTATCGATCGATCAATTATTCGGACAGGAAGAATCGGACGGCGGGATCGGTCGCGCAGCTTTCGCCGGAGATGCCCGGACGAATGGACTTTCGGCAAGAGAGGGTAATCCGTCCCTGAGAAAGGGTGGACCGACGCCCGCCACTGTCGACCCACCCCTACAGTCTAGAAGGTTGCCGAGGCGCGCTCGATATCAAATCGTCGAAAAACCATCCTGGAAATATCGGGGATTCGCTCTCGCTGCGAAATACTCCTCCTCTCACCGAAAACCTAACTTAATCCCCGTTAACTATCGTAATGCACTTTACCAATGGAAAGCGCATCGAGCTTTCTATCCGCAACGTGGACTTTCCGATTTTTCACCGACTGCTCCGTCGCGTGCAGAATACTGCAACCTAAGCAACAATGAACAGACACGAATAAATCACGAACTGTAACAACTCTACCAGAGAGATATTTGTTGCAGTGGAAGAGCTGACTGGCTGGAATTCTGCGAGTGTCGATTGCAATCACATTTTTTCCATCTTCTTTCACTATACTAGGTTTACATATTCTGTTCATCACGGAATCCGAGAATGTACGATTTTTTAATTTTAGGCGATCTCAACATTCCCCAAACGGCGCGTCACAAAACAACCCCTAACTCCCCTCCGGGGAGATCGTCACGGAATTCTTCTACAGATTTTGACCAGGAGGGTGTTTCTCATTTAAAAAAATATTTTCCGCTCCCCAAGATGAGTAGCACGACACCCTAAAAGTTTCAAGAAGCCACGATCCACGGTTTTCCTAAAACAAAAAAATTCCTATCGCCTCTTTCGGTGACACGGAGCGACGGTCTTCGTCGCTAACGATTCCGAGCTGATTAGGGAGATCGCGGAATTAAAAATTCGCGTAGTACGCGCACGTAGACGCGAGCAGAAGCATCGCACGTAAACGGAACGGTGTTTCGCAGCTGCGGGGAGACATTTTTCTCCGGGCATCGGTGTGTATGCATTATGCATGTCGGCGGGATGCCGCAGACTCTTTACGCGGTGAGAATTTCGAATCCTTCGACGCTGAAATTCTTCTCCGAGAGAGGAGGTCCTGGAGGTCCTTTGGGACCGCCCCTCCTTCTCTCCCTTAATTTCTCCGGAGCCTTGTTGAGTTCGCGAAAATTCGAAATTCCATCTTCAGGTTTTTCAACCATATGCGAAATTCCTCTCCGAGAGAAGAGGTCCCGGAGGTCCTTTGGGACCAGCTGGCCCTCTTTCTCTCCCTCAATTTCTCCGGGGCCTTGTTGAACTCGCGAAAACTCGCCATCTTCAGGTTCTTCATCCACATCCGAAATTCTTCTCCGAGAGAGGAGGTCCCAGAGGGCCTTTGGGACCGGCTGGCCCTCTTTCTCTCTCCCTCAATTTCTCCGGGGCCTTGTTGAACCCGCGAAAATTCGAAATTCCATCTTCAGGTTTTCCATCCACATCCGAAATTCTCCGAGAGAGGAGGTCCCGGAGGTCCTTTGGGACCGCCCCTCCTTCTCTCCCTCAATTTCTCCGGGGCCTTGTTGAACTCGCGAAAATTCGAAATTCCATCTTCAGGTTTTCCATCCACATCCGAAATTCTCCGAGAGAGGAGGTCCCGGAGGTCCTTTGGGACCGCCCCTCCTTCTCTCCCTCAATTTCTCCGGGGCCTTGTTGAGTTCGCGAAAATTCGAAATTCCATCTTCAGGTTTTCCATCCACATCCGAAATTCTCCGAGAGAGGAGGTCCCGGAGGTCCTTTGGGACCGCCCCTCCTTCTCTCCCTCAATTTCTCCGGGGCCTTGTTGAACTCGCGAAAATTCGAAATTCCATCTTCAGGTTTTCCATCCACATCCGAAATTCTCCGAGAGAGGAGGTCCCGGACGTCCTTTGGGACCGGCTGGCCCTCTTTCTCTCCCTCAATTTCTCCGGGGCCTTGTTGAACTCGCGAAAATTCGAAATTCCATCTTCAGGTTTTCCATCCACATCCGAAATTCTCCGAGAGAGGAGGTCCCGGAGGTCCTTTGGGACCGGCTGGCCCTCTTTCTCTCCCTCAATTTCTCCGGGGCCTTGGTGAACTCGCGAAAATTCGAAATTTCATCTTCAGGTTTTCCATCCACATCCGAAATTCTCCGAGAGAGGAGGTCCCGGAGGTCCTTTGGGACCGCCCCTCCTTCTCTCCCTCAATTTCTCCGGGGCCTTGTTGAGTTCGCGAAAATTCGAAATTCCATCTTCAGGTTTTCCATCCACATCCGAAATTCTCCGAGAGAGGAGGTCCCGGAGGTCCTTTGGGACCGCCCCTCCTTCTCTCCCTCAATTTCTCCGGGGCCTTGTTGAACTCGCGAAAATTCGAAATTCCATCTTCAGGTTTTCCATCCACATCCGAAATTCTCCGAGAGAGGAGGTCCCGGAGGTCCTTTGGGACCGGCTGGCCCTCTTTCTCTCCCTCAATTTCTCCGGGGCCTTGGTGAACTCGCGAAAATTCGAAATTTCATCTTCAGGTTTTCCATCCACATCCGAAATTCTCCGAGAGAGGAGGTCCCGGAGGTCCTTTGGGACCGGCTGGCCCTCCTTCTCTCCCTCAATTTCTCCGGGGCCTTGTTGAACTCGCGAAAATTCGAAATTCCATCTTCAGGTTTTCCATCCATATCCGAGGTCCGTTTACGATTTCGTTGATCAATGATCGTTTGAGGGTAGGGGGAGGGAAGGGTTCAGCGTGGAGTTTCGGCAGGGCCGTGGCACGAGCCCCGTGGTGCCCCGCGCACTCGAAACGTCATATTCGAGCACGGTCGCCGTTTCTGTACCAGACACACGGGACCTGTTGCTGTCGAGTTTACGGTGTTTTTACGAGCGACGTTACAGCCACCCCTGAGTACGGGGGCTGAACACACCCTCCCCGCAGAAACGATATCCCTCTTCTCATTGCCGGCACCTATGCGAGCCGGCTACCACGAGAAAAAGAGAGGGACAGAAAACCCGGAACGTCCTATCCGCTCTCGTTTATGTCCGCCGTTTACGTCTCTCTCGCTCGTTCCCGTTCTCTGTTTCCCCTCCCAGGTTGGCACGCATAATAATGATTCCGATGATCGTTCGCCGACGGAAAACCGACGCTCGTCGCGTGCCGTCTCGTTAACGGCCCCGGGGCTCCTTTCAAACGAAAACCGCAGAAACTTTTGCTTTACGAGCCGATCGATCCACAGGGTGCTCGGCCACCGCGTGCTGTTGCGTTTCAGGGACTGATTCCGTTAGGCGAAACAACGCGACCGTACGGAGTCCCGATACCGGGCTGTCGGCTTTGTTCTGTTCATAAAAATCGTTAGTTTCTTTCGGCCTATTGTCATTGAGTCATTTCAGAACGTTTGCAATTTGTTTCGATATTCGGAACGTGGGACCAGGAAAATACAATTTTTCCTCCTTAGCGTCGCGTTCCTGTTCTCGCCAGACTGCGAGTTTTATCCGCTGACGAAAAAAATGGGTGAAAATTCAGACGGTAGATAGATTAACCCTTTCGTCCCTGAATATAGAAATTGAAATTTTAACAATTACAGTTCAATGGATATGTGAGCTGGACTAAAAATAATAGGTTTCCACCCTCAAATTTTTCCTATCACAGTAGGGGTGGGGGGTGAAACCCTGTACCACCAGGGTTTTTACGCGGTGTGGGGCCCGGTGTGGTACGATCGCCGTATGCCCACATTGCTTTCTTGGCGTTTCAGTAATTTTTGAATCAGGCTGGTACGTGTGTGTACCGCTCGGGACGAAAGGGTTAAAAGAGATTAAGACCAACTTGCTAAAATGATTAAAGGAAGACAATGGCCTCGTTGTATTGTTCCCCCGGATTATTCGAACCGGAGCAAAAGCTGAACAAACACGAACACAGCTTTCCTGTTCCCACGAATCAACAGTCAACAGTTTCCGAAGCTCCGCCGTGAACCTGATCAGGTGCGTCGACCGACGGTTCCCGCATGATTCCGTACCCAAGGGGTAGTTTGCAAGGTTCTCGAGCCCGGGGTCTGTCGGCTTATTCTCGCGGCTGCGATTATTTACGAATGCGATTTCGCGGGGAATATCGAGCGTCACGTAAACAGCATAGATCAGAGAGAGGACCGGGAACAGCAGGCGGCGTGTACGCGGGAATACCGGGCAAAAAGGCGAGCAAGAAAGGGGATGAAGGGAGAGAAAGAGAGGAGACAAGGCGAAACACGGTGGAGCTTCTCCGTCTCGAGATTTCATTAAAATTCATGAACCGTGCGCGACTCGCGCCTCTCTCTCTCTCTCTCTCTCTCTCTCTCTCTCTCTTTCTGTGCTGCTGGTGGTCTTTGAGTTTTGCGCGTTACGAAGAAGCAGGAGCCGGCATATCCAGCGTCGAAGGAATCTACAAGGACCCGAAGGGAAGGAGAGAGAGAGAGAGAGAGAGAGGAAGAGAGATCCGGGGAACAGCTAGAAGAAGCCGAAGAGCTCGGAGCTCGGGAGGGAGCGCAACGTTAGCTATGAATAATACAGGGAACTTCTAATTGCGCGAGACAAAACTCGGTAGTTGGAAAGTTTCGTAGCCAGCGCCGGCGACGGCCAGAAACTTTCTCGACTCTCGCTAAACTTGTTTCCATCGACCCTCCTTCATATACGCGGCGCTGTCTCGCCGGAAGTCAGACTTCTCTCTCTCTCTTTCTCTCTCCTCTCTCTCTCTTCGATGTTCCCAGAGACCCAGTCGACTCGGCTCCGCCGAAATTCTTCGCCCTGTCGCGTCGATCCGTGCCACTCGCAAAGCCACCCCGGCAATCCTGATCTCCGCGAAACAGCCCCCCACGATCGCACAACTTTCCGCGAGAAGTTCATCCTGCTGGCCTAACCGCTCCGCGCATCCTCCTCTTTCCATAGCTGACCCAAAATCGCATTTCTGCACCATGTGCCGAATGTGATGTGATGTGATTCACTCAAGCTTTCAGCAGCAGAAAAAACGAAAATATTTGCGCTGACCTTCGAGTGAGATTATTGCGTGCCGTGTTAACATACTCCCTGATTTATTAACACCTGGTTCACATGGTGCTAATAGAAGATGGCAGTGAGGAGTAGACTGCAAAATAAAAATTCTCTTCGTCAATTGCAGGACACGTGAACCGCATAGAGATAAAATGTTCGAAAGAAGGTGCTCGCGAAGACTTAATCGACCTCCAAGCTGTGGAGGTTTGTGCAAACATGCATTTTTTTTAAAGGTCAGGACCTGCGGAAGAATAGACTCTTTACGACTTAACTGCAGGTGTTTGCACAAACGTTTTTGTGAATTAGGCATCGATGTTTCTGCAAACGCAGACTTTTCACGAACTAGCTAAATTGTGAAATGTTTGTGCAAGCTTGGATTAGATGCCTCTGCAAACATGGATCTTTGCGACAACGATTTTGCATTTTTGTGTTTCCAAATGTAGGGTCCCTGTCTCGAGGATCCTCCAAGCTGTGGAGGTTTGTGCAAACATGAACTTTTTTCAAGGAACAAACAGGACCTGCGAAAGGTTAAACTCTTTACGACTTGACTGAAGCTGTTTGTACAAACGTTTTTGTGAATTAGGGATCGATGTCTCTGCAAACACAGACTTTTCACGAACTAGCTAAATTGTGAAATGTTTGTGCAAGCTTGGATTAGATGCCTCTGCAAACATGGATCTTTGCGACAACGATTTTGCATTTTTGTGTTTCCAAATGTAGGGTCCCTGTCTCGAGGATCCTCCAAGCTGTGGAGGTTTGTGCAAACATGAACTTTTTTCAAGGAACAAACAGGACCTGCGAAAGGTTAAACTCTTTACGACTTGACTGAAGCTGTTTGTACAAACGTTTTTGTGAATTAGGGATCGATGTCTCTGCAAACACAGACTTTTCAGGAACTAGCTAAATTGTGAAATGTTTGTGCAAGCTTGGATTAGATGCCTCTGCAAACATGGATCTTTGCGACAACGATTTTGCATTTTTGTGTTTCCAAATGTAGGGCCCCCGTCTCGAGGATCCTCCAAACTGTGAAGGTTTGTGCAAACACGAACTTTTTCAGGGAATAAATAGGAGCTGCGAAAGAATAGACTCTTTACGACTTGACTGAAGGTGTTTGTACAAACGTTTTTGTGAATTAGGCAGCGATCTTTCTGCAAACACAGATTTTTCACGTACTAGCTAAATTGTGAAATGTTTGTGCAAGCTTAGATTTTATGTTTCTGCAAACATGGATCTTTGCGACAACGATTTAGCATTTTTGTGTTTCCAAATGTAGGGTCCTTGTCTCGAGGATCCTACGAACTGTAGATCTTAAGGACTGCGTATCCATGTTATCGGTATGAATGAGTGTTTGCGTGTGGAGATCGTTTTCGGGGATGGAGATGTAGAGCGTTGTGAGTCGTGAGAGCATGAAGAACGTTCATCATATATATAATTTCGTTTCTTTTTTTAAATTTTTACTCTGTCACTAAATATTCTTGCTTTTAATTTCGTCTTCGAAAGCATTAATCCCCCTTCACTTAAAACTCCAAACACAAATTATCAAGAATCTTTCTTTGGGTATATAAATTATAAACAGAGTGACTCAAAATTCGCGGATAGACTCTCGTTATTTTCATAAAGTAAAATAGTCACTTTCAGCGCTCCAGGAGAGCCAAGCGTTAAAGAGGATCCCGCCTCGATCGCGCAGGACCTCCGAGCCAAGATCAAAGAATCCGAGCCTAATTCAGACGAAAGATTCGAGTTGGGGGAACGCGTGCTCACCGCTGCAAGCAATTGCAGCGTGTCGGTGTGGTCGTCAGGTGCGAACTATCGCAGTTGGTCGATCGACGGTCGGCGAGAACCGAACGAAAACGCGTGGGGGGGGGGGGGGGGGGAAGAAGACGGGAATCCTGGCGGAACCGTTCGATCCATTAATAATAGAGCAAGGTGTCGTGCCGGGTACGACCCCGGAATACCTGTCGGCCGGTTGTACAGGCGGCTCGCGAATAATTCGCCCGGCGATAAAACGATTCCGCTACACACCGCGTGTCGTTCCGATGATGACGGACGTGGCGATGCTCCGCTCAAGGACGAGCCGTCACTCTCTTGTCATCTTCTACACGGACGGAATTGAAATGGAATTAAATGAAACGATAACGGTTGCGCCTGCATGAACGGCACGTAATGACGGACGTGGTACCGTCGCACCGGCGCGCGTTGCATAGCGTTTGAACGGCGTCGCATAGCGTTCGCTCTCCCCGGGAGCCACGGTATGGTATAGAGAAAGAGGTCCCGGTCGCGTGTCTTGCGGTTTCCTACGCGAAGACAAGACACCGCCATACTTATTTCATGCCGACGAGCAGCCCCGGTTATTCTGATCCTCGAGGGTGTCGTGCCGTTCACTCGTCACCACGAATCGAACGTCGCAACGAGCAACTGCTACGATCCTTTGTGCAATTTCCAGAATCGCTTATGACCATCTAGCTGTAGGTTCCGTAGACCTAAGTGCTCTCGCGTCGGCACGGGAAGAATAGGATTTGTCGAATATTCGGAAAGGCTCGAAGAAGAGGTCGTTCATCCTGTCAGTTCGGTATCGAGGATAGATGCTTTTTTGCTCTTAGTCCGAGCGGAGTGGGCGTGGTCTGCTACGGGGAGGCGTGGCCTCGCTGCTCCGGCCTTGGACGGAGCCGAGACTCGCGTTTGCACAGACGAAAGTTTTCACTGCGAAAGAGGGTGTTTCTCTTCCTTTCTAACTGCAACGACTGTGAGACCTCGGCGCCAGGGAGCCGAGTGAGTCGAAATTTTGAAGATTGTTTAAATATTTTCTGAAATCTCAAAACTATTTAACTAAGGAGAGTTCTGGACTTCCTGTGTTCTATGATTTTAAATGACAGCGTGCATAAGATTAACGTGGATTAGGGGATTCTGGGCGACACATATATACGACACGAGTATTCAACAAGTGCAATCTTACTATTAGGTTGGCAAGAAAGTAGAATAGATGGCTTTATGTTTTGTTTGATTGACTTAACGTTGCATTTGTTTTCTTTCTGACATTTTATAACTGCATCTTTTAGGTTACTTTTGAAGCAAATTACACGTAATTTTGATTAAAATTGTTAGTTCCGTGTCAATTTGAACATGGAGTGCAAAAACGAACATTATAGGCACATATTGCTTTTTTATTTCCGTAGAGGTAAAAAAGCTGCCGAGGCTCACAAAGATATATGTGAAGTGTATGGTGTGGATTGCTTAACAGAACGCACGTGCCAGAATTGGTTTAAAAAATTCCGTTCTGGAAATTTCTCACTTGAAGACGACCAACGTTCTGGACGACCATCCGAAGTTGACGATGACCAAATGAAAGCCATTATTGAATCGGATCGTCATATAACTGTCCGAGGGATTGCAGACAGGTTAAATGTCTCGCATACAACTATAGAATATCGTTTAAAAAGTCTCGGAATCGTTAAGAAGCTCGATATTTGGGTTCCACACGAATTGAAAGAAATTCACTTAACGCAACGCATCGACATATGCGATATGCATCTCAAACGAAATGAAATCGACCCTTTTCTGAAGCGAATCATCGCTGGTGATGAGAAATGGGTTGTTTGCAATAACACAACTCGAAAACGATCATGGTCCAAGCGTGATGAATCAGCCCAAACCACGCCGAAAGCTGAATTGCACCAAAAGAAGATCATGTTGTCAGTTTGGTGGGATTACAAAGGTATTGTGTATTTTGAGCTTCTCCCAAGGAACCAAACCATTAATTCAGATGTTTATTGTCGACAACTAACAAAACTGGACATAGCAATCAAAGAAAAACGGCAAGAATTGGCAAATCGCAAAGGAATCGTGTTCCACCATGATAACGCTAGGCCACACACATCTTTGGTAACACGTGAAAAGTTATTGGAGCTTGGTTGGTAAATGATGTCACATCCACCATATAGCCCTGACATTGCACCACCAGATTATCATTTATTCCGAAGTTTACAAAACTCTTTGAATGGTAAAACTTTCGCTAATGATGATGGTCTGAAATCGCACTTGGATCAGTTTCTCACCGAAAAGGATCAGAAGTTTCACGAGCGCGTAATTATGAAGCTACCAGAAAGATGGCAAAAGATCATAGAACAAAATGGAAAATCTTTTATTGATTAAAATTCATTGCTTTGATAAAAAAAAATTGGATTTTATTTCACCTAAAAATACCGAAATTACTTTCTTGCCAACCTAATAAAATTGAATAATAATTGTACCGAGACTCGCTCCACTTCTGCATGCTCTTCGATAGCGGAGTAAAGGATCCGAAACCGGTAATTCGAGCGATGCCGGTGGCCCCGCTGTTAATTGATCGAGTTCTATGAGAGCTGGGAACGGTGTCCGAGATTTCCGGACAATGAATAGTGACCGAAGCCGTCGGACGACGACAGGTGAGGAGAATCCGCGAGCAGGAGTCCCGAGAAGTCGGCGTCGACGAATCGAAGAAAAAGAGGAGCGCGTAGTTAGATTCCACCGGGGACGAAAAGGGCCTAACGATCCACGGTACGAGCTTCTCCTCGCCCCATGCAATCTCCATAGAATTACCATACGATTAAGAGAATACCGGCCCCCGGTGTACGTACACCGTGAAGAGAGGCGGGCGATGCCGGCCCTCGAGAGTCTTCCAATTAGCCCGAAGAAAGATCGTTTCTTCTCTCCGGCCTGTATAGATCCTGGCCAAAGTTACCGGCCCGCGTTCCTTCGAAATGCAATTCTGCCTCGCCGAACAATAAAACATAAACTATTCGGAAAGACGATACTTCTACCTCGCGGTCGATCCTTTTAATCCTTTCAATTAGTCCTTCCAATTTTCGTAGAGCTGTTCAAGTGGGCACATCCGTCCCATCTTTTACTATTTGAGACATTAAGCAATTAATGTGGAAATCTCTTGACTACTCAAAAGATGAACAAAAAATTCTAGAGATGTGAAATTAGATCAAAATTGTGCATTTGCGAATCCCTAATCCATTTTATCCCTTTTATCCTGCTATTGCATGCTTCACCTACTCGTTTTTGTCACAAAATCCGCAGTCTCTCAATAATGTGCGAAGAATTATATTAAGCGTTATAATTATATAGTCGCGCTTTTAACATTGCTCTTCGTTGTAGGTTTGAGAAATTCGGAAAGCTGTTTTAGGGCGACATTCTACAGATGTTATGTTCGAGAAATGTGCGAAGAAGTTCGATTTTTGTTCGTCGCGATGCCTCTTAAACCACAGTGCATCGCGATACGGAGCGTAAGATCCCGAATATACGCGCGGCCAGATAATCTGGATAAACGGAAGCACGGCTACCCGTAAAAAACACGAACATGCCGACAACATGGCCGTATTTCGTCGCGAGGAGGCGACGAGCTCGCCTCGCAGCTCCGCTCTTGGATATTATTCCAGATTTATAAGTATCTCTACACTTATCACTTTGTTCCTGAAACAGGCTAGCTCTGAACTTTCGTGCGATCAATTCTATGAATCATTGATCCAGCTTGATGGCTGGAAGAAAGTTATACAGTGTGATGCAGAAGACAGAGCAGGCCATAGACGACGAGTCCTATTTTAACCCTACGCACTTGAAGCAATTTTAGCTGCGAACCCACATTTTTTCCCACCTAGAATATTTCCATTCCATTAAAATGATTTTTAATTGCACGAGACTGATCCAATTCACTCGTGCGAATTATTTAATCATTCATCAAACGCGAACGAATTTGCCAACGTAGAAAATATTTTGAGTACAGCAATTTGTAGCGGCGCCTCAGATTCGAGTGCAAAGGGTTAAATCGCATTTCAGAGGTTGCTCCAATTAGGGAATAAGATGCGAGAGAAGAACGGCAACCGGATGACGCGCTTCGATCAAAAGTCGTCCAACGATGCAGTTACTCGATGACTCAACATTAGAACCACCTAAACGTGACTTAGACTTATCACTTTATAATAACAGCAAGATTTGCCCAGGTTTCACACGATTTGTATGGTAACATGTACTCCAAAGAAGAGACATATTAACCCTTTGCGCTCGGAGCTATTTTAACTCCAAAACGAAACAGTTCTTCCGACCTAGGATATTCCCCTTCTGTAAATTTTTTTTCAATGTTACACATATCAAAACGGTGGAATTTACTCGTACAATACTGAAGTGTTCAGTAATTTGTCAAATACAAACAAATGTAATAATGTAAAAACTATTTCGAATAGTGATACGGCAATTTTTAGTGGCGCCTTACAGTCGCCATTCGAGTGCTAAACCTTTTCATAGTTTCACTAATCGTGAAGGAAAAAATCGTCCACCAGTCATTTTGACTGGTTCGGTAGTTCCAGTGTTAAAAAGCGTTTTGTTAACAGTACAACATCCGTGTAGGAAATTGTTCAGAACCAAAATTTCTATGCCATCATTGTTCTATGCGAAACACCGAGAACACCGCCTTTCGCGCGCACAAATCGACCGGGCACAATATCGGCGAAGGGATCGTCGGACCAGAACGTTTTATCTGGTTTCCTTGGTGTCGGTCGAAAAACCTTGGCTGGATTAATTATCGTCGATAAAAAATGCCGGAGTTCGGTGGACACGGGTGTGTGTGGCCCGAGAACTCTGTCGAGGTTGTAACTCCGCGGACGCAGACGCGCGTGAACCACGTGAGTGCGCGTACACGTACACACAATACACACTCACACACACACATACACGTGTACAACAACGCTCTCTTCGGCACTCTACTCTCTTCCGCCTCTCCCTCCTCCTTTCTCTCTGTCTTTCGGTTTACGAGCTTATTTTACTGGATTTTTATGATATAACGTACCCGCACCTAGCTCCAGCCCCGAAGTTTATAGGTTTGCGAGATTTTATCGTGGCGTAACGTATGGTTTGTTAAATCGACCCCTCCCCTCTCCTCCCTTGCCGTACACGAACGCACGCATGTATTGTGAATACACGCGTACAGGGGACGCATCGAGTCAACCACTCGCCGATCCACTTTGCTCGCGCGAACACGCACGATGAATCCAGCAAAGGGGCCACCGACTCCTCTTCTCTCGCGCGCCGAGGTAGATATTTATCGCGAGCTGTACGACGACCCAGCCAGCGGATCGAGTGTTTATTTTTTCTGCACGGAGCTTTCGTACCTCCGCCACATGCCAACGCTCCGAAATCGACGCCGGGGCCTCGCGATCCCATCGCCGAGCTGAGGACCACGATTATTTTCCAGAAAAACTGTTTGCCGCTCGCTGACACCTATAACTACCCCCTGTGCAATGCTTTCTTTCGAAACTGGGCCAGTCAGGCTTCATTTCCACACGAATAATCTCCCACAAGATTGCGCCAACGTCGTTTCGTATCGAAGTTATGACACCAATACGTTCGATTGCGATTGGGAAGAGCGCGGAGGATCGATACCGATCGAAGATGCAAAGGGCGAACAAGGGAGAAAAAATATTTTCCGCTTCCCAAGATGTGTAGCACGACACCCGAAAAAGTTTCACGAATCCACGACCTTTCCACGACGTTTTCTTCAAAAGTATTCCTGCCGCCTCTTTCGGTGCGACGCACAGTGGTCAATTTGGACGGAAATTTCAACGAAAAAATGACTTCATTAGTTTTTGTCACGAAAATCTATTTCTTGCAAAATCCTGAGGTCGTAGACAAATTTTGAGACCAGATTTGAAATCAGCGTGAAAAAATCTATGGGAAATGATGTATAGCATGTTAAAAAAGAATTTTCTTGAATTTGTGCGCGTTTAACGAATTTTCTCGAGGTTAAAAAACGTTCGCACCACAATCTCTCTATTTTTCCCATATTCTACAAAGTTGCAGCTTTCATTTAAAAAAGATTTCCTATCGAAAGTTCCTTGATTTTGAATCCGATTTTGTCCAAATTGCCCACTGTGCGACGCACAGTGGTCCCAATCGACGAATTAGGAGGAAAAGATACTAAAATCATTTTTTCTGTTGAGCACTATACCATTATGTATATATTTTTTCAATCTAAATTGAATGAGACTCTGTCTACGAAAAAATTATTTCTCACAAACAAAATTTTGTTTATCACAAAATGGCAACTAAAGGCGAACAGCTATTGAATTTATATCGAGCACAGAGGAGTGTTACTCTTGCTTAAAAATAGGTTGAATTAGTAACATTTAGTAATTTGGTTTCTGCACTCTAGAAAACGTGGAACAGCTTACAAAAGTAACGAGGACCATGTGTATCAAGATGTCCCGAAGTAGAGATAATAATACGAGTCACTAAATTGAGATAAACTTGTAGTTTTATATTTACCTTCAACTGTGGAATTCATATTATTATGAATAGAAAAGTTGCTATTTCGCGACAAGCGATCGAGTAACCTAAAACAATTATGCGTTGCGACGCGATATTTGCGTTCGTCGTTTCTTTCATTGTGAATGAGACCAATGCCAGAGGTCACTTTGTGCCTCTGTGGGATGTATAGTACATAAAAAATTCACTGATACGTGTTTTTGCTTTACCTTTAATTTTGAACTTTTTTCCTCCTAATTCATCGATTAGGACCACTGTGCGACGGTCTTCATCGCTAACGAATCCGAGCTGATTAGGGAGATCGGGGAATTAGAAATTCGCGGAGTACGCGCTTGGGAAGCATGCGATTGGGAGGAGCGTGGAGGATCGATACCGATCGAAGATGCAAAGGGCGAACAAGGGCGATCCTTCTGCGGGGGCGATGACCAGAACGGCGACTTCCGGTCAGCAACTCCGCGCAATTAAAGCGACTTAAGTGCAATTCCGTTAACGGGACAGCAGTGTAACTGTCGTGTACAACTTGACAGCACAATGGCTGCTCGGTCTCTCGGACTTGCTTTTGTTCGCCGTATCATTACTCTGCTCTGTACACGAGGCCGGCCTCTTCTTCCTTGCGTTTCTAGTTAGGCGTATGTACACACCATAACCTCGCCGATCGGTTCAAGAATAGTTTAACGAAAGCCTGCTACTCTCCAGAAATATCGGGGCTGCCATGAGTGCCGGCGTATTTTTGGAGCATGATTTCCAACAGCTTCGACACGCTCTTCCGAGACGACCGAGAGCCTGATCATCAAATCCTCCGGATAACGATCAGTTTAATTCTTGTTGGAATTAAGTGCTTATAGTTCTTCGACATCGTGTCCAGGTTCCAAAATTAATTTTTACGTTAATATATTCATTGTACGAAATTTCATTGGGATCTATTTCTTTCGGTAAAATGCGAGAAAGTTGGGGGACTGCTCAGTATCATACATTTCATTATTTTCAATTTTTATTTCATTAAATAATTTACTCTGATTCCGTGGGATTTTTTAGGTTTCTAGTCTGGCAGTCAAATGTTAATGTTAATGGGGGGGGGGGAGAGTGAACCTAACTTATGATTAGGAGCATTAACATTGTACAGATCTTTCTTCTGTGAGATATGGAAATAAACTAAACTCCAAGCACGAGTTTTAAATTAATACTGCCAACCATACTGCAAGAATTTTTCTTCTTCGAGATTCATGGACTATTCCTGTGGCTAAAGTGTGTAAAAAGTCTAACAAATATACAGTAGATCTTTATGCAAAATAAAAATGGTCCTGATCAATTCTGGAAGACAAGAGGTCCAGTAAAAATGTGTTTCCTCTTTGAACAATTTTAATGACTGGAAAACAACGGAACCGTGTTTATCAACTGCTCTAAAACGTTCACTATTTTGTATTTAATTTACCCGCATTAA
The DNA here is from genome assembly GCF_050948215.1 of Halictus rubicundus. Classification (NCBI taxonomy): domain Eukaryota; kingdom Metazoa; phylum Arthropoda; class Insecta; order Hymenoptera; family Halictidae; genus Halictus; species Halictus rubicundus. The sequence goes on from NC_135160.1 coordinate 12,220,157, forward strand.
CCACGAACGCATAAAACAAGCACTTCACTAATAAGACCCGCGGTTATCCACCATTCTTTGCGTTCGAAGGATTTTCCCAGATCATTTATTCATGATGACAAGGTTCAAATTTTATACATGATACTTGTCTACCGTATGACATGCATTGCAAATGATTTGCCTATCGTCCGTCTTGAAATGCTTCCATATGTTAAAACAGAGTCTTGTTTATTGCCTCGTGCATTAATAATATGTGACGTTACATTACGCCCGAAGAAAATGTAGAAGGACACCGCTCAATTTGATTAGACAGGCTCGCTTCTCAATCGATCTAATCAAGAATTTTTCGGATTGTTCTTTCGTGGGCGATTAATGAATTTCGTTCGATCGGCGGACGAGAAGGAAACTGGAACGTAAGAACAATGGTCGATCGAAAGGTTAACGAGAGAGAGAGAGAGAGAAAGAGAGAGAGAGAGAGAGAGAGCAGTGTCTGTATCTTATCGGCGTTGCAAGCATTACCGAAACATTATTGCTCGATAGTGCCCGGCGAGCTTTTATCTGCGCCTATAAATACATACTCGCATACTCGCGGCGCGGATATCGAAGCCGCGTTTACGTAGCTGCGAATGCCGCGGCGTCGCGGTCGCGATTGCATTATGCATATTGCTTTACAAAGTAACATTTTCTAAGTTCGACGCGCGAACTACCGCCGACTCGCTCCAAGTTCCAACGTTGTCCGCTTCGAACCGTGGCCCATCTCCGCGCGCGTACGCGAGCGGACACCGCTTCGGAACTCGAAACGCGGTCGAAGATTTTTCGAGGCCGCAAAAATTACTGCGAAAATTCGGGAACGCCTGCGAAAGCTCTCTGTTAATTACAAATTACCCACAGAACGCGGCGTTAATCCCTCGCACTGCAATTTATTTCACAAATGCGGAGACTGACTTGATCGCCTGATGTTCACAATTCTCAAACAAGAATTTGCATATTCCCATATTTCATTTTAAAGGGACCTAAGCGTAACAATGTTGTAATAATTTCTGGACGGGTTAGACTTTTTGATATTTTCCCTGGGTATGTTCTAGAACGTTCGTGAAAACATATGGCAGAAGATAATATAAGCTTCTGTGGGCAATTTTGAAATATTTCTCGGATAAATGCAGATTCAGTAGATTTTGTTGGAAATCTGCGTCGCGAGTATAGGACAGTGCAAAGGGTTAATACTCGAGGTCACGCGACCTGAACTTGACCATTACTTGTTGAACAATGGAGATCAAGCGTCCTTTTTCTCGATCAAGTATTAGTTTACTAAAAACCCAGTTTAAGCTTGTTCCGTGGCATGAAAACTTTCGGATTAACTCCGCCGATTTTATAGAAATTGTGCGCCGGTGCGCGCCGGTGCACAGTGCGCTCGGTACGACCTTAAAAAACTTTTCGTAATAAATCAGCGCACAATACGACAGGCTGGAATCGGACAAATCTCGTTAGTCGGGTCGAAGAAGTTTCTGTCTCGGGAGAGAAACAGAGAAAGAGAGAGAGAGAGAGAGGGAGAGAGAGAGAGAGAGCAGAAAGGCCGGTTCACCTTGGTTGCTGGAACCCATCTGCATGCGGGGTCCGCGGATGAAGAAGAGGGAGAAGAAAACGAACAGAAAAACGAACGAGAAGCACTCGAGAGGTCGAACAGAAACGGTAGGGGAACGAAGAGCCCGAAGAAGAAGAAGAATAAGAAGAAGAAGAAGAAGAAAAGAAAATCGAAGCTAGGGGAACGACATTCCAACTGGGGTCGGGATGAGAAGCGTCATCTCCTGGAAAACCAACTGTACGGCTTTCTACCTTTCGCGAACGATACACGACCCACGCCGAATCCTGCAGCCGGAACGAGCGAATTTCATTGTTCTGCTACAATTAACACGGGTCGTGCTCGTGCACCGTGGCAGAAAACGTCTGGCGCCACCGGATCCTGGTAAATGGGGGTGAAAAATGCCGTTGATCGGTCTACGCTCATTGAAATGGCGATCTGAACGCTTAACCAGCAAACCGTGGGACTATCCGCATCCACAAGCTGCGAGACTCTTCAGAGAAATACACCAAGCAAGATTCAAGGTGTCGCAGAAAAGAAAGACGAAAAGCAGAAGTTAAGAGTACCATTTATCGGTCCCCTTTCCCAAAAACAGCAATCTACGAAGGATTTAATAAGATACAGTATAAACTGTTGAAAATAGTTGCTCGGCACTGCATTTCCAAAACTAAAAGTCTGCTGAAAGTCTTCATCGTGCAAACTATAGAACTCTGCCCATCTACAGAGCGCAACAGTCCTTAGAGAATCGCAAATAAAAATTGTGTGCCATTTAGGAATATCTTTCTTGCGTTAATAACGTTAGTAGGTCGAAAATAGTCTATTGATGCTCTAACAGCTTTTAAATATTTTTGCCATTTCAAATTGCAGCTATTTCTGTCGTATAAAACCGGAAGACTAATCAATTGTCGAAATAATGAGACATTCAAGAATCATAGTCCACAGAAAGTTTATATAAAATCGCAAGGTCGCAAATAAAAATTGTGTGTCATTTAGGAATATCTTTCTTGTGTTAATAACGTTAATAGGTCGAAAATAATCTATTGATACTCTAACAGCTTTTAAATATTTTCGCCATTTCAAATTGCAGCTATTTTTGTCGTATAAAATCGGCATACTACTAATCAATTCTCGAAATAATGAGACATTCAAGAATCATAGTCCACTGGAAGTTCATATAAAATCGCAAATAAAAATTGTGTATCATTTAGGATCTATTGGTTGCTTTTCAATATTTTTGCCATTTCAAACCACAGCTATTTTTGTCGTATTAAATCGGCAGACTAATCAATTGTCCAAATAATGAGACATTCAGGAATCGTAGACCACAGAAAGTTCATATAAAATCGCAAATAAAAATTGTGTGTCATTTAGGAATATCTTCCTTACGTTAATAACGTTACTTGCTCAAAAATAATCTATTGATACTCTAAGAGCTTTTAAATATTTCCGCCATTTCAAATTGCAGCTATTTTTGTCGTATAAAACCGGCAGACTAATCAATTGTCGAAATAAATCAGGAATCACAGTCCACAGAAAGTTCGCATAAAATCGCGAACGTATCAGCGCGTGTATCGCTAATTCCGGCGCGTGTTTCGATAGCGTTCGGTACGAGCGCATAAACTGGCAGTCAGGTAATCAGATATCGCGGAGCAGAGCAACATTTTAATCCGGGCTCGCGGTGCAAGTCCGGTAAATCATATCGCTGGTAGCTGCAGCATCGGGAACGCGCGTGAAATCGCGATGCACGGGACCGCGGCGGCGTTGCACCGGGAGTAACGCTGCAGCAACTGCATCGGGTAAATTACGTTGGTAATTCATTCTTCGGTCGATCCGGTGTCTCGTTGACGAAGAAGCAGAGCAACGCGCGGTTCGCTGATGCGAGGCCTCGGTTAATTGCGATCGATCGGAGCGCGCGCGTTCGTTAATTAGCCGCGCGAACAAAATCGGAGACGTTCCGCGAACGGAAAATTAGGGAGTCGACGAATTTCTGTGATTTTTTTTTCGTTTACCGCCGCAGGAAAAGCATCGTCGAGCTTGAGATCGCTGCAGCGTAGCGTGTATCGCGTGCGGAATCGCGTGAGACAAACAAATACACGGGTCGTTGCGCAAGCCTTAATTAAAGTGAGCGCCGTCCAATTAACGTGCAACGTACGGTTTACTCGGAGGAGAACGCTGCCGGTGCTCGTCATGGAAACTGTAATAGTGGACCGCTAATTATTTCTTAAACTATCGACGCAATGTAATGTATCCTGGCTGGCCGGCGATTCTCCAGAATCGATTTCGTAGATTGGCTTGTTGGCAAATTATTGCCCCGCTGGTTTTCGATTCCGGTATTCCTTGCTAATAATTGCTACTCGACGAATTAATTATTCGTGGTTCAGCTGTCGAGCACCGAGCGCGAGTGAGTTAAAAAATAGTTTGTATAAAAATTACTGGATTTTATGCTTGCATGGCAGCGCTGGAAAAGGATCGAGAGAATTTAGAAGCACGGATGTACTATTGCAAACTTGTCGAAATTATTAAAGGAGGTCAGATGGTTTTACTCGGCTCCTGTTCTTTACGATTGACGTGCAATATCTTCATTTGAAACGCTGACCTATGTGATTTTCACCAGAGCTTGTCTCCTGCCTCTATCGCTAGCTCGTCAGAGGTGCATCCAGTGCAATGAATGCATTTATTAATTCCCCGCGGACGAATCCTCGCAAGCTCGACGAGCATAAATCGGAAAGCTCGTCTCCCCGCGTTGGGAACAATAAATAATCGGGAATGCCGAGTAAGAAGTAGAAATTCGCGGACAGGCCAGCGACAAAGGAGGATCGTCGCGTCTCGGGTCGACGAACGAGGATGAAAATAAGCGGGAAAAAGGTGTGTTACCCGCGGTTGCGAGCCACGTAGACGGCGACATCGTTCCGAAAAACGAACGATCCGCCGATGTTTTATCGTTCGGATGTTCCGCATCGCGGCCGAAGCAATTGAAACGAATCAGAGATTACGCGCGGGCGCGCGCGACCCGGCAAAAAGGGCGCGTCCGACCGAAGGGTTTTCGCGAAAAACACTTACGGGCAGCGTAGACGGTGCCGGCCAACGCAAAATCGCTGTTGGACCACGGCCAAATCGAGTATGGATTTTTAATTGCTACGCCGAAACGCGACCGCGACGAGACGTCGTTTTCGATAGCGCCTAGGATGGCAACATGGCCTGGGGGGCAACACGGTGCCCGGTTTAATTGAATGACGATAAATCGAGAGAGAGAGAGAGAGAGAGAGAGAGAGAGAGAGAGAGAGAGAGCACAGCCGGAAGAGCGTCGAGGACGTGCAGGCCAATCGACTCGCGTTTCGGAACTCGCGCGAGTTACACGCGTTGACAAACGATAAATAAAGTCGACCACGATTCGGACGAGCGGCCAGCCCGGCAATCGATACTGCTCTTTGCTTCGTTAGCGAATCACCGGTCGCTATGCTCCGCGAATTAACCGTGTCGAATGCGAAAACGACGGCCCCGGTGCGAAACCGTCGAATCCGCGGAAAATCTATTTTTTTACCGTCAATTTCTCCTAAATCCAGCTGACTCAAAGAAGCTAAATTTAATCCTCAATTGCCCCCCCCCCCCCATTTTCTCAACTTGATTTGTCCCTCGGTGTTGAACCGGTGCGACGGTATAAAATCAATATGGTGGTAGAATAAATGATACAGACTTTACATTCGTTCTTCGAAGGTGGAAGGCTGAGATAAGTAGACGTTTCAATATTTGCCATAACTATGCTCAAATTGTAGAGACTGAACGGTATATCGTATCTGATAATCGGACATTCGTCAGAAAAATGAGTAGCAGTAATCTGAAACGGTAAAAAAAACATTAAATTCTTGTAAAGATACTGTTACGTGATCTTCAGCCTATTAAACATATTAACCAGTTGGCTGTTGCGACCTCTTTGAAACATGTGTACCTAAGTTGCGTCGCAACAATTAACCGCTGTTTGAGTTATAGCTGTTCTGACGAGTATACTCGTCATGACACAAAATATTGCCGTTTCTTCACGACGAGTATACTCGTCAAACACAGTTAACCCTTAAATGCATGAGTGGGGTCCGCGAAGGACCCCAGTGTTGGATTTTGTGTTAACATTTTTAGCCGCGCCATTTTTAGTTCACAGAAATTTTACAGTTTTACAGAAAGTTTACAGAAATAAATTGTTGCTGTAATCAAAGTTAGCAAGGAATTAGGTAAGTGGGGTCCTCAACGGACCCCATGTATGCATTCATGTTCCTAGTATTTAGTTTACCTATGCACTTAAGGGTTAACTGGTTAACCCATTAGCTGGCTTGAAATTTTACGTACACCACCAGAAATATACGCGTGACAGTTTAGTTTCACTCTTTCATTCTAATATTTAGCAGTTAGTGGGTTAAGAAAGGATATAAATTTCTCTTTCGCTCCAGCTCGTTGCAATTCGAGCAGAAAATGTTTATTTCGCCTAAAGATCTTAGTAATCAATTTTGAAAAATTCGTCGGTATGGTGTACAGGTGTGATCCGTGAAGGGGTTAAATAAATTGCTTCGACTCGACCGAATTTTTGTAGTACCTTTTTGCCGAGCTGGCAATGCGTTACAGTTTGCAACAAGAAAACAGTTCGCGACACTAAATCAACGCGAACGTTGGGAAAGCTCAAAGAGTTTTTCCCTCGTCGAAAGGAGCAACGCGTTGCCCACCTAAATCGAGACAGAAATATTTTTAGGAGGACGCAGTATGTGGCATAGCAACGATTATACCACCGCTGCGAGCCGCTATACGAAGAAAGGATCACCCGGCGATGGTGGAGAGGAAAAAACGGATTAGGGGTTGGTCGAAAAAGACGGGTTCGAGAAATCCCGCGGATTTCGGGGCTCTTTCCCCTCCACCCCCCCTCTCTCTTCTGTCCCCTCTCATTTCTTTCACGCCGCTCTCTACCCATCGGGATCCTCTCTGGGTCCCATGGGAAATCGGTCTAAACGGGATTGTCCGAAACAGGTTCTCGAAGATCACCGCGGCGTTTCGGAGAGTAGCCCGGGCACCGGTGACCGTGACAAATCGTCCTCGCCTCGAGGCTATCGATCACAATGCGAGATATTCAAATGAACGAGGGAAAGATCGCCAAACAGTCCATTAAAAATGGATCCATCGCGGCTGATAGCCGAGTTATCAGCTGATCGAAAGCTTTCCCGTTATCTGGACGGCCATCTTGAAACGCGAATATTGTCTTGCCAACCGGCCACGGAAGAACATGCGAACCGATATCGCGCCCGGGATCAACGTATATTTCGTGCGTTTGTTAAGCGAACCTTGGACCACGAAAATTATTTATCAGTATCTTCTATTTTTGCACGTTGCAAACAAGCTTTCCGAATCTCCATACAAGATTAACGCTCGAAGCTACTATGACTCCAAAATTAGACCGTTTCACCTGATCTGGAGTACTTTCGTTACACATGACCACGATCATTTTGCTCACGAAAAAGAGTGTCTTTGCTTTGCGCCACACTTGAACCTTTAGCAATTTATTAACACTAGGTTTACGGAGCATTAAAAGTGAGTATTTCACATTACTTTATAAAAATAAGAAGAATGTGTCTATCCGAGTTTCCAGCCATTTTTTAAATAATATATACCTAAGGAAATAAGTTTGTTGAGTCATCCACGCAGATGGATCTTCACAATCTCAATAACCGTAAATTAACCCTTTGCACTCGGCGCTATTTTCATTCTAAAACTAAAATTTTCTACCGTCTTGGAATATTTTCATTTAATTCATACGGAACCGATCTGATTTCCACATATAATATTTAAATGTTTAGTCATCTATTGAATATAAATTTTGTAATGTAACAAATATTTTGTAATATTTTTTGTAATTTCTTTGAAATAATACCACAGCAATTTCTAGTGGTGCTTCAGAGTCACCACTCGAGTGCAAAGGGTTAAAAATATTAGAACCCGTCATTTTGACGGGTCCCGTAAACCTACTGTTAAATGCAAAGGCATCGAGGAATGTGGGAATTGTTTTGAATTATAGTTAATTACTTTTTAGTGGTGCCTCAGTGGGATCGAAGCAATTGTAGAAAATATTTAGAAATCGAACAGATATTAATTTCTTATTTTGCTCGAATCGAAAAGAACCTCGTTTTAAAAATCGCTAGAGATCGGAGCGTCGACCATGAGAGATCACCTTTTCCCCTAAACGGGGGATCTATAAGCAAGATGAACTCCGAAGCAATTGTACGAAGCAGACAACAAGTAGAAGTTCAATTCTGCCGGAGACTATTGTATCTTACGTATTCATTCTCATCGCAACTGCGTAAAATCCACAGGTCAGACTTAACAGTTTCGAGATTGCGCTGCCGCTTCAAGCTGGGAGCAAGTTACTACCAATGAGTGTGGCAAAATCCCGAGAAGCTTCACCTCGAGTTATGGTTTATTCACGTCCGTCGGGTCGCAAGATGTAATCAAATCGTAGTAACGGCAGTGCGAGCTGCGCGGTTTACAGGCAGCGAGTAGAGTGCTGCGTAGAAAAAAAATTTGTCGAATGGGGAGAAATCTGACTCGGGACGGCCCTGATCCGAAGTTATCCGAGCCGCGGTAGACAGTGAGAAGAGAACAGCAAGAAAGGGAAAGATAGAGAGATAGAGATAGAGAGAGAGAGAGAGAGAGAGAGAGAGAGAGAGAGAGGGGTCCGATTATATTAAATGGTTGGTAAAACGGTCTGCTTAACATAGCGTTTATCTGCTCCTCTTGGTTTTAGTACTTTTTCACTGCCTCGTCAGCCATTGCCCATAAACTCTACTACAAGCGTGGCCCTCTCCTCCGCTCTTCATCCCCGTTCTCTCTCTCTCTCTCTCTCTCTCTCTCTCTCTCTCTCTCTCTCTCGGTCTCCGTTGCCCTATACACATTTTTCTCGGTACACTCTCTCGTCTCTGACCTAACGCGAGAGGCGCACATGCACACGTCTGCCGTCGCACGGCCATGTGTCCACCTCGACGACGAACGAGCGTCGGTGTATACTTAGCAACGGGACTCATAAAGAATATAGAACCATTAAAACGAGTTATCCTCTTGAGCGCGCCTCATCACACTTCGACGCCTTTTTTGTTTACGTAAATCCTCCACCTCCTCCACATTCTCTTCCGCCGTTCGCGCACCCTCCGTTCTCATCTTCGCCACCGTGAAGAGAGCCAGGACCGACTCTCGCTTTTCTTTCACGAGTGCCGATTAAGCCCGGGGCACGTTCAATCGACGAGCGTTGCGCAAAGAAAACGCTGAGATCCAGTTTTGCTATTTCGCTTGGAATCCGGGAAATTGTGACAGCGGGTCCTCGGATCTGTGAGCCGAGTCTTGGTAGATCTGCGGATTGATAGCAGTTGTCAAGCTCGTTAGGAATCCGTGAAACTGTGACAGTGGATCCTTGCATCCATGAGTTTTGTTAACTTAGTGGGGTGGTGTCAGTTGCCAGAATCTTTTTCGACAGTTTTGCAGATAAGGGACTAAACACGAATGTTGAGTACTTCAGGTTATAGTTTCACATTGACAGAAGACGAAGAGAATAGTCAATGTTGAATGTCAACCTTCTGCGAACCGACTCTCTCGCCTGTTTGTCCCTCTAGTAAACGATAATAACAGAGCTCGTTCTGCAGGTCAAGAAATCCCGAGAAACGTTCTACCTACGACGAGCAACGTACAATCGACGACAGTGTAAATTGTTTGTACGAATTTCTGTTTTCAAGGTATGCAGTCGAGGCCCCCTTTGCCGCCGTTCCCCTTCGAAGAGAAGAGAAACGAAAGCCGCGGCTGCGTTTAAGGGGTAGATCAATTTTTTTCTTTCGGGTCGCGTGCATAGGGAAAAATGTGTGCATTGGTATAGCGACAATGGGAGCCGGTTTGCTGCGCCCTTTCGAATTTTTATCGAATGGACATATACAACGGACGCTGTTCGTGGAATGTCGTCGACGTCGAACCCTCGACCAGCACAATACCACCCTCGTCGCGAGAAAGGAGACTGGCCGATGGCGAGACGGCAGGGAGGGGAAAGGGTGGCTAGACAGAGAAAGAGAGAGAGAGAGAGAGAATGAAACACAGAAATATAGAGAGGAAGAGAGAAAGCTGTGTGTAGGATATACACATATACTTATGGCGGAACGACGTGAAAGAGGGTGGCTTAGCATGAGGGGCGTGGTGGCCCCACCACCCCCATCAAGCGACCAGGCAGAAACTACTTTTGGGGTAGCCGACCCACACACCTCCTTCTCTCCGCCTCAGCCCCCCCCCCCGGTTTGCTCCCTGTGTCTGTTCGAACCGAGCCGAGCCAAGCCGAATAGAAGCCAGCCGTAGCTAGCTAGCTAGCTAGCTAGGCTACCAAGAGGAAGAGAGACAGAGCCCGAGCCAAGCCACCCCTCGCACCCGAAAAATAATTGCGCGTTTCGTGGTCTCTTGATCCGCGCGTAAAAGTAATCCAAACATCGCATAAAAATTATGTTTACGAGTTTCGAATGGGCGCAGGGGTCGACCCTGCACGCTCGGGGAACGTATCAACAGCCTCCTGGTCTCTCTCTCTCTCTCGCATCCCTCTCTCGGCTAGATAGGGATCTCTTGTTCTAGGAATTTCTCGGATTGTTTAGAACGACTCCTAGAGGCGGTCGGTGCACAAGAGTTTACGAGGTGATCGTCCGCACACTTTTATGGAGTGTGCTCCCTCCACTTATCTCGTCAGCGTCTATTTAATCGGTAGCTGGTTATCGTCGCGTTTCGGCGACGATGACTCCCCGATACGACAGATTATCGCGAATAAGAGATCAATGCCGAATGATTTCCCAGTATTTTCTCGCACTCCGAATCTTGATGCTGTTTGACAACTGCGGCGCAACGGACTCGACGCTTTGCCTACCGCTAACCTGCTGAGAAGCTTCTTAATCGATGTGCTAAGCTGATGTTCAATCATTCTTTTTCCTGGGCATTGCCTCCAGAGGAAATTCTTTCGTTATATCACTCAATGTTACTTCCTGCTCTACGAATGACGACTCCGAAGGGCCACTAAAAATTGTTATTACGATTAGTCAAAACAATTTTGATATTGCTAAATTCGCCTGTGTTCAAGAATTGCTAACATTGTACGTTTTGTATGGGAAAACGAGCTTAATTTAGTGTGCATAATGGAAAGAAATGTCTCGATTCTGGAGTCAACATCGGACCTGTCATTAGACTATCAAAGATAGCGGGAATTTTATAGAAAGAAAAAAATAACCGCCAATTTGGAACTAATCAGAACTGTCGAGCAAGTCCAAAGGGCGCACTCTAAACTTTCTATTTCAACATGTTCACTGTCGCGTCGGTGATACATGGGTGACACAATTCTTCGTGGATCTTCCGACATGAATTTGTCACTGGAATTTCTACGGCGTAGAAGAGTTCAAGAAGTAATCCCTGTGACGAGTTAATTAGCCCTGAAATTTTCAATACAATGACTAAATTACTTCGATTCTGTGAGATTGTGGAGGACGATTGCGTTCGGCAGTTAGTGCGTTGAAGATTACAGTTTCCCGCGACGTTTGAGATACGTTGCTCTCCGCGCAGGCAGTTCCCAGCGTTAAGAAAGTAGGCAAAGTGTTAAGAGACGGTTGCGCGAGCAGCTGGGCGAGATAAACCGCAGATTTTCAGCGGACCGACGTATCTTGATTTATGGGAGGCGCAGCCGGTGGTAAATATTGAAGTACAATTAGTGACGCACGGTCGCATGAGCAGCCCGAGCAAAGGAAGGCGCCGGAAGCCGATGCGACGACAACAGCACTCACCTGTTTTCTCCTTGATCTCGCACAGGACCGAGAACAGGGCCGGCTTCATTCGATGACAGTTGAGCGTGTGTTTCCTGCGAGCGCAACAGAAAAACAGAAAACGTTCGACGTTTAAATAACGAAACACCGGGTACATCCGAAAATAACGTTGATCGTGTTTGCGCGCGCGAAACGCGTCAACCGTTTTGGCACACGTTGAACGATCACGGACCAATAACGCGAAGATAAAACGCGGCCTTATCGCCTCGCTTGTTCGCAAGAAGCTGCGTTACAGCTTGTCATTACCAACAAGCGTGCTACCGTCATTTGAACGACTAGACGAAAATATTAAGAACGATGTAAGAACAATGTCCGGCGTAGCGCGAAGACGATCAACGTAATCCGTTCGCATCGCAAGTTTCTCGATACGTGTGCTGAACAAACGTGACATCAGAGCGATCCGTAACGCCACCGCGATTCGCCTAACGCAAATATTTTTCGCGAAACGGCGCGTCGGAACGCGTGAAAATGAAATCAACGCGCGGTCGTTACGAACGTTGCGAATGCGTTTGCTTGTTCACGCTAGAACCGCCGAGTAGTTGGGTGATTATCGCGCGGTAATTAACCCTCACGTTTTGTAATCAACTCTTAGGCCATCTCGAATTGACACGCCACGCACCGGCGGAAATAATGTTCTGATCCTCTGTTACTGATGTTCGAGATCTTGGAAAATATGGTTCACTAATCTTCAGATAATACGTACTACTGCTAATTGTTTGAACTTTAGGCACAGACGTTGAAAAGCCTTGTTGCAGCCTGTTCCTTTAACAGTAGATTTACGGGACCCGTCAAAATGACGGATTCGAATATTTATAAATTGCGAATATTGAGATTGTAAAAATGCATCCATGAGCAATTATTTAACAAATTGACTTCTTTGGGTATATAGTATTTAAAAAATGGCGATAAACTCTCGTAGATACATTCATGTTAATTTTATAAAGTAATGTAAAATAGTCATTTTTAGTGCTCCGTAAATCTAGTGTTAAATAGAAAATTTTGACGAGTGGCCATATCCGCCATTAATAAACAGTGGGAGTGCAACGTGAAGCGACTACAATCAGTAAGCAAAGGGTTAACATTGCCGCAAAAACAAGACTGAAAGCTTCATTAACAATCGCCACGATTTTTCAATCGATTCGTTCGATATTTAATCTGGTTAAAAACCGTGACATTTTATTACGTACCAGAACAACCAAAATCGTGGATGAACGAAAAATTTTGACGGTTGTCTATAGTCGCCATTGGTGCACTGAGGTGGTGCAACGTTGACCGACTATAATCGGCAAGGGAAGGGTTAATTTCGTAACAAAAACATGACGGAAAATCTAGTTAACGATCGACACGATTTTCCGGAGAATGAATTGACTTAATAAACGACCGCGAGGGAAAATTGTTCGAAATTGGTTGTTCGAGCCGCGGGTACTCCGGCAGTTCTGGCGTTAAAAAATGGCGGCTGATCGGATATGTCGACTAGAATGATCTACCTCGCTTGCGCCTCGTCTAAGCTCTGGTCGGTGATGTTCATGATTTGCTGAAGTATCTCGCCGATATCCTGTTTCCTGGCGTCCGCGGCAGGATCAGGGCCCTGCGTCGCGGTTGCGTCGACGGGCCCCATGCTTCCGTATCCGCCGGTGTTTTGGGCCCCCTGTCCCTGATTGCCACCCATCAGACCGACACCTGATCCACCGTGTTGCAGCATCCTGCCAGTTTCATCCATCAACCGTGGACCGCAGCGATGGTATGTTATCCCCCTCCTTTTCTTCTTTTATTTTATCTCCTCTATCCTCGTATATATAATTTCTCTTTCTCCCTCTCGTTTCTCTATTCTTCTACTTAAGTTTCCTCGTTGTCTACGCAACGTCGAGTTCGTTTACACAGTAGACAACACTCGCGGACTACGGCCTATTATATCGTATACCAGGTGTCGCGGAAAAAACACGACCATACAAACAACCCGTCCCGCTGTTTCGCTCTCGAAACGACTTCGATGCCTGTGCGTTGTTTGTTTGTTTTTTTTTTTCTTCTTTTGTATACCTTCGATTGAAAATACGTCGCATACACGTGCTCCTTCTCTCTATCTCTATCTCGTTCGTGCGACACTTCGTATATGGAAGCCTCGGGCAGCAGCAGCAGCAGTAGCAGCAGCAGCAGCGGCAGGCATGCACATTGTAAAAATATAATCTCTCGTAAATAATGCGAATATCGAATGTGTGATCGTCGGGCGAACGGTCCACGAAAACCGCGGGGGGATCCGATGAAACGCGCGGGCACGATATATCGCCACAGTCGTTTTGGAGGTTATGCCGCCGTGGCCTTTGTCTCTTACGTATCTCGTTTGGCGTTTTAACTCGCTTCTCCTCTCGCCTTCTCTTTCCCGATCGGTTCTCTCTCTCTCTATCTCTCTCCCTCGCGTGCTCCGCGTTCGCGTCTTCGTTTCTCGCTCGTGTCTGGTTTCTTTATCTCTGTCTCCCGCTACCTTTCTCGGTGCCCTTCGTATATCCTTTTTGTTTTGTATCTGCTCGTTCGTGAACACGAGCTCCCCGAACACGTTTCAATTTAAAATAATCGTGGTCTCTGTTCGTCTTTCTCTCTTGATTCACCTTTCCTCGATATACACGCTAAGAGGATGACGAAAATGGTGCAGCTTCGGGCAGCTTCGGACTTGACGGATTGTCGGGTTTTACGTATACGCGGTTTCGTGTCGACGGTCGCGGCATCGGCGGCCGGCCCGCATGCACACTCTCCTTTCACTCGGTCTCTCGAACGCTCGGCAAGGATACTCGGTCGAAGCTGAGGAAAATCGGCGGCGTTCCTCGAGCCATCCGCGCACGGACGACGTCACACACCAACTCTCCCTCCGCCTTAGAAGGCAACGCGCGGACCGACCGTTGTCTGTCGCTCTTTTCACTCTTCTCGGCCGCGAGCGACTGCTACGCTCCTGGCCCGATGCACGCGCGTGTACGTGCGTCCGTGTGCGAGGCACCGTGGCCGCCTCGGTGTTTGTGCGTGCGTGCGCTAATCGGCGGCCATAACAGCCGCCGTCGGCCAATCAGAACGGCCAACTCATCGCGCTCCTCGTCCGACCAATCCGCTCGCCGAGCTCTCTCTCTCTCTCTCTGTCTCACGTGGATTGTCCGCGTGCGCATCCACTTTATTTACGACGCGACCTCGCCGCCTTTTCGTAACCGTGTTCCCCTTAACCTGTATCGCGGACACCTCTCGAATCTCAACGAATCTTAACTCCCAACACCCGTTCCTCGAGAAACACCGTGTGGAAATCTTGTCCGCAGTCCTTGTGAGAATATCCTTCGAACCAGCCGACGTTCTTTACCTGTTATTACCACAGGCGCAAACTCCGCCCATTTCTACATCTTTTTTTTTCGATCCGTGTTGCCGTTCGGTTTCGCACGCGTGCACGTTACTCCCGCGCGAGAACTTGTCGAAAAAATAGCCGAAACTGAACGGTTCAGCGCGATCTCGCGTTTGCGAACACTGTGCAGATAAAACAAGGAGACTTTGGGCTCGGGAAATGTAAATTACGACCCGCCAGTGCGCAGGCCCGCACCGCAAACATGGCTGCGCGGTCGGCCATTTTTGTAGCGCGGCAAAATACGAATGGACGACTGTAACGTTCGATTATCATTGCTTTTAATTAAGTGTTTGCTTAAAATTAAGTGTTTCAAGTCTCTGCGTATGATCTTTATTGTTTAGTCTTGTTTTACTGAAAACTCTAGAAGCGATCAAGCAATTTTGCATTGCAGTAAAGGTAATTGACACTTGGAACGATGTAGGTTATTTTACTGTAAAAGAATTGCTAACTATGTTTCAATGAGTTTTTAATTGCGGTAGTATTTTAGAATTTCATCAGTTATATTTACAGTTAGAACACTTTGAGGTTACGTTTCAGTGACATCTATACCACAGATGAGGTATAAGATAGACCTATCGTTCAATGTATTTTTTTAGGCCCACGTTTTTAGGGTCACGTGACCGATCAAAACAAAATTGCGAGTTACATCAGTTACATCGCATAAAGTGAAGGAATAATGAGGACACTGGCATATTAATTTTAATTCGTTTGGTGTGGGAGTAGTAAACATTGGTTTGACATATTTCATTGGTTCATATATTTATTATAAATTATATAATTTAAAAGTACATTTTATAATAAATATAATTTAACTTGATGAATTACTTACATGAGTTACTGATGAGTTACTTACAATGAGTATGACTTTCTTCTTTGCAGTTGTGCTTTAGAATCATCCTGCTTTGCTCATTACACCTCCTGTTTCATGGATTTTCCTTTTCCAAATTTCTTTTTTTTTAATTTTTATTATTTCACGAGGAGGGGAAAATGCTTTACGCACTGACCCCTGGCAGGTTTTGTTACCGGAGAGTGTGGGACTCCTGACAATGCAGTTTACCTGACAGTTTTAAAAGAAAATAATTAAATTTTATAATTTACAAAATGAGAAAATTGTAATATGTTTATATCTACCTAAATAACTTTCCAGTCGCATTATTTTGGTGAAACCTTTCATGGCTATTGCATACCTTCCTCTAATTTTATTGATGGTTCGACCACTTCTCGAGCTTCTTTCATCTATAAACCATTGTTAGTATAAATACAATTTTATTGTTAATATTACCTTAGTATATATACCTCTTCTTGTAGATTATACAGCATATCTCCTTCTAATTTAGGCAAAAGCAAACACGGAACAGCATCATGTTTTAATTTGCGCCTGGCCGATGTCAAAATAGTATCCTCTTGCTTAAAATGCAGTGCGCATACATAAAATTTATTCAACTGCTGTTCCAATATCCCATCCAGCCTAGGCGAATTCACAATTCGTTTCCATTCCAGTGCTCGAACTAGATCTTTCGGAAATGCATGTGCAGGAACCTTTGAACCCGATTTGCATCCGGGAACTACACACATGTATCCAGGCATCTTGTATTATTTGGAATTATATTGGTGATGATGTCTCGGTAATGTTGGCGTCGATTAGCACGTAGCAATTTTCCACTATGCATAACTGAACCCACTGAATCACTGAATGAACCAGAACCACCAGAACGAACCGAACGACGCCAAGCGCTAGTAAAATTTAGCCGTACGCTATCTTGAATTGCGCGCTTGCATGGGGCGCTACTGCGCTGCCACCTGACCGGTACCAAAGAAGTGGTATCATCGGCGTTGAAGAAAGCTGAAGGACGCTAACGTCGCGAACACAATAGAAAGTCAAAACGAAAGAATATTTGTATTTTCTACTGGAACTTTGTGAAAAGTCTTATACATATATGAATTACCAACATTACTACGATAGAAGAAATGATTCATACGTAATACATTTCTCGAATTTTCACGGGATAAGTGAAGACGAAATCATAAAGGGTTCAGGTGGTCAATTTGGTTTCTATTTTATACGATATAAAAATTTAGAAGACACCTTAAATTACCTAAATGGCTTCAAGGGTCATAAGAGCATTAAGATATTACCACATAAAAACAAAATTAACAACAAACCTAAGAACAAGAAACATACCAATAATAAATGGAAACCTGGGTAAATAAAACTAATCAATCTCTCGAATTCTGAAGAAGCAATTCAGAAGCAAATGATAATTTATGATAATGTGGCCAGTAAAATATGTGGGGATTTTAATGGTGGAGGCGTACAGATGTACGCATTGATGAGTTCCGACGGTCCTCCACGGACGTGGGGACTAGGAACGTAGATCTCGTAACACACGAGAGATTGGGGTCACCAGTGGCCGGAGGCCACACGTCCTCTAGCGAGAACGCTCGAAATAAGTGTCCAGACGGACTGCGTCCAAGATGGACGCGCCACGTGGTCGCGGCAAGGAGGAACTAGGTTATACACGTGAGGCCCACTCCTCACGAGTAAAGAACACGTCGGGTAGCAACCAAAAGTAACAAGGTTTATTTGAACAACTTCCGACTGAGAGCTCGCGACACTCGAGACGAGTCGCGACTACTATGTACAAAGAGAGAGCCGGCACCGCGACGAGTTACTACACGCCGACGACAATACTCATCGGCACGACGACGATGAGAGACGAGGCGTAGAACGGAGACTAAAGAACACGTCCGTTTACTTTAAGCGCGTGCCTAGGGGATTTTATCTTGTGGCGCAAAGATCCCCAAATTTTTAACAAATGTTAAGTAAAATTCGACCGATTTTCTCCTTGACATATGAATTGAAAATATTAATAACTAAGAGCTTTATTCTAAATTTGGACATCTTATATGCACCAACATAATAATGGTTTATGGTTTATTCTTCCCTTTATTTATTTCGTACAAAGATGGCGTTGGAGAGCCTGAGCTCTATCTGCCCAATACAAAAAACGGTCCGTACATATTATTGTTAATCTAATTACTTATATATTATAAATGTAAATACATGTGCAATATACTTCTTTCACCTTATTTTATCCATTACATAATCAATATTCAACACTAATAATCCGCGCATCTACCTAAACATATATAAAATATATAGAAATATAACAAATGCTCTGAACTAAGAAACAATACTTGTACTCTAATTTTCGTGTTCCTCCTCTAGAGGTACGTTTAGATTGCTCTGTCTATTTGTATTAAAAATACAGCTATTGCCTTCAAAATGGATTCGTCTTTCTTTTTTAATATACTAATAACTTCCTCTTCTAGTTCTATATCCTTTTTAGCAACGGTTCTCATTAACTTTCCTCTTTTCCCTGTGTAAATAGGACAACTCCATATGATATGATCTATATCTTCATTATCGTGGCCACATTCACATGTTGTATAATTTATATAATTTTTCCTACCTAGGGAACTTGCTAAGTTGTAATGATTGGCTTTGATCCTGCTCAGCGTGTTACAACATAATAATTGAGTTATGCCAGTTGTTTGTGAGTTTGCGCAGTACAGTGCAATTTCTAACCTATTCTACACGATCTCCGGTTTTTCGGTGCAGGAAACGTGTCTATGTTTGTGATTCTGTGTGTTATTTATTTTACTGTTGTTATACACGTGCGATCCGACAAATATGCAGTTGAAAATGTCAAAGCCATTTGACAAGAACTTAGTCAGACGATTACTGGAACAGGAAAACGAATTTATTACGAATATATTTTCAAAAACTCCATTCCCCCAGTCAAAAATAGGTAAAAATATAACACGATAGCATAACCGTAGACATCTACACAATGTTTACTACGATGACAGAAATAAATGTTTATTCATTTCAGACGAAAACAGTACAATAGTAAAACATAATGCCAAAATCATGTCGAAAGGTAGGTTCTTTGTAACATTTATACGATCCTCGTATCGTTCGTTATTTGCCGATTTTGATTATGTTTTTTTTTACGAAAGGTAAAGGTTTTCCGAAAGCTATCGGAAAAGCAAAGAGAGCGAATACTTTTGAGGAATTACACGCGAAACTCGAAGGTTTGAGAAACGTAAAAAGATTGGAGTACAAAGATAAACAGTTAAAGAAAACTTTAAAGAATAAAATGAAAAAAATTTCAAAGAGAGAAGAGCGCATAATGCAAAGAAAGATGGTGAAAACGGAGCAAAATGCAACCGGAGGGTCTAAAATCAAAAAGGAGGACGGCGAAGTGCCAAAGATCCCTAGGCCTAAGCCTGTATTTAATTCGGAAGGAAAAATGGTGTTTAGCAAGTTTGATTTTTCTGAAATTGGAACTAAAAAGAAACCACCCAAAAATGCAAAGGATCCGAAGAAGATTTTGCTTCAGTTGAAACAGAAAAAAGAGAAGTTGAAGGAAATGGAGCAGTCGGGTGAAACGGAGAAGGCTCAAGATATGAAAGAGAAGCAAGCCTGGAATGCTGTTTTAGCAAAAGCCAGTGGCGAAAAAGTAAATGGAAAAAATCTGTGTTTATTCGCTGCTTTGTATCTGTGTATCTATATTACTCTACTCCTTTTAGGTGAAGGACGATCCTGATTTGTTAAAACGAACGATAAACAGAAAGGAACAAAAAAAGAAGCACAGTGCCAAGAAATGGGAGTCGAGGTTAGAGAACGTTCAAAAGGGAATTCGGGAAAGGCAGGAGAAACGGCAAGAGAATATCATGAAGAGGAAAAAGGACAAAAAATTGAACAAGCTGAAAAAAGCAGCTAAAAAGGGACGGGCGACGCCTGGATTTTAAATAATTGGTTCTTCGTGGTGTAGTCATTTATTGTGGAAGACTTTCGCGTGTATTATACACTGTTCACTGCGCGTAATTTACTTTAAGGTTGTTGTGCTCAGGCCTTGGACCTTGTATGTCGTGAGAATCGTCCGAATGTATACATAATTCGTTGGAACGTAATAGGACAATACACAGAAACATTAAATGATAAGGATTAATTAGTTTAAATGGTATAGACACGAGACTACCGTTGTAATTAGCCCACGTTCGATAAGTATGTATATATAATACATAGGTTGACGAATTTCGTTCGCGAAATGGACAATGATGTTGCATACGCAATGCTACTGTTTATAATGCATTATTTATATACTTGGATCGTTTATTTTTCTTTCTTTCTCTTTTTTGTACACGATGTTAACAAATTTGTATTTACATTAACACATTCGTAGCGTACACGTATTTTATTACCTCGTTAAGTAACTTTCGTCATGTAAAAAGCGGGATGGCTATAGCGTGCTTGACAAGTATGCCGGTAAAAAATTTAGTTCGTTTCCGTCGCGCGTCTCGGACGCGTTTATACAGTTTTGGTAGTTTTTGTTTCTTTCTCGCGTTTCGTAGCGCGTGTATTCATTGAAATTAGTTCATGTGTGGCACTTTTTGTAGTACAGTCCCGCGGTTTTCGAATCGAACGCCGACAGATCTTGACTCTGTTGAAGCGGAGACGTTCGTCGAAATGTTCAGTATATGATCGGTAGGTCGAGGACGAGAGCTTCGATGTAGCCGCCCTCATTAACCTCCTGCTAGGTGTCTCCGAGAACCGACGTCACGGAATTCGCGCGCGTCAAAGCTGTCCACAATGGACTGTGGTCTACAGGTAGTGGTACCGCCGATTTTGCTGGTCGGGGAGACCTGGAAAATAAAACGATTGACCATTAGAAAACCGTGCATTCATTCCCGAAAATATTCACGGAGTATCCCTACTCTAACGTCTATGAAACAAACACCTGTTGCATTCTTCTACGGTCTAGTTAATACGTTCACTGCCACGTTGATATGCGAGTGACATAGAAATTAATTTTTGTTACAACAGTCCTCAGTAGTATATGTATATTTCCTTTAATATCTCTGTAATTAAATGGAGTAGAAAGAAAAACTATTTTCTTTAGATGCATGATTTTTGATCGCAAATCTAATCACGTAAACGAACCTTTGAAAACATTATTTATTTATAAAATGTACCGAAAATTTTGTCATGAAGATGCCAATGCCAAGTATCCCGTCAAAGTGGGAATTCCCTAACTTCCGACAGTACGTGATCGGATGTCGGCAATGTAGGAATTGTTCAGAGGATGCGTTCGCGGTGAAATTTCGCTCGATAGTATCGTATCAACAGAAGGAAAGGTAGATCCCTTGGCGCGCTCTATGCTTTCGGCGGGTCGTTTAAAAAATATTGGCGAATAAAGATGAATTATGATTTACTGGTGTTAGAGGACGTGAGCAAAAGTTCAACCTGGGCGGTACCAAAACTGGATGCTAGTCTGGACTGCTGAGTTCTAGTGCGGTGCTCTGTTCAGGATCCGATCTCTCTTCGACCACCGTATCCAACTCCAACGATGGAAACGTGCGGGAATCTCGATCGCTTCTTAGCGACACTGCTCTCGTTGGACGATCAATTCCCACTGTTACACAGAAATCAAGTTATAATTGCACTGCGTGGAACAGAATGCTTCATCCTGTCGACTGTACAAATTAATTCGCTGCCCTCTGTCGCTCGCAAAAAACCAAAATGTATTTTAACGATTACTCCAGTCGGGTTTCTGGCCCTTCATAAATTAACGACACCGTACTTATAGTTATCACGAATAGACTGCAGATTTCTATGCAGAACAAAAATTGCTTGCATCGATCGCAAGAGACAGGAACCAAACCGGACGGATTCTAATTGTTTAGTCGCAAGGGCCGCGAATTAGTTTGCACCCTAGATGTATTAAGAAGAACTCGAATCATCAAGCAAACCCGCGAATAAAAGCGCGAGAACGCAGCAGGAATACTAATTGCACTTGAACGTATACAGAGCGGAGTATTTGAAATAGGTCACCTGAATATCTCGCTTGTTATCGATGATGGGAGAAAATGGTTCGAGTGAAACTCGCCATTGTAGTTGACCTTCAACGACCTTGAATGACCTCTATATAGGTCGTTGCACCTTTTCATTCTAATAACTCTGCATGTAAATATTCGTTGAAAAAACTATGTTTAGAGAAAACTCTTGTTTAGAAAACGGGATTTGAAATTGACGTTGCTCAGGGTCTATGAAAGGGTTAAAAGAAATTAACGACAGGGAGGTGGATCGCAAATTTCCATCGGATGCAAATGTTTCCATCATCGGTAGCGAGTGAGACGTGACCCTTTTCAAATGCCGCACCCCGTGCGAAAACGATGTAGGACTGCCGGCGCTATTATGGTAGTTAGAATAGAGTCGTATGCGAGATAAAGTGTTACGTACATTGCCAGGCTTGCAGAGCGAAAATTTCGAGTCGAGGTTCAGCTACATGCGGATCACGATATTGATTAATTTGACTCATGCTTTTGCATCGGGAACACGAAGAGCCAGAAGCTGAAAACGTTTAGCGAAGGGCCCAGGCCCTGGTCGACCAGGTTCAACTACGAAGAACGCGTTTCGATGCAGACCAGGCGACCGCTCAATGCGCCCAATCATCTCTCTCCACGGCTGTTAATTCTCGTTCTCTCTAATGCCGTTCAAATGCACGCCGAGTATGCAACTGCAGCAGCGGCGGCGGCGCGCGGCGGGCAGAATGCAATGTGCATTTAAGGAAAACGAACCGCGCCGGTTCTCAGAAAATTCTAACGTCTCTAGAGACGAAATCAAGCAACAAACCAGGATGAAAATGCTTTACCTAAATCCTCTTTAGACGCTGCGCTTGACGGGATAGAATGAAATAAGGGACATGTATTTTAGTTCTTTTCAGCATCGACACTGTTCATTTCAGCATTGCTAGTTATCGAACTCCTTTTTTTATTAAAATCTACGTTACGAGTGCTCTTCCCGTTTGCAGAGGCATTGTTTCACGTTAATTCTCGTTGTTCGGGAGCAGGTCTTGAAACGATTCCAAAGATCACTGTTCAGAATCGTTGTTTATTAAAGTTCTGATTAAAACAGTTGGAAATAACTTTTATTCGAAACAGCTTTTCCACGTGCTCTCTATTTCGGTGTGCACATCGATTCTGTTGCGGTTCTAGAATCGATTCTCGTCTATTTTCTCCAGTGAAGCTTATTCCGAACCTCCACCGGTTGTCAATGAAGTCTAACATGGCCGAACAACACGACATCCTATTGATTGATTTACGTTCTATATAAAGAAACAGGAAAATATTTCACGAACGTCGATATGATTAATTACGTTCGTCGCACGCGAAAGGAAATAAAAATTGAAACTTTCATTTATTCATTTCCTAGTCCGGATAATATTGTAATACGAACATGAAAAATGTGTAGCTGGTTTATTCATTTCAACGATTTATTAGAAATCAATACCGCGCATACATGTTTCTTCGTCTTTTACGATAATTTTGTAAAAACTGTGCGTGTACGTGGTAATCTGCAACCGCAATGGTAATTAGCGATATCAATTACGGAAACGTCGATACGGGAATCCATCCTGGAACCGTTTCAAAACCGATATGGAGCCGAAAAAGTGACTGGAACGGATAACAGCTGGAAATTTCACATATTCGTGACAGTTATGCGAAATAATGGCTCTTCACAACCGGACTGCGGATTTTTATGGAAATTAAGAATCGTGTGCCTGGTACAGGTGCTACATAGACATTTATTTCTCGATTCAAATAGATGTACATGTATCGCTTTCATTTAAATTTTGGAATTACAGCACGTAGTTCAATGAATTTAATTAAAAAAAAAAAAACAATTGGAAAATTACCAGTTGTATGGCTTGGTAAATAAATATAAAAAAAAATTTATATCCGGATAGATAGTATTACTAAAATAACAAATAATTTGCAAACAAATAAATGCATTAGCACTTTTAAAATTAATGAAATGAATAACGCATAACATAGTAAAGATAAAAATATACAGAAATTGAAATTAAATAAACAAATTTGTAATGAAAAAACAGACTGTTCACCTAGTTCTAGTAAACTAAACAATTTAATTAAGTGATTAAACGAGCGAAGTCAGAAATTATTATAATTTTAACAATTCGTGGAATTATGAAAAATAAATATGACCACTGGGGCATGCCAATGAACCACCAATAGTATTTCTAATTCTTTAAAAGTTTCCACTGCATAAAACTCCAATTTCACTGCATAAAATCCGCAGTCCATTTCAAGAGTCTCGATCGACGTTACTATAACAGTTTTTCGAGCCGCGCGTGAACGTCATAACAGTATAAGTTTACGATCTTTCTGCCGGTACGCGTATCACGTCGATCGCTTGAAAAAAGAAGTCGACGCATCGCGTTTTATTTATCGTCGGTCATTATCGAGACTTAAAAAACGATATCGACGATCGCGTCGAAGATCATTGTGCCCGAAGTGCCACGCGCTAGTCGAGGCACCGATGATCAAGATTTATAGGAAACCGATAAAAGCGTTCGCGGTTCTCGACGCGTCGCGTCGTTCACTTTCGCAATACGATTCGGACGAAGATTAAACATTTTCGTTTCGTCGGAGGATACCGCGCTTGATCGCAGTATCGCGTTTGAATTTCAAGCATTCCGGATTCGACGCATGAACCGGGATATTCAGGCCGGCATTCAATCTGGTTTAATGCCTCTTCCGCTCTCTTTATATGTGCATATCGCGGACCGCGCATCCGCACGCGTTTATATGCATATGCGAGCGCCATTTACGGAATCGTCGACGAACGCGATGCTGCGAATCGGCGCGTATTCGAGCGCGCGTGGGTGTTCCAAGGCGACTGAGTAGAAACGCGGGACCACGGAAGCTGCTCAGGTTGTTAATAAGGCCGGGGGTGCTCAAATACAAATATCCCGTGACCCCTTTCCATCGTCATCGCGAGACCTTCACGTAAGAAAACGTTTTAGTACGTTCGCTACCATCGCCATAGACGTGCGACGTTTACAGTTTACTTGAGGATGTTTAAATTAATTTTACATATTAGCTTGGCAAGAAAGTAATTTCGATAATTTTAGGTGAAATAAAATCCAAGTTTTTTTAATCAAAGCAATGAATTTTAATCAATAAAAGATTTTCCATTTTGTTCTATGATCTTTTGCCATCTTTCTGGTAGCTTCATAATTACGCGCTCGTGAAACTTCTGATCCTTTTCGATGAGAAACTGATCCAAGTGCGATTTCAGACCATCATCATTAGCGAAAGTTTTACCATTCAAAGAGTTTTGTAAACTTCGGAATAAATGATAATCTGGTGGTGCAATGTCAGGGCTATATGGTGGATGTGACATCATTTACCAACCAAGCTCCAATAACTTTTCACGTGTTACCAAAGATGTGTGTGGCCTAGCGTTATCATGGTGGAACACGATTCCTTTGCGATTTGCCAATTCTGGCCGTTTTTCTTTGATTGCTATGTCCAGTTTTGTTAGTTGTCGACAATAAACATCTGAATTAATGGTTTGGTTCCTTGGGAGAAGCTCAAAATACACAATACCTTTGTAATCCCACCAAACTGACAACGTGATCTTCTTTTGGTGCAATTCAGCTTTCGGCGTGGTTTGGGCTGATTCATCACGCTTGGACCATGATCGTTTTCGAGTTGTGTTATTGCAAACAACCCATTTCTCATCACCAGCGATGATTCGCTTCGGAAAAGGGTCGATTTCATTTCGTTTGAGATGCATATCGCACATGTCGATGCTTTGCGTTAAGTGAATTTCTTTCAATTCGTGTGGAACCCAAATATCGAGCTTCTTAACGATTCCGAGACTTTTTAAACGATATTCTATAGTTGTATGCGAGACATTTAACCTGTCTGCAATCTCTCGGACAGTTATATGATGATCCGATTCAATAATGGCTTTCATTTGGTCATCGTCAACTTCGGATGGTCGACCAGAACGTTGGTCGTCTTCAAGTGAGAAATTTCCAGAACGGAATTTTCTAAACCAATTCTGGCACGTGCGTTCTGTTAAGCAATCCACACCATACACTTCACATATATCTTTGTGAGCCTCGGCAGCTTTTTTACCTCTACGGAAATAAAAAATCAATATGTGCCAATAATGTTCGTTTTTGCACTCCATGTTCAAATTGACACAGAACTGACAATTTTCATCAAAATTACGTGTAATTTGCTTCGAAAGTAACCTAAAAGATGCAGTTATGAAATGTCAGAAGGAAAACGAACGCAACGTTAACAGAAATCAATCGAACAAAACATAAAGCCATCTATTAGTGAAAACCGAAATTGCTTTCTTGCCAACCTAATACTTTTCTGTCTCAGCACACAGCAATAGTCCTCGACTTTCTTCCGGTAAGGTGTTTTAGCATTTCGCAAGGCCGCGTTAAGGGTGCTGCCTCGCGTAAACGCCGAAAGATCGAACGATTTTCATGAATTCTTCCCGAAGTTACAATCATTTAACGTGAACGATCCCCAATATTTCTCTGCATACAAAATCTTCGTCTACTTTTCCGAAAAGTTTCATATTCTACACACGGTAACCGGTGCTGTTACAATTCCATGGAATCTGGAGATTCTATCATTTTAGGACTACCCGAACATTGACCATTTCCTAGCAGCCCTTTATGCGAACTCGAGTTCGGCAAAGGTAACGAACTGGCACTCTCGGGAACAGTGTTCCTAGGCGCAGGAGGTTCGCATAAAGGTGGATCTTCGTGGCGGAACGTCGACAGACGAGGACGAGAAAACGTCGCCGTGTTTAAAACTCACCTAAACGATGAACGGGACTGAAACGAACGAGGCTCAGCGCCCCGTGATCCAGATCGCAGTTTCTCCTCCTGGCTCGTTCCCTCGCCAGCTTCGCTCGCCTCCTCAGACAACAGATCACCATGAGCGCCAGCAAAGGGAATCCCAGGATGCACGAGACTATCGGTATGATGATGCTCTCTGGAGTGACTGGAAAATGTAAAACAGCATGATTTCGTTCCGATTTCACGCACCGTACGGAAGGAATTGGTTTTCGCAACATGCAGGTACACCGGCGCGGTTGAGTTTCACGGGTGCCAATTACGTTTCACCGGGTCCCGAATATCGGCGAATAACTTAACGTGCCAGCAGGTGCACGCTTTCCCGGCTCGATATGTTGCATCGATCAGCTACGTAGGGAAATGCGGCGTACAGCTCCCGTAAAATGGCCTTGTTACCAGTCGAACGTACTGGATTCCTCAGAAGCACACTTCACTATCGTTTTTAAACTCGTGGCATCCTTATCGAAGCCCCTTCTTCATCGGTATCAGCGTTTCTTCCGGTAAACTGCCTTTGCGAGGACATTTTCAAACGTAACGCCATTTTTTAAAGGCCTCTACATTCTGGAAACTCTCGTATAATGTGATCAAAGCACTGATCTTAACGCTAGGTTTACGGAGTACCAACCCTTAACGGACCTATGCCGTCATATAAGCGGCATGGCAGTTTTACTTACCAATGATTACCAAAATGATTTTATTATGACTCTTATTGTTGTCATTTTTATTCTACTCTTGATATAAAAATGTTTCACAGTTTCTCTTCGTATGAAATATAGCTTGGACCTGGTGGGAAGCAAACTTGAAATACTTCCGTTAAGGGCTAAAAGTGAGTATTTTAC
Organism: Halictus rubicundus; assembly: GCF_050948215.1. Lineage (NCBI taxonomy): Eukaryota > Metazoa > Arthropoda > Insecta > Hymenoptera > Halictidae > Halictus > Halictus rubicundus. The sequence goes on from NC_135160.1 coordinate 12,247,540, forward strand.
ATTACTTTATGAAAATAAGAAGAACGTGTCTATCCGAGTGTCTGTTAGCCATTTTGTAAATAATACATACCCAAAGAAATAAATTTGTTAATAACAGATTTTACTAATAATTATTACTATACACTAGCAAAAAAAAAAAATTCACAATCTCAACAATCGTAAATTAAACAATGTAGAATATGGCAAAATTACCGGTTCCGTAAAACTAGTGTTAACCTCTTATATAATTTTATTTAGGCACAACTATTTTTACTAAGCTTGAACAGCAATTTTTACTACAAGCTATCAAATAAACCAATCGAGATCCTCGAGGCGTGAGAACGTTACAAAAATTATTGTTACGTTCAACTTTGTCTTTTCCATTCTTGTGTTATTAAACCTTTGCACTCGGCGCTGTTTTCGATCTAAAACTAAATTTTTCTTCCGTCTTACAATATTTTCATTTTATTCATACGAAACTGATCCGATTTCTACATATAACATTGAAATGTTTAGTAATCTATTAACCCTTTGCACTCGGCGCTAGTTTCAATCTAAAACTAAATTTTTCTTCCGTCTTACAATATTTTCATATTATTCATACGAAACTGATCCGATTTTTACATATAATATTTAAATGTTTAGTAATCTATTAAATTAAACTAATCAATTTCTAGTGGTGCTTCAGAGTCACCACTCGAGTGCAAACGGTTAAATACAAATTTTGTAATGTAACAAATATTTTGTAATATTTTTTCTAATTTCTTTGAAACAATGCCACAAGAATTTCTAGTGGTGCTTCAGAGTCACCACTCGAGTGCAAACGGTTAAATACGTTGTTTCGGTTTTGCGTGGCTGTTATTATTTGTTACATCGGCGTGGCACTGTTAATTTGCTCACCTGTTGGATACACTAAAATCGTCGGTCTCTTCGACTGCGGTATAGTCGGCATTGTTGGTCGACCCGCTCTTATCTCGACCGACATGTTCCTCTCGATCTGAAACAGAATTGTTCCGCCGTGTGACCTGGGTTGCACGCGTTGAATCGCGATTAAGATATTCCGCAATCGAGTCACGCGCCTTTCCGGCTCCGTTCGAAAAATATCTGCCTCGACGCTGCTGGGCAGCTTTATGCAAAAAGCATGGCGTCGTTCGCTAGTCAGCGCGATTCAACGCTCCGCGGAATAAAGCTCGCAGCCTCTGGCGTTTCCCGATTTTCTAATTTTCCTCTTTCCAACGGCCTAATACCGCGGCCGGCACCGTGCCAGAGTCGCAAACATCAACACCGAATTCCAATCTTCTCCTTTGACAATTTTTCACGGCCCTAATTAACAGCTGGCTTCTTCGTTAGCTCTCTGACGGACGGTCTTTGCCTGTTTTTTTCTCAAAAGGATCCGATGGGATTAACCATCGCCCTTCGTATCTTGTAAAAATGTTCATTTTTCATTATTTTCTGTCCCAACTGTAGGTTGATTTATTGTTTGAAAATGAAGTGTGAAACGACCGTATTTTAACACGATGGCTGCCATGTCACCCATACGTGGGCGACGGAATTATTTGTCCAGGTTTTGAAATGAATTTTTACGTTAATATATTCATTGCGCCAAATTTGATTAGGATCTGTAAAATTCAAGTAAGCTGGAGGACTACTCAATATCACACATTTAATTTTTATTTCGCTAAAAAACTTAACTTGATTTTATGGAATTTTTTTGAGGTTTCTAGTTTGGCGGTCAAAGTGTTAATTTTGTCTCGTACAATCTATTTGATCATTAGATTTTATGACTGGAAAAATTGCCCGAGTTATTTGCAAAAAACGGGATTTAAATACAAATGTATTCCTTCCCTTAATAATTTGTACATGTCGGAAATAATGAAAGAATTCATATTTGTCCCGAATGCATAAAATTCGCATTCTAATTATGACAAAAAATGAGCAGATTTAAAGCAGATAAAGCTGACAATTTGAAGCAGCAGACAGACTAAAAGAATTTAAGATCGCCAATGTGCTAGATTTATACATACTACATTCATACTATTTTCGAAGAAGGATTTAAAAAATTGTTTAACCCTCGCGCCAAACGCTCTCCAACCGTTTTACTAAAAAAATTGTCTTCTCCGAGGCTCTCGCGCCAAGGTCTTCGATTTAAAAGTTTTAACGTATCGCAAATTTACAAGCGCAGAACGAAAGTGAGCAGAAACTGGTACGGGCAAACATGATCCCGGAGTGGTGCACTTTTTCCGGTGGCAGGGGCAGGGCCTAAGAATAGCCCTTTGTCTCCCGAGGAAAAAAAAGTCGTGTGATAGCGGAGCGTGTAGTTCAATATTGACACGCGAGAATTGACCTTTCACCTGCTCGAGACGAAAACGCTATTTGTTCCCGGTCCTTTGTCTTCGCAACCCCAGGTTTCCACCAGTTTTCCCCACCCCTGCCCCCCCTCCACCGCCTCCGGAAAGCAATAACGTTAGACGGGTGGTGGCGTCGTCGTCCCGGTGTGAATATCGGGAACGAGTGAAAACGGAATTTTCGAGTCGAGTGCCAGAATTTCCTCGCTCCTGAATTCTTTCTAAGAGGGGTCATCGCGGGAGGACTTCATTTCACATCGCCCCTCGCGATCACTATACTCGTGGGGAGCGCACAAGTCCGCCGTAGGTTCGAACAAAATATTTTCAAGAACCGTTCCAACAGGATTAAACTTTATATTCTTCACTGCTGTGCACGTCGTTCTATTGGACGCCCATTCATTTGTGCCTTCAATGTACCAATTTTGGGATATTTTACATTAATTCTGTTCTTATTAGGGGTACCCATAAGTAATCAATTATTTGCAAAGAATTTGTTTTGCCTTTGGTTCTGTACCGATCGTTCAAGAGGAAACACGTATTCTTTCTGAGCGATTTCATTAATGCTCAGAATTCGAAACGAAAGGAGCCAAGACTCCGTCATTCACGATAAGGTAGAGTGACTACGTTACCGACGAAATTACTCGTACCAATTCGTAATTATTTCGTACTTATACGAGAATATTTTTCGCTGGGAAAGGGCTCATTCGAAAGAGCAAGGTTCAATTTAGCGAGCGCTGGTCAGAAGCTGCCGAGATCATGCAGATAGTTGGTAATGTTAGGGGTACCCATAAGTAATCAATTATTTGCAAAGAATTTGTTTTTCCTTTAGTTATGTACCGATCGTTCAACAGGAAACACGTGTTCCTTTACAGTTTTCGGTAAAACAGCCTGTATTCAAAATATTGTAATAATTTCGTTTACAACCCTGTAATAAAATGGCGGCGTCCGTACCTTCCGAGGATCATATTTGTAATTGCACACTTTTTCATTTTCATGCAGGATTTGGTAACAACAAAGAAAATTTGCGATGTTTATGGAGATGTATCGAAGGTCAACAAGTGTCAACGTTGGTCCAGAAGGTTTGCTGCTGGTCTTTATGATCTCTCCGACAGGTCTCGAAGTGGACGACCAGTTGAATTTGATGATGACACCCTAAAATCTCCAGTGGAAGCTGATCCTAAAATTAACACTTTTACTGCCAAACTAGAAACCTCAAAAATTCCATAAAATCAAAGTAAGTTATTTAATGAAATAAAAATTGAAAAAATTAAATGTATGATATTCAGTAGTCATCCAACCTTCTTACATTTTACAGACCTCAACCAAATTTGGTAGAATGAATATATTAACGTAAAAATTCATTATAAAACCTGGACAAATCATTCCGTTACCTACATTTGGGTGACATGGCAGTCAACGTGTTAAGTATACAAGAATTATGGAGAAGCCTTGGGTCCACATGGTCAACTATACAAAGGCACCTACACGAAATGGGAAAGGCATATGGGTACCGCATCAATTATCTGAGACCAACGAGAATATTCGTCGATCAATTTGCACTTGATTGCTATCCAGATTTCGTAGAGATCCATTTCTTAGCAGAATCGTTACCGGAGATGAAAAATGGATTCTTTGTGATAACATAAAGCGTTCGAAGCAATGGCTTTCTGCAAATCAAACCGCAATATCAACCCCTAAACCTAGCTTATCACTTGGAAAGGTGTTACTGTGCATTTGGTGGGACTTTCGTGGCGTAATTCACTTTGAGTTGTTGAAACCTGGAGAAACAGTTACTGCTCAGTTGTATTGTCAGCAATTACAACGGCTGCATTCAGAACTATTGACAAAGCGGGCATCTTTAGTCCACGGAAAAGGTGTGATACTGCAAATTGACAATGCCCGGCCCCATGCAGCGAAACTCACTCAGGAAAAAATCAAAGAATTGCAATGGGAAGTTTTACCGCACCCCCGTACTCACCGGATATTGCTCCCTCTGATCTTTTCAGATCTCTGGAGCATTATTTAAGAAATAAAACACTCTGTAGAAGATGCAAGGAGGCACCTTGAGTCATATTTTGCTTCAAACCCTGGATTTCTATGAGAGGGAGATTGAAAATTTGCTGGAAAGATGGCAAACTGCCCTTGACAATGACGGAGATTATATAATAAATTAAGAAATAAAAACTTGAATTTACTACAAAATTTGTTTTAGATTTCAAAATAATTGATTACTTATGGAGCCCCCGTAATAGTTCCGAGTTCGAAGGGTTGATTTCGATCTCGTGCGCGTTTTAGAAAGTAGAATATTTTCGTTCTTTAACGAGATAATGAATTTTGCTGAACATCGCCTTGTGTAAATCGTCCCAGATGCGCGTCCTTGCTCGAAAAAGCTCGGTCGCGTTCACGAGCCCCCCAGAGAGCCTCGGCCCTGATATAGTGATGCAGAAGTCGTCTCTTAAAGTCATAAAAAGGACGGCTTCGAAACAGCAAGCAGTTATCCGTATTCGGGGCAGCGCGACCTCTAGCTTTTCCTCTTTTGTTAAGCGGCGGCGCCGCGAGTTTATTAACCATTGAACGATGGAAATAGCTCGACCCGTTTTTCCGATCAAATCTGCCGCGCGTACATGTTCCCATTGCGCGCGGTCGTCCCTCCGATTCCATTCGACAAAAAGCCGAGAATTGAAAAATGCAATTAACGATGCCCGTCGAAACTCGAGGCACGGGGACTTCAGCGCTGGAAGTCGGCCAAAGACTTCTTCCTCCTCGGAGCTTTAAAGCACGTTTCGCGCTTCGTGCTTTGCTCGAGGATGTCGTAAAAGTTCCAAACCGTTCCACGAGTCTTCAAACATGACTTTTCCCGCATCCGTCGTGGCTCGAGTAATTAATTAAAACTCCGCGGTAATTGCTCCCGGTGTTTAACGCGATCGCTCTTTTCACTTAACACGTTCGTTATCATAATTTCCTCGAAATATTGAAATTCTCGTTCGCGTAATACTATGATAATTTAGCAGGGGAAACTCGTGGATTTTCCGACTATTATTCCGTGTTCGATAATTCTGAAAAGGATCGTGCGTAAATTCGTTGCACCGGTTTCGTGTAGATTTTACACGAAGAAAATGAAATTCATTTTGTGAATGCACAGCACGACGTTCGGAGAATTTAATTTGCCCGTGGCAATTTTTGATTTTCTGTTGGTAGGAAAATTAAGAAAATTGTTCTCAGTGTGAGCTTGATAATGGAGCGACCAAAATCAGATCGAGAATTTGTAAACGTGCAAAATTTCTGACTCCTCGTCGCGTTCCCGATCGGAAGTGACGCGGGAATGGAAAAATGCAATTATTGGATGCAGTTGGATGCCGAGGCTCTTGTATTCAGGCGCATCAGCCTTGGAAATCGTCCAAAGACCTCTTCCTCTTCTCCTCGGCGCGGATCTTCGGTCCCCGGATCATCGTAAACATTCGAAACCGTTTCAAACCAGATTCCCGGTTTCGGCTCGCCTTTCGTCCGCAAACTAGGTCGTCCAATTTTCCGTGAAATGCTATATCCCGGCGTATTAAAACCGAGTATTCCAACCCGGGATCGCTAAAACCCGCGCCTACGTCGCGGAGCGGATAGAAGAGGCGGCTCGGAACGCTATTTCCGGAAGCGGAAAGTCGAGTTCGTCGCGCGTTATCGATCTTTCGGGAACCACGAACTTTTCGCCATGTGTTTCGCTATGCATCGGCGGGATGACGAGGCCCTGTGCAGGCGAAACTGCATGTCCCTTTAAGTCTCGCGTAATCGGAAGCGGAGTGCGTCCTTTGCGCCATGAAGTACATCTTTGTAATAATTTATGTGTTGCGTTGAGTCGTGACACGAGCACGTTAGGGTATATTCACTGTATTCTATCATTTATTAACGAGTTATTCAACCAGTTGTACAATTTAAGATGAAGCATAGAATTCGAATTAGTTGTACGATTTCATATAATGTACAGAATTCTATTCAACCAGTTGTACAATTTAACATGAAGTGTAGAATTCGAATTAGTTGTACAATTTCATATAATGTACAGAGTTCTATTCAACCAGTTGTACAATTTAATATGAAGCATAGAATTCGAATTAGTTGTACAATTTCATATAATGTACAGAATTCTATTCAACCAGTTGTACAGTTTAAGATGAAGCATAGAATTCGAATTAGTTGTACAATTTCATATAATGTACAGAATTCTTTTCAACCAGTTGTACAGTTTAAGATGAAGCATAGAATTCGAATTAGTTGTACAATTTCATATAATGTACAGAGTTCTATTCAACCAGTTGTACAATTTAACATGAATCATAGAATTCGTATTAGTTGTACAATTTCATATAATGTACAGAATTCTATTCAACCAGTTGTACAAATTAATATGAAGTGTAGAATTCGAATTAGTTGTACAATTTCATATAATGTACAGAATTCTATTCAACCAGTTGTACAAATTAATATGAAGTGTAGAATTCGAATTAGTTGTACAATTTCATATAATGTACAGAATTCTATTCAACCAGTTGTACAATTTAACATGAATCATAGAATTCGTATTAGTTGTACAATTTCATATAATGTACAGAGTTCTATTCAACCAATTGTACAATTTAACACGAAGCACAGAACTCGACTGAATTAGTTGTACAATTTCATATAATGTACAGAACTCTATTCGACCAGTTGCATAACTTCTGACTGCAAGTGTATTTGAATATTTGATACAGCAATATTCATAAATTCATACAATGTCCTCACAGTTTTGTATTTCACCTGTGTAGATTTTCGCCATGAATGCACAAAATCCTCCGTCTACTAATGACCAATGGCTTTCGTTCAGAATTTGAGGATCAACATTTTGAAAATTTGTTATAGTTACGAAGAAATTACAAACTTTCTCGCAGTACAAGTATGACTCGCTCTACTTCTCTTTAAATATCTCCTAGTGCGCGGACAAAAAAAAGTATCCTACGAAAATTCTTGGTCATTTCACGTACAATAGGATCCCATAATAGAAAACATAGGTTTCCATTTGAAAAAAAACAAAGTTGACCTTGAAAACGCCACCCAAATAGAAAACCGATACTGCCTCCCTCTTTGCCCCTCGAATTCCTTGGACACGTGCTTCACACTGTTTTAATATCTTTCATGCTTTTCGAGGTATTCGGCTGGAACCATCTGGGACATGAGATCAGCGATTCAGGCATGGATGATTTATCATTGCGAAGGATTACAGGAGATCTGAAAGTGCTTCAGCCGCCACTAGGAGCCCATAATACGAGACAGACCCCATGTTTCGGAATGAGTAGGGTATACAGGGACCGCAGACAAGGTTGTCCAGGGTGAACAGCTTGGATAAATGGCAGCGCCGCCATTTAATCAGATCACGGAGCCCAGTTCATCAACGACGACCTCCTGCTTGACATTTGCCGTCACTCACGCGGGTTTATATGTTATTCTAGATGCTTCACGAATTTGCGACTGGGAAACTTTACGTGCTTGCAAGCTCGGAGAGTTAGATTCGGTCCATGTTACCAGCGTATCGAGGACACGTAGATCGCGAAATTCGCGTGGGTGTTCGCAGAGGCTGCGAATTAACCGGCAGACGCGTTTCCGGGGCTGCAAAGAGCGTTCCATTTGGGGGTCGCGCAACAACCTGGAAACGCACACACCGGCCCGCTGGTTTTGAAACACGAGGCTCCGCTGCGGCTGTGTTGCCGTTACCGTTGCCGTTTCTGTTTCTGTTGGCGAATTCCCAGACCGTATGCACGCGTATGCACGCGTGTGCACGTGTGCAACCGGAGGCGTTTCTCTGCCGCTGTCGATTCGCGAAACGTGCACGGCCTGTACGAGCAATTACCGAGCAATTCCGCAGTCGATGTTTGAACGCCGGAATGGAAATCGAAAACCGAAAATTTAACGGTGCTTGACTTTCGTTCGCACCAAGGCCACCATGATCGCGCGGCGATACTCTTTCCGAGCCATTTTCTCCGCATTTCACTCCGGCGAAAGATCGAGATTATAGTTACACTGCGGATGTTATGCATTTATCAGAGAAATTAACAGAAGAAATTCCAAACTGAGAAAACAATTTTCTCACATTCAGCAAATACTTATTTTTCATACAGAACTACAGTAACGAGCAAAACTGAGTTTACACTATTTGAAGCAACTTTTTAAAAATTAGATCAAATGACTTGAATTTTATTGAGATGTTAGAAGGATTAGTTTGTTAGACGAGGTGTAAATAATTTTTCAGATTCAATATCGGTGAAATTTTCAGCATAAATATCATTTATTCAAGCGAATCAAACACATTTTTTAAATTTTCAATACAGGCTCGGATAAAACAGCTAAAAAAACCAACTTTTACTATTTCTTTTGCGACTCCGACCAATTCAAACTTTTTTCAAAAATTTTGTACACCTCGTCTAATAAACTAATCCTTCTAACTTCTCGATAAAATTCAAGTCATTTGATCTAATTTTTAAAAAGTTGTGTTGCTTCAAATGGTGTAGACTCAGTTTTGCTCGTTACTGTATATTTATGATAGCAAGACAGTATGCGTGTACGATTGAGAAAGACCAGTAGGACTGCTTCTTTTTCTAGAATAATGCAATCGGTACGTGCCGCGATAGTGTTTCTTGATTCTATTCGGGCCGCGGGCGGATCGCGGATAGCATAAACGGACTCTAAATCGGGCAGGCTCGAAAGTTCGTCTTTGACCTTTCAGCCAGACCGGCCGGGAGGGGAACGAAACTCGTTAGGATCACGTAAGTTGCGATTTCACGTGGTGGCTCGGTCGGAAAGGCCTCGATCGATGTTTCAGATAGCCTGGGAGCGGCCGAACAGTCTCGAACGGCCTCGAACGAACACCTTTTAATCGCCCTTCGCGCGTCCTTCTCGCCCGAGGCCATAATTCCTATCCGTTCGTTCGGACCGCTTTGATTTGCCACAGTCGCGTGTAATTACGCTCCGGGCCACCGTGAAACCATCCGCCGAAAGTCTTTCGACGATCACTATCGACGAAGATCCGACCGGCAGATTGTATTTAGTTGACCCAGCGACCACTGGGCGATTAACCCTGAGTCGCGAATGCGAATTTTAACGCGACCCTTGTTCTTTCGCGCCGCGTTTTTGCGTCGCAATGAGCGCCAGGAGAATTTGCGGGAACTGGACCGCAACCGTTGCGAGGTTAAATGTTTATTGACTGTAAAAACTAGACTCTGTTCTCTTGGTTGAAAGAAGGCGCTTGGTTTCTTGTTAGCTTTGAGATTCTGGTGAGCTGCCAAGGCACAAAGCAGTCTAATTGTCCTGCAATGAGTCTGATTACCATTGGCACGAGACACCGATAGGGCTTCTTTATTTTCTCGCATAACTCTTTGGGGCTAGGTGGGTTAAACACTATCCCACCTTTTGCTTAGCTTTTTATGCGTGCTGGGACATATTTTAACCCACCTGGAAAAGTCGAAGTTGCTCATAGTCATACAGTTTAATATTTTATTTCAAGTTTCTCATTCGGTTCGCAATGCTGTGCACCGATGGTAAATAAGTGAAAAAAAAATGTATGCAAATCAAAACGCGTCAGTAAGTTGTGTGTGCCGCAAAATTCTGTGCAACTAGGGCTTTTCTTTAAAATCGTGTGCCTCAAAGAGTTAAAACAGAGTTCAATTTTTCGGACCTCAATTTTTGTGACCTGTGGAATCTTTATACGAGGCAGCAACAAATATACTTAAATCACAGTTGCCTCGACAAGTTGCCATATTGAATCACCGAGTTCCCGGAACAAGTATTTCAGTGGAGGGAAAGTGAAATCGAGGAGGAAATTGTCGACGTCTTCGGTTTCGTAGATTCCTCGAGGTTTCCGGAAGTAAAACGACAGGCAGATTCACCGGCCCTGCTCATTTATCATCGTCTCGAGAAGTTCCAAGCATCAATCGAGGGTTCATCAGGTCGTACACGCCGTAACGAGTTTCAAGTGAAACGAGTCAAGCACTCTCGCGGCGGTAGACCGCGAGCCAAAGGATCACGGTGACGGATCGTTGTACAAATTTTCTCGATCGTGGCAAAACCGAACGACACCGAAATTAATTAGCGTTTCCGGCCGTTGATAGAGTGGGTCTATTATCTTAAAGGAAATTGTTCGACGGAAGATTAATCGAGCTGCTCGCCGCGAACAGAGTTGCCCGAATAACGGGGGTATTATCGAGGGCCGTGGTAAAATCTCGTTAACGCGTTAGGTTTTCAACGTTCAGGGAAGGAGACCATTCTGAAGCGTGCACGAATTAAGTAGTAAAATTTCCAAATTTGTTTCAAAGAGGTTAACTAAGTTAAAAATTTTAATTATATTGAGCTATAAACGCGCAACTTTCAGCTTTGAGTTTTCATTTCTCCGAGTCAAAATGTTGCGAAATGACGGAGTTATACGTTTGTCAATTTGTTAACACTAAACGCACCATTACCGGTCCAATGACCGGTCCTGGATTTTTTATTTGACAATTTTTGAAATTATAAAGACGCTTTCATGAGTAGTGATTCAATAAATATCTTTAGTAGAGCAGGCATTGCAATAAGAACCGCGCAAAGTCTAAATAAATTAAATCTTGTCATTTTTAGAAGGCGACATGTACCTGTTACGTTTATAGCTCGGCACGTTTAGTGTTAATCTTTTCAACACGTTTATGATAATTGGATCGTTATGCAAAATATAAATGTTCCGCGTAGATTTTAATGATCAGGAGCCAAACAGACATTTCTGTGTTCCTTTAGTAATTTTAATAAGTTGGGACTATGTTGATACTGTTTATTTTTTTATCTGTCATTTTTACCATAAATGCATAAAATCCGCAGGCTTATGGTAACGTATTGTCACTGCTGTTTTACGTTTTACTCGCTTTTGTCACGAAACGGGCTCTAATCGCGTCGAACAAAACCGCTCGGGCTCCGTGCGGACTCGGCGGCGTTAATATCCGGGAAATTGAAGGAGAACAACGGGACCTGAGTGACAGGAGCAGTCGTAGGTGTTTACGGTACGTGATGCAAAACAACGCGAAAGGGAATTGCTTAATCCGAGCTCTCTCGCGCGAAAGAAGTCCGACGCGATCGATATCCGACGGCGTGTATCGCGTCGCGTCCCCCGTTGCCACGTCGTCGTCCTCGAGGATTTTTTACCGGTAGCTCGTTAATTAACCGTTTTATTAATCACCGGGTATCGCCAGACCGATTAATTAATCTCTCCCTCTTTCCCACCGACTACCCTTTTAATATCCGCAAAGTCTGCGAAATCCGGCTTCGACAAAATTCGAAACGGGGGACGGATAAAATCTCTATCTTGCTAATAACGTTAATCAACGTCGATATCTTTTTGCGATTATTAACCCTTAACGGTGCGGAAGTGTCTCGAGTTTACTTCCCACCAGGTCCAAGCTATTTTTCACGCGTAGAGAAACTGTGAACTCAACATTTTCGTGGAAAATGAAAGGAAAGGAAGATATTTAAAATTTAAATATTTATATTATCGATTAATTTGATTTTCGCCGCCATATAGGCGGCATTGGACCCACTAAGTAAAAGTGCCATGCCGCTTGTATGGCGGCATTGGTCCGTTAACCAGTTAACTGTGTTTGACGAGTATACTCGTCAAAACAGCTGTAATTCAAACAGCGGTTAATTTTTGCGACTTAGGTACACATTTTTCAAAGAGGTCGCAACAGCTAACCGGTTAAGGGTTAACAAAGTACAGCATTGTAAAATCTACGCCCGCACAGAGTGCCGAGATTTAACCCTTTGCACTCGAGCGGTGACTCCGAAGCACCACTAGAAATTGTTGTGGCTTTACTTCAAAGAAATTACAAAAAACATTACAAAATATTTGTTACATTACAAAGTTTGTATTTAATAGATTACTAAACATTTAGATATTTTATGTGGAAATCGGGTCAGTTTCGTATGAATAAAATGAAAAGATTGTAAAACGGAAGAAAAATTTAGTTTTGAAAATAGCGCCGAGTGCAAAGGGTTAACTCGAATTTTCGGTTAACTGGCTGAATATCGGGAGCCAGGACTACCTAGGGCTAGAGGTAAGGGCCCGAAGAGAATCACGACACCCTAGGGAGCGAAGATCGTCGCGAAGGAAGCTGTCCGTCTCGTTTCCCGACTTTCCTTGAAGGGAAACTCGAACGCGTCACAGGAGGCAGGGTTCGCATGGCAGAAATTCAATAACAGACAACCCCTTCGCAGACGTCGTCGGAGCATTCGTGGGTCTCTTTGCCTGCCGGCTGACGCGAGCAGTTCGTTCTCTTACGAAAGCACGGCAAATTGATCGAAGATCAAGCAGGGGAATCCCTGCCGGGCTCGATAGGAATGCGACAGGGTCAGCGTTCTCTGGCTTCGATCGACGATCGTTCGATAAATCGTGGTTACCCTTTAATCGAGCTCGGTTCAGTCGTTTTGCATTCCGCTCGAGATCGGGGAAAAAGAAAGGAGTGCTCGACGTGTGTGCGATCGTCATATGGAAAATGCTCGTCGCCCGGTGTTCGACGACTCGAAAGTATTCCTCGTAAGGAATCCGGAGCCGACGTTTGCTCAACGAAAGACCACCATTAGCGAGAGGATGGATGGATAGACACGAGAGTTCATCTCGATTATGGTCTCCCGCATCCGCAACCCCCGCGACCCGTTTGCGGGATGTTAGGCGATCAAAGGACACAAGCGCGGATGCGGCTGACGGGACACCGACAAAGAGCGATTTCTCTCTCTCTCTCTCTCTCTCTCTCTCTCTCTCTCTCTTGTTACCTTCCATTCGCAAACACTCTGCGATCGCCGGAGCCCGCACGAGTCATTCGTCGATGAACCGCAACTTTGATGATCGACGAATGATCGTGATGCTTTACTCTTTCATCGCGACAGAGTGCATTAAGAAGGTATTTCGGAATTTTTTCCAGAAAAACTTTTGACTCTATCCCATTGGGATTTTGCACACATATTTACCGACGTTTGAGGTACATGTGTGATTTTTTGAAAGACAAAATTATCAAAATTGTATGAGTTATATATATTTTTGTATACAGTATGGGCTGAACTTTTCAATTGCCCCCCAACTCAACCTATGGCACATTTAACAATTTTTATGAGGAAAACTGTTGAATCTTTCGCATTGGGATTTTGCACACGTATTTACGGATATTTGAAGTACACGTGTGATTTTTTGAAAGACAAAATTATCAAAATTCCATGAGTTATATGTAGGATCGATTTTATCGAGGGTGACGGAAATGAAGAGACGGTTAGGTTATAACAACTAACGATTTAATAAATAACATACGAAATACAACAAACGACGTGACAACGTGCTGCATTCGACCGTTACAACGTATATCCTAAAAAAAACAATCGCCACGCCACGCCGCCGCGATCGCTCATTCCCGCGTGAAACAAAACATCACGCCACCTTTCTCCCGCATTCGTTAAATTGCGGGCGGAACCACCGTGACGCCATCTTTCCCTTGATCTGGGAAATCACATTCGCGCCCGACCGTAGTCGCAGACTCCCGACTAACCTATCCCTCATTCGGCCATTCCTGCTTCATCCTCTTCGTTCCCCGAAGAGGTCCTTCCATACGGCTTCATGAAATCTGCTGACGTAGAAGTGAGACGAGGACCTTCTCCGTCTCCCATGCGAACAACTTCGTACCTGTCATTCCGCTTCGTTTTCGTTACTTTATAGGGCCCCAAGAATTTCGCCTTTATTTTAAGACCGGGCCCAAACTGTGTCCTTTTAATGGCAACCAAATCGCCCTCTCTGTACATTGTCGCTGCCTTGCTGTTTTTTCTGTGACTCCTTCGATTCTCCTCTTGTATTTTAGTTATATTTTCCTTCGCCATCTCCCGTAACTTGTCCCGCTCTTCATTGTATAGCTCTGTTGCTTCCTGTTGAATCAGCTCAAGAATTTTGAAGTCTTCCTGCTGTTTCATTTTTACTCCAAACATTACTTCGAACGGGGACATCCCTACGCTACGTTGGTAAGTGCTGTTAATACTGCGCTGCACCTTGTCTACATACCGATACCATCTGTCCGGATTATCCAATGACAATTTAGTCAATACCGGTATTATAATTCGGTTCATTCTCTCGACCTGTCCGTTTCCTCGCGGCACTCCTGCGGTGATGAGTATGTGCTCGATATTTTCCCCGGTGCAATACTCACGGAATTCATTCGATGTAAATGCAGTCCCTCTATCTGAAATTATCCGAGTTGGGTTTCCAAAGGTCTTCTGCTGCAGACCCAACTTGTCCAGTACTTCCGTTGTTCTTACCGTCTTGGTGGGATATATCCATACAAACTTGGAGAATGCATCTACGACTACGAAAATGTACTTATACGATTTACCTGTAGTCGTCATTGGTCCCATATGATCTACGTGGTACGTTGACAATGGTACATCTCCTTTAGGTATTGGTTTTAATTCTCCCTCTACCTTTCCTTTCTTCTTTTCTGCTAATATACAGGGTATGCAACACTTCACGTACCTCTCCAGTTTCTCCGTCAATTTCGGTATATAAAATTCTTCGATAATTTTCTCAGCCATCTTCTTTACTCCGAAATGCCCATTCTCGTGCTCCCTCCTGATGACCTCATTGTACATAGAAGCTGGTAGGACCATAACTCTCTTATCTCCAACTTGTTTCATGACGAGATTATTTTCCAGGACGTAGTCTTCATAGGGTTCGCTTTGTAGCACCTGCTTTATCGCTCGGATTCGGTCATCTTCCTCTTGCCTCGCACGCAACGTATTCATTAATCTGTCCTCGATCACGCGAACGGGGTACCTACTTAACGCATCGACGTGACGCAACTGAGATCCCGATCGGTGCTCGACTTCGTAATCGAACTCCTGTAATGTCAACGCCCATCTCGCGACCTTAGGTGCTATATCCTGTTTATACAACGTTTTTTTCAACGCCTCACAATCGGTAACTAATTTAAATTTTACTCCTAACAAATACACCCTAAACTTTTGCACCGCTCTTACAACCGCCAATAATTCGAGTTCGTACGAATGATAATTCTTTTCGGCATCGGAAGTTTTCCTACTCATGTAATGCACTGGATGCAACATTTTTTCTCCTACATCTTTCTGCAGCAGCACCGCGCCATATCCCTCTTTACTCGCGTCTGTATGTAATTCGGTCTCCGCCGTCGGACTGTAAATACGCAACACCGGCCCGCTCGATAACGCACTCTTTAACGTATCGAATGATCTTTGTTGATCCGTCCCAAACCGAAATTTTGCTTCATTCTTTAATAGTTCCGATAGCGGACGGGCCAGTTTAGCATAATCACGAATAAATTTTCTAAAATAACCCGTTAAGCCTAAGAAACTCTGCACTTGTTTTCTATTTCTCGGCGTCGGAAAATGTTGTACCGCTTTCGTCTTCAGAGGCGAGGGATATACGCATCCGCCCTCAAGTTCATGACCTAGGTATTCTACACGCGTCTGCATAAACTTAGATTTCGACCAGTTAATTTCTAACCCGTTTCTCGCCGCAATTTTTAACACTTCTACTAACTTCTCGTACGCGTCTTCTCCGGTTTTCCCTGGAATTATTATATCGTCGACGTATATAATAACGCTTTTATTCCGAATTAACTCCTTATAAATTTCGGTTATAAAACGCGTAAAACTAGCTGGGCTATTCGACAGACCAAACGGAGTCTTCGCGAACTCATACTGCCCACTCGGGGTCACAAACGCCGTGTATTTCCGACTATTTTTCTCTACCGGTACATGTAAAAACCCGCTCTTTAAATCTATCAACGAGAACACTCGCGCTTCGGCTAAGGAATCTATACTGTCTTCTATAAGAGGCATGGGAAATCTATCGCGCAGCATTTGTCTGTTTATTTTTCTATAATCTATACACACCCGGTATTCCCCATTCTTTTTCGGCACAATCACCACTGGACTCGAAAATTCGCTGGTGCTGGGGTATATTATGCCCTTCTCCAGCCACTCACCTATCTGTTTGTCTAACACCGCTTTCTCTCTTGGAGCCAGCCGCCTCGGACGATGACTAATCGGCTCCTCACTGCGCAACACGATCTTTGTCTCTACCGACGTATTCGTATTTCTCGCTGGCTGATAATTCGTAACTAACACGTTTATTCTCTCGCGGTATTTTTGAGACACGTCTAATTCACTCTCTTCCACGTAATTAATTTGCATCAGCTTCCCTACTTCGTTTCTTACGTCGTCCGATACGACATCATTCGTTCTGTCACACTCGCACGTCTCTTTCAATCCCGAAACCGCGATATTCACCGGTCTTATGGTAATCTCACCGCCGCGAATGTACACTTCTACCTGCGCTAAAAAATTTCGCCCCAAAATGACTTCGGACGTCATCGCTTCCGACGGTACTACTAAAATTTCGGTATTATATTCCGTTCCATCTACACTTAAATTCGCGTCGAACCGACCCACCGGTATTGTTTGCAAATTCCCGAAGCCCGTCAACACTCGACGCGTTGCACATAACTTCGCACTTGCAATCTTTTTAAAAACATCTTCTCGAATCAAATTTACGTCACTGCCCGTGTCTATTAACGCGTAGCACATAACGTTATTGATTGTTACGACCGCGAGTTTATCGTCCGCACTTCGCACACAATTCACTGACTTCCGCTGCTCTTCTTCACTCCTTTTCGGGCATGCCTTCGAGATATGTCCAAATTCATTGCAGCCGAAACACTTCGGGCCTTTGTCTTTATTCGGGCATTCCTTCACTGCATGTTCCGTCGATCCGCACGCGTAGCAGTGTGACTTTGTTTTGTCCTTCGACGCTGCCTTACTTGTTACCCTTCTTTCGTCTTTCTTCGACTCTTCTTTCCTCGTCACTCCCTTTTTCCGGTCGGTTCTTTCTCTCAACCGGTCATATACCTCCAGATTTTTCTTTAATGCTCGTAAACTTCTAGCACTATACAGAATTGCTTTATTTGACTCGTTGTTATCCGGTATACCGTCAACTATATGCTGTATAAGAGCATCTTCCTCGATGTCTCCTTGCTCCGCTATCTCTTGCATTTCATAAATGTATTGCCGACTGGTCTCACTGGGTAATTTCTTTCGCCGATACAGCTGGGCGTGCACTTCCGCGTTGTTTTTCCGAACATGGAATTCACGGATTAGACAACGTTTCAATTTTTCCCACGACGTGATTCCCTTTTCAAACGTCACGAATTTTTTTGCTGATCCTTGCAACATTTTTTTGCCATATATAAAACTCTGTATGCTATCCCAGCCTAATAACTCGCTTGTATCTTCGAAATCCGATATCCACTTTTTAACCTGTCGTTTATCGTCTCCAGTGAAATAGCAAAGACTACCCTCTACGTCTTTGATGGTAAATTTGCTTTCCTTTCGCTTCCGGTTCCTCTTCCTGTTCCTCTGTTCTCCGTCTTCCTCTTCCTCACTGCTTTCCTCGTCAACCTCCGTGGTCTCATCTTCATCTTCGGTTTCTTTTTTCGTATCATCTTGCATGGCTACTAACAATCGCGTACGCAATTCCCATTTCTTCCCCACCAATGACAAACCGCGGGCTTTCAATTCTCTTTTCAATTGGTCTACCTTCATTTCGTATATCGTTTCCTCGTCCAGCTTCTCACTCTGTTTTTCCTTCTTGTCAGCCTCATCTCCGCCTTTCGTATCGTTGTCTGTACTCTTTCCTGGTGTTGGATTCATGGTTCTTCCTCGTATATTGCTCGACCGTTCTTTCACGAGATTTACAACTTAAATAGGCACAACTTATCGGCACGTGGTCAACTTTCCACCGCACCGTACAACCGTAAAACCTGATCGTCTCACTCGCGAACCGAACGACCGCCGTGCGACGTTACGCCACGTTCTCTAACCCCCGTACAAACTTCGCGATCCGTCTCAATCTCTCGATCCCGGACGAGCCCCCAATTGTAGGATCGATTTTATCGAGGGTGACGGAAATGAAGAGACGGTTAGGTTATAACAACTAACGATTTAATAAATAACATACGAAATACAACAAACGACGTGACAACGTGCTGCATTCGACCGTTACAACGTATATCCTAAAAAAAACAATCGCCACGCCACGCCGCCGCGATCGCTCATTCCCGCGTGAAACAAAACATCACGCCACCTTTCTCCCGCATTCGTTAAATTGCGGGCGGAACCACCGTGACGCCATCTTTCCCTTGATCTGGGAAATCACATTCGCGCCCGACCGTAGTCGCAGACTCCCGACTAACCTATCCCTCATATATATATTTTTGTATAGAGTATGGGTCGAGCTTTTCAATTGCCCCCCTCCTCAAACTTTTACACTTTTAGGAATTTTTGTCGGGAAAATTGTTGAACCTACCCTCTTGGGATCTTGCACACATATTTACCGACGTTTGAGGTACATGTGTGATTTTTTGAAAGACAAAATTATCAAAATTGTATGAGTTATATATATTTTTGTATACAGTATGGGCTGAACTTTTCAATTGTCCCCCAACTCAACCTATGGCACATTTAACAATTTTTATGAGGAAAACTGTTGAATCTTTCACATTGGAATTTTGAACACGTATTTACGAACATTTGAAGTATACGTGTGATTTTTTGGAAGTCAAAATTATCAAAATTGCATGAGTTACATATATATATATTTGTATAGAGTATGGGCCGAACTTTTTAATTGATCCCCTCTCGCCGATTTTTCGCACTTTTAGGAATTTTTATCAGGAAAACAGTTGAACCTATTCCACTGGGACTTTGCACACGTATTTACCCACATTTGAAGTACAGGTGTGATTTTTTGGAAGTCAAAATTATCAAAATTGCACGAGTTATATATATATTTTACACAGAGTATGGGCTGAACTTTTCAGTTGTCCCCCACCTCAACCTTTCGCACATTTAACAATGTTTATCAATAAAACTGTTGAACCTTTCGCATCGGGATTCTGCATACATACTTATTGGTATTTGAAGTGTACGTGTGATTTTTCTCAAGTAAAACTAATCAAAATTGCCTCCGTTATATTTCTCATAGAGTCTGCTTTCAAAACACGATTCCAATGTTTCAAGGAATGAAGGATCAGGAAGAAGTGGCTGCAACTCAAAGCTGCGAGAAGATTAAAATAATCTCATTATGCAAGCTAATTCAGTAGGATGTTACGTGGTTACTCTGAAATACTACCGCGGCAGACGTGTAACACCAGAATTCATTCCGTGCCCTATTCTAGAGTCCCCCTCCCCGCGGACTCGCAGATTAGGATTAATTTTCAATTCGCAAATTTCGCAGCTGCTGGGTTTAATCGCGCGATGGGCTTGTGTCCGTGTATCCGGAGGGCGCGCGCGACCACCGGCCCATTTATAATTTCGACTCGTCAAGGAGCGGAAACGTGTAAGCATCTCGGCCGGTAAACTCCGGTAAGCGTCGAGCGAACTATAATCAGCGGACTCGGAACGCGAGTTTCGACTGTTCGCGTCGGATCTTGCCCCCACGGTTTTGCAGACTCGCGAATCTGTTTACGGCAGTTAGTGGCTCTCTGCGCAACCCTCGGGGACCGTAATATCAACATCAGGCTCGTCTCTCCTTTCTCGTTTTCTCGCCGAGGCCCGTCGTTATCGTTCGCGTCGTTGCATTGTCCACTCCCGCTTGCATCCGCAGACATAATTGCAGTTTACTCTTCCCCGTAAATGTTTTTCCACTCTTCTTCATCTTCCTCGCCCGGCCATGTTGATTTTCCTGGATAATTGCGGCTCGTTTGACGAAGGAGCGGCCTACACACTTCGCTGCAACGTTCCCGCAGCGTAATTTGATCTTAGTTGTATTCTAGAAGTTTTTTTTATCTATGATTATTCTTTATTAAGTTTTATTAGGTTATGGGCTTATTTGAAAATTAGGAGAATATTTTCTTCGGGGGGCTAGGTGTACCGATATCTCGAGTAATCGGAAAAATTAACAATATTGGTATTCCCGAGTATAAGTAGTTAATTGACTCCGAGTGATTTATGCGAAATAGAAATTGTTTGCGTCGATTACGATCGACTGGAGTCAGACAGAAATTTCTTTGTTCCTTTAACCCTTTGCACTCGAGTGGTGACTCTGGAGCAGCACTGAAAATTGTTGTGGCATTGTTTCAAAGGAATTACAAGAAATATTACAAAATATTTGTTACATTACAAAACTTGTATTCAACAGATTATTAAACATTTAAATATTATACGTAGAAGAAGGTTTCGTATGATTGAAATGAAAATACTCTAAGACGGAAGAAAAATTTAGTTTTAGAATTGAAATGGCGCCGAGTGCAAAGGGTTAATAGTTTTTATAAGCTGGTACTAATATGTTGAAACTCTTACAACTGCATAACATAACTGTGTAGTAATTACGTCGTAGACGTCCATCTCGAAGTGATCGACACCAGATTTATTTACGGATTCTAATATTTTTAATTTGCGAATATTGAGATTGTAAACGATTCCACCATGAGGAATTAAAATTGATTTCTTTGGGTATATATTATTGAAAAAATGGCTACAAAATTTTGATAGGTGCATTCATGTTATTTTTATAAAGTAATGTGAAACAGTAATTTTGGTGCCCCGTAAAGCCAGTGTTAAAAAGGTTACCGGAAGCTGGCGTGAACTCGGGGGCTCAACAAAGATGGAGGAAAAGGGAAAATGTGAGAACGACAGGAGACTCTGTCCGCAATAATCGAAATTCAATGTTAATGTTTACTGAAGCTCATATCGCATCGTCGCATTAGGCAGAGGCAATCTCCTAGTTCCACATAGACGAAACGTACGGCAAGCCATTTCCATCCGCACACAAGGCATCTCGCATGCGAGAGACGTAATTTCGGTGGACCTTGGTGAATCTTGCATCCATTAGACAGCCCCGAAACCTTGCCGTAACCATTAGACCGTTAATGGTTTTAATAGTCGTTCGTTTGGCACACCCGCACCTTCGTTGATGTCCGGTTTCCTCGAGCTGAGGTCCGACTAAATGCGGAATAACTGAGGCGAGGTTCCCTGGACCCGTCAAAATAGAAAATTTAACAAAAAGCATTGCTTCAAAGAATTTCACACGATTATTCACCGTCATTCACGCCTTCAACATTGCTATTAAATTAACACGTTCAAAACCAGCGTATGCGTCACGATTCTTTATATCGCGTAAAGAAAATCAAATCAATTTCACGTCGGTATAATCATAACTAGACTGTGGATAAAATGAAAATTTGCTTTATCAATTGTAAGTCGCGTTGGAAATCCCCTATTTTCTTTCTTTAATAATTTCAGTAAGTTCAACCCTTAGCACTCGAACGGCGACTGTAAGGCGTCACTAAAAATTGCTATATCGTTATCCAAAATATTTTTGAATTTGTTTGTATTCAATAAATTATTAAACATTGCTTCAGTGTTGTACGAGTAAATTCCACCACTTTCGTATGTGTAACATAAAAAGAAATACATAGAAGAGAAATATTCTGGCTCGGAAGAAATGTTTCGTTTTCGAGTCAAAATGGCTTCGAGTGCAAAGGGTTGAAGTCGCATATAAACGTTCTCAAATTCTTTCAATCTTCCTACCGTTCGAAATTTACAACTTTTCTGTTTCTCTCTTCAAAAGGGATCGCAGAATATTGAAGGCTATTTCTGAAATAAATTAGGGTGTCACACGTATGCGTTCGCAGGACCTCCTTTAGATCCCGGAGACCTAGTCTTAAGGGAAATAATGCTTCTTCAACATCTCCTATCCGAAGCTCAGTCTTCTTATCTTTGATCAAAGCGGCTGCGAGCGTCTCGAGTTTGTTCGTTTGACGGTGTAGAAAATACAGAGATGTTTCAAAAATTCATATGTAGGTGTAATACGCATACGTAGGTATCAGTGAAAGACAAGGCAAGAGGAAATTTCGCCCACGCCGTGAAACACCATTAATTCCGAGCACCTCGCAACCGCGTGCTGCCGGCGCGGTCAGAATTAATGTTTGATAGTGCATCGTATCGGATTGTTCGGCCGGTGAATAAATTAGCGGGGCCGGAAATTATAATCTCGCATTATCATTCTGTCCGTCCGCGCTCGTAGTACGATGAAGTCGGAATCGATTCACGAAATTAGGTCCGATTTCCCACTCGATCGTCGAGCTGATCGTCCGAAACGGTGAAATCGGTGGTCGTCTGCGTTTCTATTCTGGCCGGACGATAAATCGCAGCCTGTTTCACGGTCGAATCGTTTTTATATCTCGTTCCTTCGTAAATTTATTATTGCCGAGCGTCATATTGTCCAGAGATTAGTGGGCTTCCGGCCGGGCCGGAGGAATCAGAGGAAACGCGGAGAACTCGTTGAATTTTTCCTGAACACCGCTATCCCAACGCTGGTACACCGTTCTCGTTGCAACGTGATTGCAATATTTAATCCGTCGGAAGATACGGCCCTGGCATCTGTATTCGTGCGATACTATTTTTGAGCCCCTAAGACCCCTTAAAATATAGCCTCTTGCATTTCCGAGACCCGGAGAGCGACGGCCCTTTTGCATTCTTGAACATCTTGAAATTGTGGCCCTTTGCCGTCCACGAGGCGTTTAGAGGTGTGACCTCATGCATTCCAGATAGCCCTACTATGACAGATCTGTGTGTTCTCCGTTACTTTCGAATGTGACCTTTGTATTCCCAATGGCATTTGGAAGTGCAGTCCATTGCATTTGCAAATATCTTCAAATTGCAACCTTTTGCCACCCTTACCCTGTTTAGAATTGTGATGTTTTGAACCAAGGACCTTCGTTTGATAGATCTTTGTATTCCTAATTAATTTGGAATGTGACCTTTGTATTCCCAGTGGCACTTGAAAGTGCAATCCATTGCATTCCCAATGGCATTTGAAATTGCAATCCATATTGCATTCCCAATGGCATTTGAAATTGCAATCCATTTCATTCTAGAACACCTTCAAATAGATTGTAACCTTTGTATTCCAAATGGCATTTGAACTTGTCGCTGATTGCATTCTCAAACACCTTCAAATTGCAATCCTTTGACACCCTTATCCCATTTAGAATTGTGAGCTTTTGACCCAAAGACTACATGTACAGTATGATAGATCTTTGTATTCCCAATTACTTTAGATTGTCACCTTTCTATTCCCAATGGCATTTGAACTTCTAGCTGATTGCATTCTCAAACACCTTCAAATTGCAATCCTTTGACACCCTTATCCCATTTATAATTGTGAGCTTTTGACCCAAAGACTACATGTACAGTATGATAGATCTTTGTATTCCCAATTACTTTAGATTGTCACCTTTGTATTCCCAATGGCATTTGAACTTCTAGCTGATTGCATTCTCAAACACCTTCAAATTGCAATCCTTTGACACCCTTATCCCATTTATAATTGTGAGCTTTTGACCCAAAGACTACATGTACAGTATGATAGATCTTTGTATTCCCAATTACTTTAGATTGTCACCTTTGTATTCCCAATGGCATTTGAACTTCTAGCTGATTGCATTCTCAAACACCTTCAAATTGCAATCCTTTGACACCCTTATCCCATTTATAATTGTGAGCTTTTGACCCAAAGACTACATGTACAGTATGATAGATCTTTGTATTCCCAATTACTTTAGATTGTCACCTTTGTATTCCCAATGGCATTTGAACTTCTAGCTGATTGCATTCTCAAACACCTTCAAATTGCAATCCTTTGACACCCTTATCCCATTTAGAATTGTCAGTTTTTGACCCAAAGACTATTCAGTATGATAGATTTTTGTATTCCCAATTACTTTCGATTGTAACCTTTGTATTCCCAACGTCATTTGAAATTCTGAGATTTTGCATCCCCAAGGATCTTAATGTGACAGACTTCATTGTGTTCTGAATGAATTTAGCTTGTGACCTTTGTATTCCCAATGATTTTAACTTGTGACCTTTGTATTCCCAATGGCATTTAGAGTTGTAGCCCCTTGCATTATCAAACACTTTGAAGGTGTAGCTCTTTGCGATCCGCATCGCGTTTAGAATTGTGACCTGCCGACCCTACGACGTTGGTACATATTTGTATTTCGAATGACCTTGAGACTACAGAATCCCTGACTACTCCCAAGGATTTTGGGGACCCTGTACTCGAACAATTTTCTTGTCCGCGAATTTTACAAATAGTCGACGAAAATGTCCTTTTAGCACCGTTACGAGGACGGAACAAACGAAACGGTTCGGTTCGACGATCGGCAATCGTTTTGCCTTCTTTTCCGCCAAGTTCAATATAAACTCGTACGCGCGCGATATTACGGCATCGTACAATATTATCGCCCGGGTTGCCGTGTAAATGGAGAGGACGGGGTGAAATTGAATTCATTTTCTCTGGTGCAACCCCATCCGCTGCCGCGAACACCCCGAGCAGTTCTCGTTGCTGGATCGGACACAGAAACTGGTCCATTAAGCTTATTCGACTCCATTACCTCCTCGACTCTCACCTCTGTCGATACCCTTTCTCGCGCTTTCGCTCGAGACTTCTGCTTCTCCGAGAGAAATATTCTTCAACCATTTTACAATCGACCGGCGGCCACCGTTATTGGTCTCATGACGAAAACAGATTACTAGGGATGTGCGTGAACCCGAAATATCGGGTCGGGTCGCGAACTCGAAATTTTTTCGGGTTCGGGACTGGTACCCGAAAATTTCGAGATTCTCGAAATAATCGGGATTCCTTAAAGAATCGTGATTTCCGAAAATTCCTGGAACCCACTAACCATTTATATTCGTTTTAATGAATACATTCATGATTTTGGATTTTTTTATTTTTACTTCTTACTTATTTAATTGAATATTATAAATTTATACAATTCGGAATATATGGAATAGGAATGGGGCACAAATAAATAATGAGTATAATTATTTCTTGTAAATTGAAGGAATGCTGTCTATCACGAATTACTATTTTCGAGAGTGTCATATGTTATATTCTCGAAATTTTCGGGAAACCCGATTCTTTCGGGTTCTCGCACACCCCTACAGATTACAATTCTCGCGATTATCTATTACGCTGTCAAATATTGCAAATGGTTCGAGGAACCGCAGAAAATTCGTGATTCACACAATCACCCAAAATGATCTCGACGCGACCCACGTGCTTATAGATATTTTATAAATACAGTGTCTCTTATCAGTTTAACGGCTTCCGGAGGATGAAGCTGCACCCTATCGTATGCCGCCATCTTACCTTAGCCACCTCATTTTTAAGATGTATCGAAAAATGCTCGAGAAAATTCGCGCATTAAAGGTGTCCCCTCTCCAGCATCGTTCTAAACACGAGTTAAGTATGTCTAAATGTTTATAACGTTACGCATAAAATATACCGTTGCATCTGGAAGAGCCTATAGAATCGTTCTGAATAAAAATCATTCGTACAAATTACACAGTTGACGAAGAAAAAATTCTGGAAATCGTAAAATCCACATTCTCTCTTGACAAGTTAAAATTCCCAAAAACTGAGGGCGACGATGAAAAATTCAAAGACAACTGCAAAAACAAGTGTTTGCACAAACACGAGTGCAAAGGCATTTGCAAGCGGAAATGCAAGTTCAAGTGCGATAGAGAATACGTTAAATTTGTCAGAGAATGTTGTTAACACTAAACCTACCACGCTCAAAATAACCAGTTTTCTATTCCACAATTATCAAAAATTGTAAAAAAGTTCTCACAGGAAATGACTGAATTGACTTCTGCATTTAAGCACATATAATAAAAATCGTACAAAGTTCAAGTAAATTCAATCTTCTGCCTTCTATAAAATGACCACGTTATAAATGAATAACTTTTATATGTTTTGTGCTTGGTAGGTTCAGTGTGAATAATTTCAACCATGTTTATTCGTCTATATCTATCGCGAATAAAGGTTCCCTAAACAAATCGACGAGCAGATCAACGAACAACCGAGCAAAAATTTTTCAACGCACGGGCTACCATTGTTCCGATCGATCGAATTATTCATTGGCTATTCGTATTCAAATAAAATGTCGAACAATGCTGCCTATCTCATGATTTCGCACGGTTTCTCGTTGCTCGGGCATCGATGGTCGGATTTTATCGCGACCGTTTCCGTTTTCGCGAACGGGACAGCAGATTCGCGTGCTTCGACTCGGCCGACAAAATGGCCCCGCAATGCCGTTCCGTAATTTATCGTTGGAATTTCAAGTCGCCTGCACACACCGCACCGGTGGTGTGCACCAATGTATAGCATTCTCCGCGAAAACCGATCGGCCATTGTTCCCGGACTGCGTCGCGTCGTCGTCGTCGTCGCAATATCATTCCCGCGTCCGATTATTGTTCGACAAAGTTCCGCGGCGGTTATGCGAGTCGACGGGCGGGACTCCCGCGTCACAAAAGACTTCCCCATCGGTCCTCGACCGTTCGGAAAAATCTGATTCGAGTGAAACGTCGGCGAAGTCGAATTTCAAAGTTCGTTTCAATCACCTCGAATCGAATCAGCTCGAGTTAACTGTCCGTTTGCCACGTTTTCGGCGGAAAAATCGCGGACATTGAAACCGTTATAACTACCCGGGAAAATATCGCACGGCGATCTACCCGGGCTCGTTTCAAAAGCGCGAAAGCTCCGCTTTCGTACCGCCGAGTTCGTTTTTTTCCCCCCCGAAGGCATGTATCGCGTAATAGGCGAGAAAGCGGAGGTACTTTCCGTCCCTGGAACTCGTTAGAAATTAATTTCTACGAGTTCTGCCGAGGTTGAAACATTTTTCCCGTGGCTAAAATCGCAATGATTTTAAAGATTGAAGCTCTCCCTTTGCGACCAGTCCTGAAAATTTGATCTACGGATTTTTTCCCCCCGTTTTAGAGCGCTTTGAGCAAAACGCGTGCCGCACCGAGTAATGTGAACAGAGTTTTAGTATAATAAGTAGACCGCGGTTCTTTGTGCGAAATGAAAATTGTCTGCGTCGATTACAAGAAATACGAATCAAGTAGGATGTTATTTCTACACTTATATACATATATATAATTTAATTGTTTAGTGTTGCTTCAACATCAAAGGTCATTAGCAACACGGTACATTTTCTTACAATATATTATACATATTTGTATCCTTGATGTTGATTATAATAGATGAGAAATAGTATATTTCAAATTTTATCTGCTCAATTTTATTATAAATGCACGAAGATCCACAGTCTGATAATGCACATTAGTATAAATTTGATGTGTGAGTGAACTTCTCGAGATGCAGAAGGGTGAACCGAGTTGAGAAATTTAACGCTTGCGGATTTTTATGCAAAATCTAGCAAAACCTACACAGACATTTTTCCTTATTTTAATCATTTCAGTGAAGTAGAAGCGATACAACAGTATTTTTAATTTCTATAAATGTTTTTACTGTCTTGCGTCTGATCTACGCATTTTGGCACGCGAGTACGCGGCACGTTATTTTGCGATAACTCGAACGAAAGTCGAATGATTCGTCTGGGGCACATGTTGCGCTCAAGTCAAGACATTCTGTAGATCTCTGTAGAACCGTGCGATAAGGGAAGGGTTAAATGACCCAGTGTCCGCAAGAAGCATCCTCGGTGGCGCTTTCGCACTCTGAATGCTCCCAGGGGCGCAAATAATACTCAGTTACCGCTTTCAGCGGTATTCGCGGTGATTTGCATTGGAAAACCAACGAGCAGTGGCATTGTTCCCCGTAATATTCTTCCCGTTCTTTTCCCCGGCTGCGAAATAAAGTCGCCCCCGGAGAAATATCGTTAGGGGAGAATGCGCGTGCCGGAAGTATTAAATTCCGGTTCGAGCCGAGTGAAATTAACTCTAACTAGCGGCGAGCCGGGGTCTTTGAACTTTGAGCGCGTCTTTTCTTTCCCTCGCCAAGGAATATTGAGATTTATCCCCGAACCAGATGCAAACGGGAAAGAAAATTAGGCGGGGAGTCCCGGGGGAACCGTGAAACTTCTTAATGAGTGCGCGGATTAATCCTATTCTTCATAGGTCCACTGGTCGCTCGGGAACAATCAAAAACGCCCAAATCTCGAAAAACAGTCCCTTATCTTTCCATTTCACAAATTTTTTTAAATTGGAAAATTCGACTCTTGCACAAAATTAAATTCTCGAAAAATTGAAGGAGTCCACTGCTCATGGAATCGCGAAATTTTGCGGAATAGGATAAATGACGCGTCGCTGAATTAAATAATTTTATAACGAGTAGTATGTTTCCCGGGGACGATAAATGCCAGAATGATTCGGGAACCACGGCCGCCCGGGGAATTTGCTCGTTAGTTTTTTTGACAGAGAAAATCCGGGCGAGAGCTTTCACGGGAATTCCAGGACAGATATATATTGTTTCGCCTCGCGTTTTTCGACGCTTTTGCCGAGCTTCCACGGTTCGAAAATATTTGATCAGTTGCGATCGGCAACTCTGTGTTCGCAGCGAGGCGAAATTGAAAATCGAGACTCGTCGAAGTCACGGCGACGAACTTGTTCCATTATGGTTCTTTAGCGGAACCTTGAAGACAGTTGTTTTTAGCTGTGTTGTTTTTGCAGAATGAGTGACGCCGTTGCTTGCGGATGAGAAGCGAAAGAGACTCTTGCGAAACTCATTGAAGTTCGCGTTATAAAACGCAACGGAATGCCGAATTACGATTCACGTTTGAATTCACGAAATTGCTTCCCCTTCGCGAAATCATATTACATTTAATTAGCGAGTTGGACGCGGGCTGCGGTCTGCGGG
Organism: Halictus rubicundus; assembly: GCF_050948215.1. Lineage (NCBI taxonomy): Eukaryota > Metazoa > Arthropoda > Insecta > Hymenoptera > Halictidae > Halictus > Halictus rubicundus. The sequence goes on from NC_135160.1 coordinate 12,276,637, forward strand.
TTGATTTACTGCATTCACAGTTGAACAAAGAAAGGAAAAACCATGGAATTCCGCGCTTCGTGTTCTGTCGAACCGCAACGGAATCTTGCATTATTATGCAGGTACGAATAATGCACCTATCTTTCTGGGGTTTGCATTTAATTGAGTGCGTTTCTCATCGGATCTTGCACCGAACAGTAACAATAATTGCACAACAGTAACAATAATGCACGATTTTATTCGACTGAAGAGAACGTCAATATTTGACAATTTTATGCATTCACGCCAAAAGTGAATGCGCTATTATTTCCATCGAATTGACACAGTATTCTTCTTTTATGAAATTATGAACGACAAAAATAAATCGTAGTACAAGAGGTGAACTTTGAAAAATTAATAGTGGAGCGTTTTCAGAAGTAGCAACGAATATTTGAAAGGAAAATGCGATCTTCGGAAAATATGACAATGATTCTTATGAAAACAGTGAAAAACTTTCAGATTCTCAGAATGAGGAACTATCACTGGAGAAACAGTTAGAATTAGAAATTGCAGATAGCCTTCAAGAATTTAGTGTCAAGAGTTTAGCGGCAGAAGAAAATCAATTCCGGACTCTAACAAAGAAATTCCAAATTTTTGAGTCCCCTGAAAAAAGGACACTCAATCTTCAGCAACTTTTGAATGTTCTGTGTACGGTAAAGCCAACATCCACACAAAATGAAAGAAATTTTTCTACGGCTACAGATTTGGTTACAAGAGAAAAAGAAGTATATTGTCTGATTCTACATTAGACGCATTATGCTTCTTAAGAAGTCATTTCAAAACAAAAGCGTGATGATTCACTTTATAAAAGTTTGGTCAAAGTTTCCCAATATACAGGGTGGCCCACGTAACCCTTAACAACTTAATATCTCGAAAACTATGCCATCGATTTTAAAGTTCTCGATCTTAAATTGCATGGATCTGAAGGGCCTATCTAATTACATAAGCGTGAAGTGGCGCCCCCTTTCCCTTTAAAGGGGGCCGGGGTACCTTTATAATTTTAAATGGAACCCCCTATAAAACTTTCCTTTTTTTGATTCTACAGGAAGAAACAAGTAAATTTTGTCTGAAACATTTTTTTGTCACTTTTTTTTTGTTCACTATCGTCCTTTTCTACGTTCGGCGTGCATCAAATATCTCCTGGCCGATACATGTCCGTGGCTAGACCCGTGTATTGGACAAAAATCGAGTAGACGCTGTATTCGGCATTTTCAAATTCGTTTGTGTCCACAGTTTCAAATTGCAATAAAAATTGTGTGACATTTGGACAAATCCGATCCTGCGATTTTTGTTGTATGCATGTTGGACACTTCTGGTCGTGGTGTTCGCAGAATTGATTTTTGCGCGTGGTTCGAGGGAATTAGGATGCTACAATGCGATGGAATATCAATAATGTTCGGAGCTGTTTCACTCGACGCACGTTATGCGAGTGTCGGTAGTCCGTGGCGAAGTTTCCGGAGGAGAATGCGATCGGCTCGAGGAGCCGCATTATTCATTGCACAGCCGACAGAGGCAATATACCCTCGGGGGAGGATTGATCGCGCCTGCAGTCCGCCGCAGACGGAAAAGAAAATACGATTTTCCGAATTAATGAGGTGCGCGAATTAAGTCGGAGTTCTGTTTTGCGTCGATTTAATTTAATGGAACGCGCGCGCCCCGCCGCGTCGTCAGGGAACGACGTTCGATCGTTCGCACTTTGACCCGTCGACCCCCGACCATCCCGGAAAATCAACGTTCCTTGAAACCGTCTTGCATTTTGCAGAACTCAATCAAATTCTGTACACAGGAGAATGTAGAAAATTGTAAACGCTTCAACGTTTCATTCCGGGAACTTGTTGTTCCGTGGGCTTGGCTCTCCAGACCGCTTAAAACTGAAATTAACTGTGAACTATTTGTTGTTTGGAGAAATGTTGCAAGCGGAAGTTCTACGACATCAAACGGAGTTTCTACCGTAGCAATTGCTTTTCTTCTGTTTCGCTCTCTCATCGAAACACGAAGCTCGTTTCTCTGAATGCAACGCGTGGATTGCGGATCTCTGTGCAAATGCATGTAAATTTATAAAATGAACGGAAACTGGCATGTGAATTGAATACGGTGAATTCTCGATATATGTCAAAAATATGAGTCTTGCCACGTACATGTATCGTCCAGGAGACATAACCGAGCCGTGTTATGTTTACCGAGGCCTCCCGAACTTCGTTGCCCCTCACGAGGTATACCTATCGGTAGTGGGGATAATTCTGTGACATTTATCATGCAGGTCTTGGCGACATATATAGAGAAAACACTGAGTCACTGATCGATATTTTTCCTTTATTTCAGTTGTCATAAAATTCTGCGTAGAAATGCGAATTTACACAAAGATCTATAATCTCTATAATCTTTATTCTCCAACTCGGAGAATAATTGAATTCCGAAAAGAAAATAATTTACTATATAATGTTCCACAATGTCCACTTATGAAATATATATTCCGTGAATATTTGTCCATAAATTTGGTTTATCGAACGGATATTTGCGCTACGATTTATTATTTGTTACTCGCGTTACAGTGTCGGAGAACTTTTAATTTCCGAGGAGAAAACAATTTACCATTTAATGTTCCGCAACATCCACTAATTAAATAAATATTCCATGAATATTTATCCGTAGAAACAAAATTCAAATTTCCCCCCCGGAAACTCGAGTTCCCACGAGAAAACTAAAAACTCGACAAGCCCTTCATAAAAACTAGTTCCGTCGGACAACAATTGTTTCCCGTGAACAGAGTCGCTACCGAAAAATCCACTAACATTCCCGGAACAACGGTGCGCGAATTAATTTGAATATTCGATCCCTAATTACCGCGGTTTGTGTGTATGCAAATCGCTGACGGCCAACTAATTGTAAGTTTCCCCCCCCCCCCCCAATTTCCGGGTTAGGTTTGCGTTCATTAAACGATGTTCACCGGTTATTTAAAACAGCGCTCGTCATCTGATAACAATTAATCGGCGGTGCCGATTAAATTGATTAGCTTTCGTAGCGAAACGCCCCCTCGTTAATTGGTATTTCCCGGCTTCGGAACATTCCGACGGCGCGGGACGCCATAGCGTGACACGTTCGTTCGTGGGAGTTTCCAATTCCGACTGGGAAGGGTCCCAACTCCCGTGGGAACTCGTCGAAATCCTCGAAAGAAAAGGTCACGGCACAGTTTCTTTAATTCTCTAATTCATTAAATTGAGAAGTTTCCTCGCGGCGATTTTCGAACTGCGAAAACGCCGAGGATCAATTCTCGTGCACTGTGAATACAGTTTCCACGGTTTTTCATCTGCTGTGTCTTGCAAACAAATTCTGGAAACAAATAAATAATGTCTTACGAAAGTTTCAAGCTTTAAAATGAGTTCGGGTTTAACGTCGTACCATTTTTTAATACGAAATTATCACGATTTAAATATCGATGAATTTAAAAATCGAAAAAGCGTTCGTGTATTTCTCGGATCCACTGTGCACGATTTTCATTATTGTTCGTAACAGTCTTCCGATGAGTTAATTTATTTTGCAGCAACTGAAAACTGTATTTTTAAAATTGCAACCACACTTGCAAGCAATTGCGAGTTCTTGTTCATCCAAGAACATGTTACAATTTGATTAATTAGTAGATTAATTAGTCGAACGCCAACGAGCTTGCGTGCACTTCACGCGAGTTAAGAATTGCATTTTTACCAGAATCGAGTGCCAATTGCGACCGAATTGAACCGTCTCAATTTCTCGCAGGTCGCGCGAGTGTTAATTGAAGGCAAACTGCAGTTCCTCGTTCATTTCCCTTTGCTCTGTTGACCGTCTCTCTCCTCTCCTCGCGGAGGAAATTTAATTTTTGCGAGACTGGCTCGCATTATAATCTGTTTATGCAGGGCTGAAAGCTGCGGAAGTTTCTAACGAGACGGAATTCATTGGTTCCGAGGCCGGAGAGAACTTCCCTCGAAGATTGCACGGCACCCGAAGATTGCGACGGAATTAAAAAGATCAACGCGCCGAATGGAAATTTATAAAAATGCAACAGTTGCGCCGCTTCCACGGCGAGTCCTGTAAATATCTCTGGACCCGAAGCAACGAGCTTTCTTCACAGTCGCCGACGTTTCTACCGATTCTCCTTAATCTCACGAACTTCCGCGCAGGTTCCGCGACTCTTTCTGTTGCCCTTCGCTTTGATCCTTCCGCTGCTTTCCGCCCATTGTTCGCTTGCTTTTTTCCGTTCGCTTAATGAAACATAGTCTTGCGAAATTCCTCTCTCTTTTCCGACGCTCGATGTTCTTCGAAAAGCCCGAGGAAAAGTAAGTCCCTTCAGAAAATCGAGGACAAATGCGCTGACGATTGTCGCGAGTAGTTTCTGGCAATTAACCTCTGGCCCTATAATATTCAGTCAGTATAATATTCATTCATCAACATTCCATTTCATATTTTAACTTCAGAACGAAACATTTCTTCCGACCTAGAATATTGCCCTTCTATATATATTTTTCTTTCATGTTATACATACGAAAATGTTGCAACTTACCCGTACCATACCGAAATGTTTAGCAATTTAGAAAAATACAAACAAATTTAATAATGTAAAAAATATTTTGAATAATGATACAGCAATTTTTAGCGGTGCCTTACAGTCACCATTCGAGTGCTAAGTGCTATCCCTTTGATCTTCCGGGAAAATTTTTACCAACAAGTTCTAACCGAGCCGTCTACAATAAATTATAATAAATTGTCCTCGCATTTTTCGCAGATCATTTTCTTTGGGAAACTAAGGGCCTTCTATGGGGGGTTGTGTCGAGGTCCTCGAAATGAGAAAGAATTTCTACGGAGGAGTATTATATTTATGTCATTCATATCTGTCAAATTGAAACAAAATTCCATTTCGCTGATGTTAACATCCCTTTGATCTTCCGGGAAAATTTTGACCAACAAGTTCTAATTGAGCCGTCTACAACAAATTATAATAAATTGTCCTCGCATTTTACGCAGATAATTTTCTTTGGAAAACTAAGGGTGGGGGGTTGCGTCGATGTTCTCGAAATAACAAAGAATTTCTAAGGAGGAGTATTATATTTATGTCATTCATACCTGTCAAATTGAAACAAAATTCCATTTCGCTGATGTTAACATCCCTTTGATCTTCCGGGAAAATTTTGACCAACAAGTTCTAACCGAGCCGTCTACAATAAATTATAATAAATTGTCCCCGCATTTTACGCAGATAATTTTCTTTGGGAAACTAAGGATGGCGTCGAGGTCCTCGAAATGAGAAAGAATTTCTACGGAGGGTAGGATGAAATTTCTCCTGCGCCTATTATTTCTCATTCGGCCCCTGTCGCCGAGCGAACAACCTTTTGTACGGGCGGCTTCGGCATTCGCAATAAATATGAACGCGCGCGATTAATTGGATTCGAAAGCTGCCCCGGCCCCGATGACTTCTGCCGCGTTTAACCCGCCGCACTAACCCCTTGATCACTGAAAATCAAATACATCCCCCCTGGCTTTTTTCCTGCTGTTTCAGGTATTACGGTCTCGTTAACCCAGTTCTCGGTAAATCGGTGCCGTATTAAACCAGGGAAACCGGTATCCTCTCGTCGTCGAGTAGCCGTGCGCCGTATGCACGTACCGGTCAAATTTCGGGGTCGCGATCGATCCGCGTTTCACTCTCGTACCACATCGTTTCCGAGTACCGTTCTCGTTCCCCTGACATCGATCTCTCCCCCTCCCGCCACCACTCTCTGTTCCTCTATGCTTTTAACCCTAATTGGTCCCCCATTTCTGCGGCTCAAGGAGGTATTACGCACGGAGACACAGGTGTTCTTGCTTTTTCTCGAATTCTTTATGAAAAGTTGATCGAAATGATCAACGACCTGCATGCTCCTCTGAACGACTGAAAGATAGGGGAAGTTGAACTATCTTTTTCAGAGCTAAAATTATGTTTCTTTGGAAATTCAATTACTGCGTCTTATTGTATGATTTTTCAGTAGTACATGTTGAAAAAATTAGGTAAATATTGTAAACTGGAAGCGCGTGGCAGCCATTTCTGCAAAACCCTATTTAGGTACCAGATGAGGGAAGTTAAACTATTTCTTTCAGAGCTAAAATTATGTTTCTTTGGAAATTCAATTACTACATCTTATTGTATAATGTTTCTGTAGTACATGCTGAAAAAGTTAGCTAAATATTGTAAACTGGGAGCACGTGGCAGCCATTTCTGCAAAACCCTATTTAGGTACCAGATGAGGGAAGTTAAACTATTTCTTTCAGAGCTAAAATTAAGTTTCTTTGGAAATTCAATTACTGCGTCTTATTGTATGATTTTTCAGTAGTACATGTTGAAAAAGTTAGGTAAATATTGTAAACTGGAAGCGCGTGGCAGCCATTTCTGCAAAACCCTATTTAGGTACCAGACGAGGGAACTTCAACTATTTTTTTCAGAGCTAAAATTAAGTTTCTTTGGAAATTCAATTACTGCGTCTTATTGTATGATTTTTCAGTAGTACATGTTGAAAAAATTAGGTAAATATTGTAAACTGGAAGCGCGTGGCAGCCATTTCTGCAAAACCCTATTTAGGTACCAGATGAGGGAAGTTAAACTATTTCTTTCAGAGCTAAAATTATGTTTCTTTGGAAATTCAATTACTACATCTTATTGTATAATGTTTCTGTAGTACATGCTGAAAAAGTTAGCTAAATATTGTAAACTGGGAGCACGTGGCAGCCATTTCTGCAAAACCCTATTTAGGTACCAGATGAGGGAAGTTAAACTATTTCTTTCAGAGCTAAAATTAAGTTTCTTTGGAAATTCAATTACTGCGTCTTATTGTATGATTTTTCAGTAGTACATGTTGAAAAAGTTAGGTAAATATTGTAAACTGGAAGCGCGTGGCAGCCATTTCTGCAAAACCCTATTTAGGTACCAGACGAGGGAACTTCAACTATTTTTTTCAGAGCTAAAATTATGTTTATTTGGAAATTCAATTACTGCGTCTCATTGTATGATTTTTCAATAGCACATGCTGAAAAAATGAGCTAAATATTGTAAACTGGAAGCGCCTGGCAGCCATTTCTGCAAAACCCTATTTAGGTACCAGACGAGGGAACTTCAACTATTTTTTTCAGAGCTAAAATTATGTTTCTTTGGAAATTCAATTACTACATCTTCTTGTATAATGTTTCAGTAGTACATGCTGAAAAAATGAGCTAAATATTGTAAACTGGGAGCACGTGGCAGCCATTTCTGCAAAACCCTATTTAGGTACCAGATGAGGGAAGCTTCAAGCATTTTGTTTTATATACAATAATGTTTCTTCCAAAAATCAATTACCATATCTTACTATGTTATTGTTCTTAGATCAAGACTCTACTGTACCTTTTAAAATTGCCTCGACGCAGAATTGTTACGCCTATTTCCCTACTTATAATTGAAAATTCATGTACCCTCGAAACGCACGCATATATAGATCCCGCGAACCACAGTGTTATTGAACAAAGAAGAAAATGTTGGTCATTGACATACGGGTCAAAGTGCATACAATTCCAATAAAGCGTGGCCAAAAAAAAAAGGAAATGCGGAGACCCATGGACCGAGCGAATATTTTGATAGTTGCATTCGCATTCAGGATCGGCGAGATGCGATTGGGGATCGGTCGACGTCACGGGAAATGGATAGTATAGTTAGCGGGGCACGGATTCTTTGAATGGGCGCGAAGAAATCCGTCGGATGAATAATATATAAAAGGATCCTGGGGCCCCTCCGAACAATGAAACGCAGATGCTCGCCCGAATGAATCCATTGGCTTCTTCCAGCGCCGCGTTTTCGGATCCTTTGCCTGGAAAATGCCAATCGGTGCGCGGGCAAATTGGAGGGCCAATGCGACGCGTATATTTCCCTATAGATACCACGAGGCTTTCTGACGAGCGTGAAATTAATATCCAGGCCGTTCCATCCCTCCTGTATACACAGAAAATATTTGCAACCGCGCCGGCCCACAGTGGGCAATTTCGACAAAATCGGATTCAAAATCAAGGAACTTTCGATAGGAATGAGGTAGAGCGATGAAATCTTTTTTAAATGAAAGCTGCAACTTTGTAGAATAGGGGAAAAATAGAGAGATTCCTTGATTTTGAATCCGATTTTGTCGAAATTGCCCACTGTGCGGCCCACGGACACGTCCATTAACCGTATGCATTTTTCATATCTCCGCGCGCTCTTTTAATATATTTAATATTTTCAATATCCGATACCGTCGCTATTTTCCACGAGTGCTGTTTCAGTCTGTGAAAATAAAATCCGCTGTTTGCTCGATCTACGATGCGTTCTACACCGTCTGCTCGGAGCGTTTACTTATTTTACTGTTTCCGGATTTGCTGAATCCACTGTTTTACTATTTTATGAGCGCCATGGTTATTTTAGAATAAATTCGAGCATGCTCGTGTGTTATGCCATTGCGAAGTGTAAAGCTCCCACCATTAACTCGTGCAAATGGCTTTCGCTTTCGTTGTTTCATAGCGTCCATTTGATGCGGTCGAAGGTACAATGATTTTGTCGAGTGCGCTCGAAATGGGACGAGAAATTGCGGAATACGAGTTGTTATTGAAAGCAGATTGCGAGTAATCGGAGGAGCTGAAAAGGATTTAAAATATGTCAAAAATATGTATGTTAAAAATTGTTTGATATCTTCTAGAATTCGATGATATAGGCATAATGGAACGGGATTATGTACTGAACTCTTAAATGCGAGAAGTGAATCAACACTAGAACTACCGAGCAATAAATGCGACTGACGTATATCACTTTGTAACGGTGACAAGACTCTTCATAACTTTAAAAACTTTATAAAACTTTTATTGTAATATGTGCTTCAATGAAGAGGCTCATTAAAAAATTCCCGATGAAAACATTTTTACAATTTCAGTAATTGTAAATGAAAAAATTAGGAACCTGGACTGGTCCGCTAGTTCTAGTGTTAAATATAAAAACACGGCATGTTTAACGAAAATTTGCTTGATATTATGCCGGAGTAATTTTTGATTTCGCTCGTAAGTGGATAAAGTCGCGACGGCGCAAAAATAGATTTAACTCTGCGCCGACTCGACTACCATGTTTTAATCCGCCTAACTCATCTTTATTTCATCCAAGGTTGGCCAGGCGGCGATTAGCACTCGGCAGAACTTCGCAAAACTGACATAATTTTCTCCCTTTCTCTCTTTCCACCGTCCTCTGGCGTGCCGCCCGCCGTATAATAAATTAATAACAATATTTTCCGGATAATCAAGCCGCGAAGTCTGCAACGAATTCATCCGTAACCCCGAGAATCCCCTCTCTCGAAGGGGTTGGATCTTTCTCGGGTACACTTGAGGAGGCGTGGCTGATGATCTCGTTAATTAATTGATATCAGCGGGAAAGGCAGAGCTAAATCGCCGGCGCGAAGCCGACGTTATTATAGAGAAGAGAGATGGCGTTCCATCCCCCATCTCTTTTATCTCCTGCCCTTTATCACGATCTTTTTGTTTCCCGTTCTTCCGTATCGTACGAAACAAATCACGTTCTAAATACTTTAACTTCCACTGGTTTTATGCTTTTTTTTCGGTCGGACCAATCACCGGGGGCTAAACGTTATACAGAAGATTGATGACTCTGTTTCCACCCCTCCCCCCCTCGCTGGTTGTTTTTCCGCTCCACAAAAAAAAAAGACAAATCATGCTCTGATTAGCGTCTCCCCCTTTCCTGTTTATCGAACGGATATTTGCGCCAGGACTTTTTATTTTTATCCGCGCTGTCGACGCAAGAAAAATATGCCTTTTTATCGGGAAACACAGAAATTAACGCTAATTCTAATATTCTAAGATTCTAGTATTTTTCATTCACGAATATTGAGATTGTAGAGACACATCCGTGAGGAATTACTTAACAAATTGATTTCTTTGAGTGTATATTATTAAAGAAAATGGCTACTTTTGAGAGATACCTTCACGTTATTTTTATAAAGTAATGTAGTAGTAGTAGTACGTTATTTTGTTCCCTTCAGAGTTACAAAATAAA